>NW_006921692.1:24697-61388 GCF_000298275.1 Orycteropus afer afer | reverse complement strand
TCTGCCATTATATTACAGTGTCTTTGTATCTTCTTAAGGACCTTTCCTGAATTTTCCATAATGAGATTGTTGTGAAGTAAATTAAATAGTGTGGCTTTTCTAGCCATAAGTCTTTGTTAACTCCATGGTGAAATCTGCCAGAGCAACTGAGTATCTTCTGATTGCTAAGGTTATCCACCTGGGGTATTTCTGTTGGGCACAACACAAAGTAATTTTCTGAGAAATTGTCTCTGTCAGGTGTATAGAATTCTGATGCTGAGATTGGTTGATTTGGCCATTCTGCCATCCTGAAAAGGGCCCTCTTAGAGGCAGAGGGTATCTTTCACTGACAGCTGGGAGATGTGAAAGACATAGATCAGTGAGAGAGATGCAAAAGACATGCACTGCTGGGAGAGAGACTGAAAGAGACTATAGGCTGAGAGATAGCAGGCTGAGAGAGACTGAGCATGTTCCTAAACTTGAACTGTGGCCTGTTTATTCCCTAATAAACCCCATAATCTGTGAGTTCTGTGTGGCCACTGCAGTGAATTATCAAACCCCGAGAGGTCGTGAGTGCTGCTGGAGGAACGGTTGCTGTCAGGGTTTTTTGAAAGACCTGGAGGGAGGCAGCATGTCTGGCCTCGCAGGAATAGGACTTGGACTACTGATGGTGATACTGTCTTCCTCTTGTGGGGTTAGAGGAGGTCAGAAGATGTGGCCTCCTTGCCCCTTTGCAGAGATTCACACCTTTCTTTTCAATTTTTGAAATTTTTTGTGGCTTGAATCTATTATATAATATTTTATATATTACCACATTTAGATTCTCCCTTGGTCCAAAAGACTTTGATTTCTCTAATAAGAGGGAAAGAGGTTTTATCTTTTCTTTATCCTAGTCCAAATAAGTTGCATTTATGAGCTTTAGTTTTTCATCTGTAAAATAAAAAAGACAATAGCCATATCACAAGACTGAGAGTATAACTGAGAAAACTATGTAAGATAGACAACACATTTCCTAAAACATAATTGTTGGCCAATAAAAATTATTTTTCACTCCCTCCTATAATAATTTGTACTTTAGAATTTGAGAAAAATAATTTGTGTAGGAAAAAAATATCATAAGAAGACAATTTTCTTATTTGTGAAAAATTTTAAACAACAAATGGCCTGCATTTTGTGGGCAATGAATTGATGAATGCATTTCCTAGTTTTTTTTGTCTTTTTTTTCCCCTCCATATGGCAACACTAAACACTGCTCCTAGTCTCACTGAGCATCTACATTTTTCATTTACAGACTAAAAATTTGTGAGACTCACACATGGTGGAGATTGATGGTACATGAGCATGTGTGAATGTACTTGTATTTGTGTGTATGTGAGTATATATATATATATACATATACATACATATATATATAGGAGCTCTGGTAGCATAGTGCCTAAGGCACTTACTGCTCACCAGAAGGCTGGCAGTTCAAACCCACCAGCCACTCCTCGGAAGGAAGGTTGGGCAATCCTACTTCTGTAGTGATACTGCCTCGGAAACCCAAGGAGGGGTCGCTATGAGTCGGGGCCGACTCGATGGCAAACAACAACAACAACAACAACATATATATAGAGATAGAGAGAGCTCTGGTAGCATAATGCCTAAGGCATTTGCCTGCTAACCAGAAGGCTGGCAGTTCAAACCCACCAGCCACTTCTTGGAATGAAGGTTGGGCAGGCAATCTACTTCTGTAGTGATACCACCTTGGAAACCCTAGGAGGGGTCTCTATAAGTCGGTGCAACTCGACGGCACATAACAACAACAATATATGTGTGTGTGTGTGTGTGTGCGTGCATGCATGTGTGTTTATATTCCTAGTTCTCTCAAAAATTAAATTTGTGCAAACTTATTTATGGAAATGAACACAAAGGCAGGATGTCTAAGTTGGGAAATTTTTTTATTTCAGTAGGGTGATTATCAAGTACATTTTCCAGACATTATTTCCCAACGTGTTTTTCATGAAACATAGAGTGTGAACTATATAATGTATTCATTGTTTATTTGTGTTTGTAAAATTCAGGATTTGATAAAATAACACATACTTGTGAATTACAGATTTCCCAAATAATGAAATGTATTTCTTCCTCTCTGAAGCACCTCCATGAAATACCGGTTTTCCAAGAAACATGGTTTTAACTATGTGGAACACAACATAAATGTTGGTTTGATGCAAGGCAACTGAAGATGTTATGTGAATGTTCCTAAAGATGTGTTTGATAGGTTAAAAGTTGTTACCTACAAAACTGAGTTACATAGTAAAATACGTTTAGAAAAATGAAGTGTTGAATAAGTTTCTTTTTCCACAGTAATTCTTAGAAATTTTTAGAGATTTTTAAATTTTAAAATATATTTGTTATTAATACGTTATTAATGTTAAATAATTAAAAAAAGGATACTACAAGATATAGCATAACCTAAGACAATTTGACTACTGACCCCTTTTCTGCAAGAATTCCTGTCAGCATCTCATGAGACACTGACGACCTGAATATGCAATTTTAGAAAATGTTTACTAAACCACTGATTCTTAAAGTGTGATCTTTGGACCAAGAGCATCAACATCAGCTCTAAACTTGCCCAAAATGCCAACATCACCTGGTAACTGGTCAGTAATTGGCTGTGGGGCTCAGCAATCTATGGTTTAAAAAGCCCTTCAGGTGATTCTAATGAACAGCTTGTTTTTATTATGTTAGATTTTTAAGACTAACCACAATAATCAGGACAAATATTTTAAATTTGATGCAAAATTATGAATGCTGTTTTAAAAAATGGATGATGAAATGTTAAAGGTGTATATTTTAATCATTGGATTACTGAATTTAGAATCAATTCTATTTAAGAGATCCTTTTCCTATTTACACCAGCCACTCCTCAGAAGGAAGGTTGGGCAACCTACTACCATAGCGATATCACTTGGAAACCCAAGGATGGTTTCCTATGTGTCGGTTGGACTCCACCGCAGTGAGTTTGGTTTGGTTTGGTTTGGTTTGGTTTGTCCCATTTAAGAAGCTCTAGTGGTGAGCAAAGATGTTCTAGTGGTGTAGTGCTTAGGCATTTGACTGCAAACCAGAAGGCTGGTGATTCAAATCCACAAACCACTCTGTGAATGGAAGATGGAACAATCTACCTTTGTAAAGATTTACTGCCTCAGAAACCCACTCCATGGCAGTGAGTTTGTTTTGGTAGTGAACAGTGAGGTTTTCCTCTTGCTCCCATTTTGAAGGGCTCTTATGGTGCAATGGTTAAGACATTTGGCTGGTAACAAGAAGGTCGCAGTTGGAACACACTATATTCTCTGCAGGAGAAAGATGAGACAATCTGCTTCCCTAAAGGTTTATAGCCTTGGAAATCTGCTATGAGTCAGGATTGACTCAATAGCAATGAGGTTTTTGTGTGCGTCTGTGTATGTGATTTCTCCTATTTTAAAATTCTGGTAGTGTAGTGATTAAAATATTTGTCTGCTAACCAAACAGCGGTTTGAAGCTACCAGCTACTCCATAGGAGAAAAGATGAGGAAGTCTGCTTCAGTAAAGATTTACAGCATTGGAAACCCTATGGGGCAGTTCTTTTCTGCACAATAGGGTCACAATGAGTGGAAATTAAGTTGATGGCAGTGGGTTTGGTTTGGTTTTGGTTTTTCCCTATTTTAAAGCACTACCTTCACTTTGCAATTTACCATCCTCATGGAAGTTCACAAATGAAACAAATAGGAGTAAATGATACAAAACACTACAGTTATGTAGGGGTTCAGGAGTCCTTGGGTATAGTGGTTAAGTGTTTAGTTGATAATTGAAAGGTCTGTGATTTTAATCCAGCAGCCACTCCTTGGGAGAAAGATGTGACAGTCTGCTTCTGTAAAGAGAACACCCTTGGAAACCTCGTGAGGCAATTCTACTCTATCCTATAGGGTTGCTGAATCAGAATCAACTCTATGGCAATGGGTTTACTTTTGTTTTTTTCGTAAGGGACAAGAGTCAAATGAAAGTTGAGAGGAGTTAGTAGCTCTTACCATGTGAATACAGTTATCCTTTCAAATCCTAGCTTTAATTTTTCTCGTTTAAAAGTAAATGGTTTCATACTATCTTATTTTCTTGAATTACTGTCTTCTGATTTTTCCAAGTAGCAAGGATAGAATTTGAAGTTTTGTTTGGTAAAGAAAGTAAGATTTTGTTGGAAAAAATCTAGTATATTTTATAAAATGCCCATTGGTTTTGTTAACAATTTGTACAAATTGCTTTAAAATAGAAAGCTTAACAATATATGTGTGTGTTTTGATATTTATCTCATACAACATTAATAGATTTAATACCATTATGGAGTTAAGTGATGTCTGTGTATTAACTGGATCAGGCCTTAGGTGAATACAGTTAATTCTTTCTCTATGGCTGCTGCTATGAGACTTCCTCTAACATGTATCTCATAATGGTTCCTGTTGATTGATCTAATTATATACACATGGTTTTATTGGAGCTTTGTGAATCTGGAGATATCCATGTTTGCTTAATGTTCTCCAAGCACAATTCAAAACCCTTTAGGCTTACCAGGATTGTTTCCATAATCCTTAATTGAGAAAAGCAAACCTTGAGAATTTTGAAATACTCTGCCTAAATCAAGCTTTATGGCAAGAAAATTTTCTCTTTAGGAATCTACTTTTTAAAGAAAGAATTTTTTAAAAAGTGCGTATATAGTTCAATGAAATACATTGATTTTTGTGAGCGTGTATACAAATTTCCTTTAATCGTGGTGACTGATTTTCAAATTTGAATAATAAATATTTTGCAAAAGGAATATGCAAAATAAAATCACATAGTAGTAAACAGTGCTTAACAGAGAAATAGCAATTTTCCAAGCAAGGCTGATGCTAATACTTAAATGACTAGATTTTATGTACAAGAGTAAATATAGCAAGGTTCTATTAATTTTAATAACTCTAACTTACTATTTTTGAACACTCTTAAATAGTAAATATGATTCTATGATCATTTTTAATAATCTCCAAAAAGCATGAAAATGTAATCTTGATGCTTGAGACATGGAATTTTGTATACGATCTGTGATTTATCCTTTTTCTCTGCAGTTTTAGCTATTTTTTTTCTTTGCATTACTTGAAGAATAATTCTGACAAGTAAGGTTACTCTGTTTTTTATGCACTCCAGGGTTTTGATTTTTTGAGTATCATTTTTTTAACAAAGCTTTAGCTCACTGAAAGCCCAAGACAAACCTAAATCTACTTCAACAAATCTATTAAACCTTTCTTGACTGAATCATTTTATTTAAGAAGGAAAATGTTGTGAAACATAAACCAGCAAAACAGTAGAGCTGATGGGAAGCCTTTCCCATAAACACTCATCTCTGCTCCACATACACATATGTTTAGCTGCATTAACATAGACTCAAGGGACGGCTGTATTGGAGCTAAATAATTGAGCAGCAGGAGGGAGAAAACTGTCTAAAAAGAAAAAGAATAAAAATGAGTAATTTCTTAAAAAATATGAGAAGATTTGTGGACAACGATCACATTCTTTAAACAGTCTAAGTAACTTGCTTTCCTAATAGTTACTAATTTTGATTGGAGAAGAGAGCTGGCTAATCAACTTTGGGAACTTGAAGTGTCTCGATTGACTCCTTTAGGAAGATAAATGGGTTCATTCCAAGTCTAAGATCAATGAATGCTGATAGTTTCAGTATAAATTTTAGGAGCTTCATTTCAAAGGAAGGGAGGTATGAGCAATGAAATGAAAGCTAAAGGGCTTCATAGTTCAGAAAAGGTAAAAAATCAAACATGACTGGAGAATATTTCAGTACTCTCAGTTTCATAATGCATGCATGTATATTTAAGAAAGATCTCTTGTCAGGCAACACCTTATGATTAATTCATACTTTTCTATTTACAATGCCTGCAGACATTTTCGAGTCTTTATTGTTAGTCACTACTTTAAGCACTTTTTAATTAATCCTCTTAAGAAACTCATGAGGATGAGAACTATCTTTATCTTCATTTTACAGATGTAAAAACTGAGACCTAAAGAGGTTAAGTGACTTGCCCGAGCCAGAGGGGTGAAGGCAAGATTCAAGTCTAAGCATTTTGATTGCATTCTTATCTGTAAGCAATAGTGCCTAATTGTGAAATGCTGAGTGTTTGAACATTGAGAAATTGGGACACATTTTTTTTAATCAAGACCTACAGTAAAACCAAAGCCAAAACACTAGAAATTGTCCAGTCTCTTGTTCCAAAAAAGAAAAATCTACTCATTTCTGTTTTGACGTTTATATTCTGCTTTATGTCTTAGCTCCGTCTTAAATGTTTAGAGTATATTAGGACAACGAAGTTAAGATGTAAGAAGCAATTAATGATTTTTTTTCAAAATAGCTTCCTGTGTGTACAATTTAATTTAAAATGCACCATTCCTTAAAAAAAAAAAAAAAAAAAAATTACCTGAATAAAAACTTTAACTCTCTTTGATGTTGATAATTTATTTGTGTGTGTGTATGTGTTCAAATACACCAAGTGTCACTCTTTAGATACATGGATGAAGTTCAGTTGAAGATATAAGCAATGATTCTGTTTTTGTCTGAACATAATATTGTACTTAAAGATATACCATAGAAAATAAATTAAGCATTTGTAGCACTGCTTTATATCTGGATTAACAGTAGTTGTCTTGAAAACGTTGGTTAAATTAACAATATGAAAATGTAGTATGTGGCTGTAGTTAGTGAGTTTGCTTTCTTATGTGCATAACATGAGCTTGTAATGGAAGTAATGTCATATAGTATTTAACTCTGACATTTAGTGTTTGCCCTAGTAGATGGTCTTCCTTTTACTTAAGTGCCATTACTTTTATGTAGTCCATTTTCATTGCATTTAGTCCCATTTTAGTAATAATGCTTGCATGATTTACCAGGCAAATGCAATCTTTGCCCTGAATGGCACAGTGCAAGAAAAAATGGAAGCTGTTAAGAGACTGAATGGCAAAAAAGTATTATTGACCTATGCTGGCAGCCATGTGTTTCAATTATTTTCAAGAATCCATTTGTCAAATATGTGAAGCGATGTGGGACGTCAAGTTCAAGCTGGGGTTAGTGCCTTTCTACATGTGATATGATGTATCTTCTGTAGCCATTTAATTGAATTACCCAATTTATTTTTCAAGCAACAATGCTCTACCAAGAGCCATGACATTAAACAATTAAATATGAGTTTAAAAGTCTGCATTTTCTGTAGTTCATCATTCCTTTGCAGCAGAAAGTGAGCCCAAGGGCCTGAGGATTTCTGATTCTGGTATAGTAAAAGTTTAGCTTCTGGGGGAACACCCTAGCTGTCCCATGTGGAAAAATTTTAAAAATAATGATACTACATAATGCTGATTTACTTTAGTAGACTGTTGTAAATATTTTGAATATAACAGAAATCACTCCACAATTTCTTGAGAAACAATATTCTATACGGAACAGCAATCTAGGCTGTGATTGCTTTACTTAATGCTTAATGAGTTTGATTAAGAATGCTTTTCTATTCACAGGACTTCCTTTTATGAATACAGGACAGAAATCATAGTGAACTTAAAAAAAATAATAATAATAAAATAGACTCTCCAAAAATTATGAAAAGGAAAAATACAGTTAAGAAATATTTATGTTTTGTAATCGCTAAAATATTCTGGGTCATTATCACTCACAAAGTTATTGAAACTTTTAATGAAAAATCAAAGCTCCTTTAGTTTTGTTGGAAAGGGGACAAGGGAAGAGAGACAGGAATACAAGGAGAGGAAATTCAAAGCTATTGCATTTGGGCTCCAGATCGGGTAATTGTTGTGGAACAATTTTTAAATTCTTAATTTTAGTTATTATTTACTGGGATATTAATTTTACTATAAGTTTTAAGAGTACTTCAGTTGAGGTTATTTTCTTTTTTGTGAACATAAAGGTATGTTTTTGATCTGAGGAGAATAATTACTGAAATGTAGAGAACAGAAGAGACTTATATTTTTTTTTTTCAATTAACATTCAACAATTAAATTTTAATATGGTCAGGGAATTGTTCAGATCCTTTTGTATGGGGATACTGCACCTTTAATTATCTGCCCTCTGGTGCCAAGTCTTTTCTTTGAGTGCTTCCATAAAAGCTTATTGCAGCTAGTTATTGAGCAAATTAGTACTTGAGTTTTGGTGAAAAATGTCTTTATTAGTCCTAAAACCAGAGTCACTGTGCATTCCCAGAAGGCGTGATTTTGTTTGATGAATAAATCTAGTAATTATCCTGCTGTTAGGGCTGTACCGCAAATGTCATAAGCAGATAAACAGAGGGAGTAAGCCTTCCGTAAATTCTCTAATTATCTATGTTGGACTATTTATCGCCTGCAGATGATTTATGAGCATATTGATATATCCTTAAGTATGTTCATTTGAGTTCACAGATGCAAATAATTAAGGCACTAGTCATTTACAAAGGAGGCTTCAGGTCAAGGTCATTTCATTATAAAACTTCAGCCTAGTTTATACTATAAAACAAGTCATAGGTATAATCTACTTGACCAGATATATCCTAGGAGACACTTAATTTTCATTCGTTTTCTCCCCTTCTGTACAATTTATTATTCTCATCCATTATTTTTTTTTAATAAGACCTTTTCAACTTCCTCCATTTAATCATTTTATTTCTTACTTCATTTTAAGAAATATTAATTGCTCTATTTTTAAATATATTTAAACTGCTTGGGGAAAAGGGTCACTAGGAAACACCAGAAAAGTTTTTAAACCATTTATGATGGCATTTTAAAATTTCTAGAACTTGTTCTTCAAATATAGGTGTTTTTATTTTTATTTTTTCTCTTTTTATTGTACCTAAGGTGACTGATGATTTTCTTAAAAAGAAGAAAATTTTATAAAAGATGTTTCATTTTTATACTTATTTTGTAATTGAAATCTCTCTCTATATAAATGCATCCATAAATAGTACTGCATTCCTTTAACAATTAAAGCTAATACTCTACATATGGTAGGAAAAGAAGTTACTCAGAAAACTTTGATCTGAACATTTAAAATGAGTAGGTGATAATAGATCTCAAACACATCCAATTATAAACAGCTTAAGAAAATGAGTGATCCTAAGATAATTATGTTGGTTCTTTTTGAGGTGTGAAGATTGGAAGAAAATATATCAATTAGAAAAGAAAAAAGTTGATAGTGTAGCATAATGTTAAATATTCATACAAAAAAAATTAAGCAAGCCAAAACAAATTCTTATCTTTTTATATTAACAGAAATCAAAGAACTAGATTGACATCTATTAATATAAAAGTGATTCAAAGAACTACATAGAATCATATAAATATAATCATCTACTTGATCATTTGATTTATGTGTATGGGGCAATTCTACATCTGGGCAAATGTTTATTAAGGTGAAGTCTAAATACATACTTCTTGAAGAATGCCAACACTGTTCTCAAGTGATTTATTTTAGTTTCATGTCAATATAGCTCCCAAAATCTGATAAGAGCAAACTTATTGGAAATTTAGAGATATTTGTGGGGGGGGGATAAAAAAGACAGTATAACGAGCCACCTCAAATGAAGGACAGTGACTCAGTGACTCAAATCCCTAGAATCAATCCGTTCTCCACGAAGTCCTTTATGACATGGGTCATTCTCTTGATACTGGAAGCAAATTCTTAGCCAATTTGTTACCAGATTATAACCAAGAAATTGAGTCAGAGCTGGACAGGCACTGGGTCAAATGCCAGAAGTCAAATGCTACAAGTGTTGCATGGCATTTGTAAGTGAATAGAAACTATTGAAATGAATATAATTTTATCAATATGTCAGAATCTGTTAAATAAAGGGATAAATCAGCTTAATATATAAAAGTGGTATTTCATAAAAGTACCACATTTAAGATATTTCTTCTCTTATGCACCCTTCCTTACCTTTTCACTCTTGCACACAGACACAGAAATCTCCCCTACCCTCCTCCAGCCCCTATACAGTCTATGTATAGCAGAGATCAAATTCACTTCCTGGGGATTCAATACATCAGATCTGATAGTCTTTCTCTTCCATCATGGACTAAAACAGTTAAATACAATAAAGTCTATTAAAAAGAAAAATCCAGCCAGCTTTTATTTCAGCTTGACTCTGAATGGCGACCCACTTCCAGAAATTATGTTATCTAAAAATAAAACTGCCAAATGTATCTTATCATACAAATACTTGGTCGATAGTAAGTCATAAAAACTAAGGCAGAATTAAACTTGCAAAAAAATAACCACTTTTCACATTTCTAGCAGTTATTTGCAATAATTGATATTTTATATCTTCAAAAATTTCTTCTTGGATAATAGTATTTGCTGATTTTCCTTAAATGATGTGAATATTTCCTTGGCAATAGTTGATATTATCAGGAGACTCATTTTTATTTTTTATATAGAATAGAGATTTACTAATTAAATCCTAAAAGTTAGTGTTTTAACAAGTAGATTTTTTTCTTCAAAATGTTATTTCAGCACATTTGAAATCATACATCTGCAAATAACTAGAAACAAATTGAAATACCTAATTTTTTTTTCAGGGAACTTAAGTGATTTACTAAGATTTTTCAGGCAGAATAAAATTAGGATGTAGTACTTCTGATCCTGGTTCAATCATTTTTCCTTTGATATTATACCTAATATGTTCCCACTAATTAGTTCTAGATAAATATATTTCCACTAAACTTTATTTTTCTCTTGATATTTATTTTAAAACTCCAGAAATTATATAAATGTTTCCAAATTATTAAGAGTTCCTATTTCTGTGTCTTTCTGTTATTTATTGATTCTAACTATTCCACAAACCTAGTATGAATAGACTTTCCACAATTACAGAAATTTAATAAACTTATTTTTTTACATTTAAAATATAAGCTTTAGCACAAATAATTTGGATTGTTAAATATGTAATAAACAAGTTGTTAAATGAATTAAACACAAACAGGCACAAAATTTTGCCATGGAAAATACATTTCAATTTATTTCTCATTCTCTATTATGCCATCAAGGGAATGTTAAGGACATAGCCATAGAACATGCCTAATATTCTCTCTAGTAAAAAAGGAAATAGAGCTAGTATTTAAAAACCATTTTCTTCCCAGTGAAACTGTACTGGGTATATCTCTCTCTATATATGAATGTGTATGCATTTGTGTATGTGTGTGTGTGTGTGTGTGTCTACATATCTATTGAGTTATTGACTTCAAAACTATGTTTCTTCACTTGAGGTATTAGTTCCTCAACCAACATTTTTCTTTTTCTTTGAGAAGATGGAAAAATAGAACAAAATAAGTGTGAGGTGACTTCAGTGTGTCTAATATTGTGCTGAGAGTGTGATGTTTCAGTAAGTTGAAATTGGTACAGGAATTCTGGCTGCCTATAATTATATCATGGAGTCTTGGCTCAGAAGATTAGCTGTGTAATACCTGATTCTACTATTTGGATTTCAGTACCTAATTGCTGGATGTCTAGGAAGTGGAGATGGGTCTTGCACATGTCAAGGAGGTGCAAGGCATTCATGTTTGGCATTCTGAAGTTCATTTTCTGGTATTGGTTTCCTCTCTTGAATATACTTTATTGAAATAATTTACTAGTCACTCTTAGCTTAAGAAGTCTCAAAGAAAAAACTTGCATATTTTAAGACCATTTTTGATTTGTTAAAGGATCCGTGGTGGCAGAATGGTTAAGTGCTCAGCTGCTAATGGAAAGTTTGGTGGTTTGAATCCTTGAGCTACTCCATAGGAGAAAGGTGAAGCAGTCTGCTTCCATTAATATTGTTGTTGTTGTTGTTGTCATATGTGGTTGAGTCGGACCCGACTCATAGCGAACCCTCCTTGGGTTTCCAAGGCACTATCACTATGGAAGTAGATTGCCCCATCTTCCTTCTGAGGAGTGGCTGGTGGATTTGAATTGCCAGCCTTCTGGTTAGCAGTCAAGTGCCTTAGGCACTACGCTACCAGAGCTCCCATTAATATTATAGCCTTGGAAATCCTATGGGGCAGTTCTACCTGTCCTATAGGGTCACTATGTGTCAGAAGTGACTCAACAGCAATGTGTATGGCTTTTTGCCTTTTGTTTTATTGCCTATAATGAAAAACAAAATAAAATGGAAAAAAAAAAATACATAGAAATAAAGTGTCATCAAAAGTACTTGTATTATCAAGGTGCATGATTATTCAATTTTATAACATACACACACACACATATACACATATACAATTCTGGAATAGTCTTTTATTTAATGTTGGCACTTGAAGCTGAGAATGCATAGAGAAGTGGGTAAATAGCAGTCTTTTTGTGAGCATTCAATCACTGTCAACGTATTTTTATGAGTGGTATATTTATTTTCAAATTAAGCACAACGAAGAAAAGAATGAAATACTAGGATATGAAGAGAAATATAGCAGTTGATGAATGACCATATATAAAATAGTATAAGGATATCCCATTGGACCTATGATAGGACTATTAACTGACCTACTAGGATAAGAACACAAAGATAGGAATCTAATTTCCTTGCTCTCTGCACAGGTGAAACTTTTTTGAGCACTAACTAGGTAGAAGGAGCTCTGGTGGCGTAGTGCCTAAGCTATTTGACTGCTAACCAGAAGGCTGGCAGTTCAAACCCACTAGCCACTCCTCAGAAGGAATATTGGGCAATTTACTTCCAGGGATACCACCTTGGAAACCCAAAGAGGGGTCACTATGAGTCAGATTCAACTCTATGGCAGTGAGTTTTTTTCTTTTTTAACTAGTTAGAATCATTGGTTTTCTTGCTGCTATCTTATAGTTCTCACCAAGATTTGAGCTTATTCCTATTGCTATGATGCAATGAAAACTCAGAGCTTATCACAGAGAAAACATACCTGGTAAGGAAATAAATGGAAGCTAAGAATTCAAGGAGATGCAGTGACACAGTGGCTTCAACAAGGGGCTCATCAGGTACAGCAAGGATTATGAGGCTGACACAGGACAGAGCATTTCTATTATAAATAAGGTTGCTATGAGTCAGAGCCCACGTGATGGCACCTAATAATAACAAGAAATATTACAGACCATAACTTGCAGTTTTTATAGGATTCTTGTTCATTATATCTGACAAAATTGTCTCAGAACTTTGATGCTAGATACAAATATCTCTGAACTGATTTTGTCTCTTTTCCTACTATTTCAGGAACTTGTCATAATTTAGCTAAAGAGATGTGTGTGGAGTGGATTATCCAATAAGCAAGATAACTACAAGCTTACTTGTGCTTACTTACTAATCTACTGTGAACAGTTTAACGTTTTTCACCACAAATGTGGTACAATCTATGTGAAATTGTTCATTATATATTAGTAAATAAGAACAAGTAAGCCAGTGCTTACTTTGCTTACTGGATACTTCATCCTAGTCAGTGATCATAAATTTGAAGAGACCTTGATTACATAGGAAGGTGCTATGGGGTTGGGAGCGAGACAGATGCCAGACATATTTAGAGGCAGAATTTTTGATGTGATGAAAAATTTAAAATTACTCACTACAGTTTAGTAAGTAAACACAAGTAAGCCCATGCCTACCTCTCTTATTGGGTAATCTGACACTGGATGTGTGTGAGTAGGTGGTTTGTGTTATTCCTTGCTTTAAAGTAGTGGACTTTGACTTGTATTTGATAATCTTAAAAAAAAAAAAAAAAAGCCAAAGCAAAACTCAAATTCAGCTCATTGCAACCTTGAGATATACATATATTTCTTCTTCACATGGAGGCTCTGGTGGCATAGTGTCTAAGGCACTTGACTGTTAACCAGAAGGCTGGAGGTTTAAACCCACCAGCCATGCCTCAGAAGGAAGACTGGGCAATCTACTTCTGTAGCGATACAACCTCGGTAACTCAAGGAGGGGTGGCTATGAGTCGAATTAGATCGACTCAATTGGCAGTGAGTTTGGTTTTAGTGACATACAAAAGGAAATGTGTTAATGTTTTTCAAAGTCGAATATTATAATTATTTTTACACATTCTCCACGTGGTCTCCAGGTTTCTAAATTGTTTTTGTTTGCTTTTTTTTTTTTTTATTTGCTTTTTTTTCTTCCCAGAAAAAGCATCAAAGTTGAATGTTGTCAAAATGTAAGAGAGTGAAAGTGGAATAAAATAGCAGTAATTTTCATTGTTCTTAGATTATAGACATTTATTTTTAGAAGCTTATCAATGATTATAATCTTGAGGATTTATGCTTGAAAATTATTATTTATCATCAGGTGAAAGTCATCAAAAAGCAATATGTTTTTGGTCACTGGATGGGAATGCATTTTGAGTATTGCTATGTGTTGAATCATTTCATGTCAGCCACTCTGGATTCTTTGTATTCAGCACAAACATCACTGGTGGCATACATTGTTTTCAGTTTAACCAGAGAAAGCTGAGATGTCTGTTTTCATGACTCTCAGTGACCTAGAGTTAGCAAAGAAAGAAATCTACTTATACACCAAATCTACAGCTAGAGGATGTTAAGAGTGTATTGTACAACTGATAACTTCAGTGGAAATTCAGTGAGAAGCATGGGTGATTTCTCCTAAGATTCACTAGCATATAGAACAAGGTTAGAAAGGACAAATAGAAGATTATAAGAAAAGGGCTAAAGAATTAAGGCCACTACAGAATTATTGTCCCATCTTTTAATCAAAATTGTTCTTTTTTCTTTGGCCAATATTTACCAATCTTCAATTTATTTGAGTAAGATTGCTGTATAGATTATGATATTGTCTCGTTTAATGTGACTCAGGATGAACTGTGTTGGTTAAGTATACTATAGAAGATTCCATATTAAATTCTAGCTAAATTAGATCTAAAAGAAGGTAACACATTTTTTATTGGTATATATAAAAGCTATATATACATGTGAAAAGTTATTAATGGTGCTTACTGGAGTAATTTTCTTTTGGCAGGGTATCTATATATAGAAGCTAAAACCTTTCTAGAACTGCAAAGGCTTAATTATTGATACTCAATTCTATGAAAATGTTACAAAGAAAGGTAAGGGTGTGAATTAATATAAAATGAGGCAGGAAAAATATTTGGTGAAAATATTTACATTCAAGTTAGACTTATAAGGACTAGATGAAAATAATGTTCCTTTGTCTTTCTATTCTACTCTCATCTTATTTGTTGTTGTTGTTGTTATGTGCCGTCGAGTCGGCCCCGACTCATAGCGACCCCTCTATATATAGATACCCTGCCAAAAGAAAATTACTCCAGTAAGCACCATTATAGTACTCCTAAAAAAACACAGGATTTCACATTATACATAATGGCCAAGTTGTGAAAATAACTAAATTGAATGAAATTTTAGAAGTACAGTATTCATCATACAAAAGTAACTTTTTTAGCTTGAATTGTTTTCATATTTTTGCTATTACATATTGTGGCACATATTGCATTGTTATACATGTATTCCCAATTTGTTAGGCCTTATTTTTGTTTATAGGAGCTCTGGTAGCATAGTGCCTAATGCACTTGACTGTTAACCAGAAGGCTGGCGGTTCAAACCCACCAGCCACTCCTCAGAAGGAAGGTTGGGCAATCTTCTTCTGTAGTGATACTGCCTCGGAAACACTAAGAGGGGTTGCTATGAGTCAGGGCCAACTCGATGGCACATAACAAGAGCAACAACAACATTTTTGTTAATATCCTTTTTTAAAATAAAGAAGTTACAAATATTTATACTCCAATAGAAAATAACCTAATACAGTATTTTGAAGATTTATATTTAAATGTAATTGAATTCAGGGATGGCCTTATGTATGTATAGGTAGACTAGAACCTTCTCTGTGTTTTATTTGAGCAATGCAGGGACTGCTCATATGCTAGTTCCATTATCTCATATTGTCTGCAACTGTACCACCAAGGAATCACTTTGTAGGTTAAAATATTGCTCCCTGAAGTTGTCTCATTCAATTATTATCAACCAGTAATATGCTTGTTGTTATGTGCCATCGAGTCGGACCTGACTCATAGTGACCCCTCCTTGGGTTTCCAAGGCAGTATCACTATGGAAGTAGATTGCCCAACCTCGTAATAGTTAATTTATTCAGCTTTTTCCTTCTTCACAACAAGTACAATTCAGAGCACTGAAGAAATAAGACTTTAATCAAAGAGGAGAAAAGTAAATTTCTAGTTCCTAGATAAGGACATAAGGAGTCCTGGTAGTGCTATGGTTAAGTGCTCAGCTGCTAAATGAAAGGTCAGTGGTTCCGACTTACCAGTTGCTCTGTAGGAGAAAGAGGTGGCACTCTGCTTCTGTAAAGGTTTGCAACCTTGGAAATCCTATGGGCCAAATCTACTCTGTCTTATAGGGTTGCTATGAGTTGAAATCTACTAGAGGGATATGGGTTTGGGGTTCCAAAAACCAAACTCACGGCTGTCAAGTCAGACTGACTCATACCGACCCCTCCTTGAGTTTTGGAGATGGTATCACTACAGAAATAGATTGTTCAACCTTTTTTCTGAGGAAACAATGGGTTTGAACCAGGAGCCTTCCTGTTAGTGGTCAAATGCCTTAGGCACTAAACCATCAGAGCTCCTGGGTTTGGGGTTCCATATGGACATAAAGTTTACTCCACCTCATTGAGTTTTGGGCAGAAAGAAGATAACATGAAGACTCTATTACTAATTAAAAAGGAAAATTCTGAAATGAAATCCATGCAGAAATGAGATTTCATTTGCTATATAAAACAAACAGCATCAACAACAATAAAACCTTTACTTATTTTTTTCTTGTTGAAAGTTGCTTCTCCTTGTCTGAGAGAACTATTTAAGGAGATTAAAAAGAAAATACTGTCTGCTTTTGTTGTATTAATTATCTAATGTAAGACATAAAAATAAGTGTTAAATGACAAAACTCAATAGATTTACATAGCAGTATAGACCAATATGCATTTTTAACATTCACTTAATAGTCAGTGTCGTGGCAGATATTTCCTTATATAGATACCTTTCTTTCTTTCTTCCATTGTCCAAAAAGATTTTGTGCACTTTATCCCCCATGTTTCACTGACTCTGGAATTGTTGTCCATCAGTTAATCTTTTCTATGTCTTTGGACTATCTTCTCCATATATTCTTGTTTTCTCCACATAAACAATTCCTTTTAAAAAACAAAACAAGAAAACCACTTTATTAAACACCATTTCTTGGCCCTACCATCCTATCAAAAGATCACTTTTCAAAGTTATCCATTACCTTCAGTGAATATTGGTTGAAAAAGTTATGTATATTCTTTGATTTTTCCCTTCCCATATTCCAATGACATTTCAGCATTCCACTAAGGCTTATGCTGCCTCTAAAAATGCTCTTATGAAAGAATTGAAACATTTAAAAGGTCAAAAACTAGTTGCCATCTAGGTGATTCTGACTCCTGGTGACCACGTGTGTGTCAGAGTAGAACTGTAATCCCTAGTGTTTTCAATGACTGATTTTTCAGAAATACATCTCCAGACTTTCTTCTGAGACACCTCTGGGTGAAAATGAGCCTCCAAACTTTTGGCTGGCAGCTGAGTGTGTTAACCATTTGCACCACTCTGGAACTTCATGAAGTAATACGTATACCCAATTCCCCATCATTTTCAAGTCAAATATCCCTTTACTTTTCTGAAGCCTTCTTTGCTTCTCATTTCATCTTGGAATTTGAATTTCCTTTGGTTCTGGTAGATCATCATTATTTCCTGCTTCTCTTTTACTCTCTGGCCTTCATTCTTAGTCTTCTTTCATGTGTCCTTTTCTCCCATCTGCTATTTCAAATTTCTGTATGAGAGGTGCTTTCTAGGGATTCTTTTCCTGATGATCTGTCTTTAGGATCTCATCCACTCGTAACATATCAACTACCATCCATTTGCTAATGATGCCAGATTGTATTTCTCTTGTGTCTACCTCTCTAATGGACACAATTTCCGCCAAGACAGGCATATAACCTACTTTTGAAAAAGGAAATTAATTTCCCCTTACAAAATTTAATCCTTAACCTTCATTCTCTATCTTAAATCTAGAAACTTTAGGATCATAATGGCTAATTTTTCTTTTTCTCTACATTCAACCAGGTGTCAAATTCTATTGGTTCTACCACAGATACATCCTCTGTATCTGAGTCTTCCTTGCCTTTTTGCCAGTGATGCCCTAAACTTAATTAAAACTTTATATGCAGAGAAGCTACATCTTGGCTTGAGATCTTGAATAGTAATCAAAAGATATACACATTAACTAGCAAGAATATTTGTAGAGGTTAGCACAAATTACTTTGGAAGGCCCTCAAGTTTCCTCTTCTCGTTCAGTCTCCTTTCTTCCTTCATATTGCACTCAGAATACCCTTTTGAAGAAACAATGAAATAATTGTACCACACTAATTAAAATTCTCATTTGGGTTCTTATTATCTAAGAAGACATATATAATCTGAGACACTAAATGGGCTTCAGGTTTCCATGAAACTGCATGAGAATAAATAAAAAAAGTACATATATGTACATTACTGGGAGAGAGTTAGAAGATTTTGACTTACAAAATAATCGATAAACAAAGTCCAATCCACAAACAGTATAAAACACAAGCTCCTTATAACCTGTACATGGAATTGTTAATTGATCATATTTTACTTAAGCAGCTAATTTCTTCCTTTTCCCAATTTACTGCATTCTCTGCCAGGCATATCAAACTCTTTACTATATCCCAAATACTTTGTAACTGTGTTTTGTGCTTTTGTAGATACTGGCAAATAACTTAGAGTGGCATTCCCAACTTTTATGAATGCAATATATATAATCTTAACACAATTTCTTAAGCAAGAACAAATTTCTGACGTTAATTTTGGTGACAGGGAAAAACAGTAAAGCATGGTAAAATTATGCATTTTAGATAAAGAGGTGAGCCCTTTGGTTCATACATATGTGGCTCTGTTTGATATAAAAATGAGTTAGGATCTTCTGAGGGAAGGAGTGATAGCTATGCATATGCTAGTAGAAGAAGATAATTTGTCCTATACCCAGGTTGGGAATGAAGGCTGGGCAATCTACTTCAGTAGTGGTACTGCCTCAGAAACCCAAGGAGGGGTCTCTATGAGTTAGGTCCGACTCTACGGCACATAACAACAACAACAATAACATGTCCAGGTCGGGTTCTGTGTCATATATGTTATCTCATCTATAATTCTGCAGTAATATTTGAGTAAAGGCACTATATCACTGTCATCAAGTTGATTCCAACTCACAATGATCCCCAATTGAGTTTCCAAGGCTGTAAATATTGTCCAAAGTAGATTGCCTCATATACCTCACATGCCTTACCCATTATGCCACTAGAGCTCCTTAAAGCCACTATAGTGCTAAAAAATACTTTTAAGAGACTTAATCATAATGGGAAAGTATTGAAAATCAATAAATAAGATAATGTACCACAGCAAGAATAAAGAGGTTATAGCCTGGAATAAAGCTATAGAAAGGAAGAGAACAGTTTACCATTTAGACCTTCACAGGGAAAAAAACAACTGGAATTCAATGTTGGTTGGATGTGAGAGCTGATAAAGAGAGGAACTAAAGATGAACTAAAGTGGGAAAACATGGAAATCAGCTTGCTGGGTATGTTATAAGGATGATGATGAAAGCGTGTTTGTATGCTGGGAAAGGTATAATGAAATTATTTCTAGGATAATGAAATCTTTTTTGGACCCTGTGAAAGACTCAACATCAAATACTGAATAAGCTAGTGAGTCAATGCAGAATGATAACTTGGCTTTAAAAATCAATATATATATTAAGCTATAAAGTTCAGATACATGCATAGGAATGAATGTAGGGATAAATAACAAAAAGGATAATGGGATGGTCATCCCACATGTATCATTTTGAACCTTTATTTATATTATTTATATACTAGAAATGATTGTAAGTATTGTTTCCTTTAATTTCATAACAATCCTATAAGATCGGTACTATAGTTACCCCAGTGCTTCATGTATGGAATCTAAGGAGTAGAGAATTTTCCCAAAATTATCAAGCTAGAAAGAGGCAAAATAGAGATTTTGATGTGGGTCTCTTATTTCAACTCTCATGTTTTGAATAGCTATTTTTTATTGATTGCTCATAAACTATTAGGAGAAATTTCCAAATTTACTTTTATTTTTTTTAATGATTTTTAAGTACTTTGTTTTAATAATGCATTTTTTGTTGATTTACATCTTTATATTTGTTAAAGATTGTGTCTCACCCTTTAGAAAAAGTGTGCAGAAGAAACTGTTCTCTAACATTGTTGAGATTTTTCTTCACTAATTTCAATAGCTGTATCTTCATAATATAAGTTAAATAAAGTACAATATAATACATTTTATCTGATATTTGAGTTGCCTTTTTAAGGCACTTTAATGGATAATGTTCCCAATTCTCCACTTGTTTTTTTATCTCAATATATATAATCTTATCTAATTTGTTTTTCTTTTTTATTTTTTGTGGAGGGGTGTTTTTTGAAATACACTATCTAGCTTTTTAAAAGCACATTTTCATTTGTTCAATGTTTATATTTGAGTTCATTCTCATTCCAAACTTTCTTAAGGACTAATTATATTTGTGTGTGTGTAGTGTGTGTGTGTGTGTTTGAAGTTAATAAGCTTAGATACTAGGGGGCGGGAGAAGAATGGAAAGATTATACCATAGATAATTAATAAAAATCAATTAGTTTGTTAATGAGTACTCTGTCAGTACCCAAGGTGGCAGAAACCAGCTGGGGGAAGGAAATCAGTATCCCTGAATAGGACATTTAGAATGCCTGAGTCCTGCTGAGAATTTGAAAGGAAATAACTGTAAGAAGCACCACTTGGGTTAAAACTGGCTAAATTTCCTCTTGAGATTGCAATTCCTCTAGCTAATAAATCTAGTAAAAAAGTGATTCACCTTTAGTGTATGCCATAAAGCATTTTCTGAGGCCTTAAGTAGATTGCTCACTGCCCTGTATTAAAAACAAACCCATGGTTGTAAATGTCAATGACTAAGAATATTAGCACTCTTGCATCTTTCTTATGTTAGTAGAAAAGCTGGAAGCACCCATTACCTCTTCTATGACTTTTTACATCGTATTTATATAAATGGCAAAAGTCAAACATGAGCTGACAGGGAAATACAAAATCTGTCTTCCAGTGGTCCTTGGATGAAAAAGCAGAAAATTCCAATGATAGCAATTGACCTTCATAGAAAGATTTTCAGAAAAACCTATTCTTTCATTGTTAATTATATTTGTTTTAAGGTTTTTCCTTTCTATCATTTGTGATTATGGATCATTTATGAAGGTAACACAGAAGAGATAATTTGCATAGAAGTAAATTAATTAAACTAGCTTACCATAGAGTAAGATAGATATTTCCTATCATGTCCTCAAGGATTGTGAAAGAAAAAATGTATTTCAATTGACTCTTATTTTCATGGGAATTTGTAAACTATATAGTTATATTGTAAATAGGTTCTGCAAATCTTCTTGAACTGTCATGAACCCCAATATGACTTCTAAACAGTGTCCCTTTTGAATAAAGGATGAAGTATCACTGGTTACTCTTTGAAAAAGCAGTGTTCCTAAAATCTATGAGGTAAATTAATAGTATGGAATAAGATGCAGAAAACTTCCATTGAAAAATTTTACCTAATAACTCCCATTGAATATAAAGTAGAGACCCAGGGATAAAAGACATTTGACTTCCTCAACTAGCTTTCATAGGTAACATGTTTTCCTAACTACCTATAATTTCTGCATAGAGAGAAAAGGAGAGATAGTTCACATATTTGTAAAAGGAATAACAGACTGAATGCAGACAAATAAATGACTCCTTATATAATCTTAGACTATTTTTGGTGAACTAAATAAGTTATTATTATTTTTTATTCAAATACATGTTGCCGCAGTTCCCTCTAAAATATGACACCTATATGCTTAAAACACTGCATTTGTACAATGGACGAATGTGATATCTACATTCACTTAAGAAAATCAGATTATGGTTTCCTTTTTAGTACTCTCTTAATATCAAGATATTTCCTCTTTTTCCTCTAGTACATTTTTAATTTCCTAGGAGGCAACAGTAATAGTTTCAGTTCCATGACCTTATATTTCTTTTAATGCATGGGATTTTTCAAATGTTCTGGCTTCTGGATACATATAAAACATAATTATATTGAGAAGTGAGGAAATATATTGAGAAAAGAAGAAAGCATCTTACATTTATTTTAGAAATATAGAGATATTCAGACCCACAAAAAGGAGTTCATCAGTGGATAGGTGAATTTTTAGAACACATTTATTGTTAAGAGTTATCATTTTTCATTTAACAGTTGCTGGAGCTCTGGTAGCATAATGGCTAAAGCACTTGACTGCTAACCAGAAGGCTGGCAGTTCAAACCCACCAGCCACTCCTCAGAAGGAAGGTTGGGCAATCCTACTTCCATAGTGATACTGCCTCACGGCACATAACAACAACAACTCCACAAAAAATTGAATAACATTGCTCAAACTCATTTACTAGTTGTGGGGTTTTTCATCAGTCACCAAATAGCATATATATATATATATATATTTTTTTTTTTTTCCCCCAGCACATTTCTTAGTTCTTGGAAGCCATGTCAACTCACAGCCATGTCAACTCTTGGTGGGACCTCCTGGGATACATCCCTGGCCAGGCCAGGGATCGCAAGGGTAACCATAAAGTATCACTCACAGGTGTGTGGCATAAAAGACAGCAGAGTGTACTCAAATCAACTATTACAGGATTAAAATTTGATACAGTTAATTACAAGTTTTAGTTTCTGGAATTTATTTTGGTTTTGGAAATAGACTCTTCATAGGTAGTATCGGGTTATACATTTTCCTTTTTAAGATATAGAAATTGAGACCATGAATTACTTATGAAATTTGTTAGACAATATCGATTGAACCGATACTGTTAGGTAATTTTGTAAGATGGTGTAGCATTTATAGACCATGGATTCTGATCTCAAAATGTTGACGTTTAAATGCAAGCTCTACCACTGAATATTGTGGAAAAACTAACCTGTGAATTATTTACTTTATCTGAATGCAGTGATAATAATAGTAGTTATAGGAGCTCTGGTAGCATAGTGCCTAAGGCATTTGACTGCTAACCAGAAGGCTGGAGGTTCAAACCCACCAGCCACTCCTAGGAAGGGAGGTTAGGCAATCTACTTCTGTAGTGATGCTGCCTCGGAAACCCTAGGAGGGGTCACTATGAGTCAGGTCTGACTTGAGGGCAAATAACAACAACAACAACAATCTCATAGGGTGGGAGTTCTGGTAGCATGATGCCGAAGGCACTTGACTGCTAACCAGAAGGCTAGCGGTTCACACCCACGAGCCACTCCTTGGAAGAAAGATGGGGAAATCTGCTTCCGTAGGGATACTGCCTCGGAAACCCAAGGAGGGGTCGGCTATGTGTCGAGTCCAACTTGGCGGCACAAAACAACAACAACCTCATAGAGTTGTTGTGAAAATTAAGACAAGTAAATATTTCTAAAGGAGTTTTAACAGCACCAAATACATAGTAAATGTTACGTAAGTATTGAAAAATAAATTATTTAATCATGACAATGCACTCTCAATATATAAGTCCTTCCTTTGAAACACTGCCAATTAGTGGAGCTACTATAGGGAAATAACTATTTATTCACTCAATATTAGATTAATATATTAATTATATGATTTCTAGAAACCTGAGCTTTTTCGAAATTGATATTAGACATTAGACATTCAAGGGAAACAAAACTCAAATCTCTGGCTTCAGAAGAACCACATTCTAGGTGAAGAGACCAAGGCACATGTAAATAAATAATTAAGATATAATGTTATTGGTTCTATGAAATTGTAGTGGATAAAGTATAAATTTTAACTTGGAGGGAAGCACCACAAAGGAGTTTTAGTTGTGCTTCATATATTAATAGGAATATTTTTAGTAAAGAGAGAAGAAAATGCAAATTTAGATCAGAATTCGTTTTACATTCAACACTTCGTATACATTTAGTTTCAATCCCCAGTTACCACCCCCAACCCTAACCCACTCTCCTCCTCTCTCTGCCCAGTAACCACCCCCTCCTTGTCCCCTTCTTACTTACGCACTCCCATGTGTCCTGCTTTTTCTCCTTGTGAACATTGCCCCTCTGGTGCCCCATGGCCAATTGCTCCAAAGGATGTATGTATCTCCATAGAGTATGTGGGTGCATCGCCCTGGGCTGAGTGGTCTGAGTGTAAGTCTTATTTACTATTGGGCTGAAAGTTAGCCCTTTGGAGTGAGTTTTATCCCAGGCCCAAAGTGTATCTCAGGGGTATATTCTTGGGGGTCCTACCAGACTCTATCCAACCAGCAATTACGGTCATTATTGTATTTTTGAATTTTGTTCCATGTTTTTCCTCCCACTCTATCCAGGATTTCCAGTTTTGGTCTCTTCCTGAGTGGCTGGCATTGGTAGCCAGGCACAATCTATTTCTTCTAGTCTCGAGGTCCATCATGTCTCAGGGCTGATTGCTTCCAAATGCCCTTGTATTTTTTTTGTACTCTTCTTCACATTCGATGATAGGAGACCATTAACTGCATCTTAGATGGCCAATCGAAAGCTTTTAGGACCCCAGTCGCTACTCAAAAATGTAGGTTATGGAACAAGATTTTTATGTATTTTGTTGTGCTGATTGAGTCTGGTGTCCCCCAATACCACAGTTCTGAGTTGGTAGATCCACTGGATCTCTCTCCCATAGTGTCTGTTGTCTATGAGGGGTTTGTTCTATGTCTGTCTTTTGTTTCTGTAATAATTGTGGGTATTTTGTATCACTGGTATCTGTGAAAAATTAGCCTCAGCTGAATCTATCTTTGGACTAGAGTATAATTCTATTCACTGACCCCCATCTGATCTCAGTTGGCTATGTGTTTATCTGTAGCCTGGTGTTTGGTGTTAATGGTAACACAGAATTGTGGATATACTGATATTACCCTTTGTTGTCTCTATCTTATGTGTACAATTTTGTGGTTTTAGTGTAAACAGCATTGTGAAATAATGGATAAGACTACTTGTTTTTAATTCTGCTTCTCATGCTTTCTTTTCATCAGGGATCGTGGTTGGAGGAATAGCCCCAATGTGGGACATTACCATTTACCTGCCAAAAGCGAAGAAATAAAAATTGACTCAAATCATGTGATCACATTTACAGCTTCTGTTTGGATGTGATATATGTCATAACTCCCAACTCCTCAATGATCAATCTTATGGCCATGCCCAAATCATTGAGATCAGGATGTACATATTATATTACATATTGTTGTTGTGAGGATCATACAGATTGTTTTCATATTCTTCCCCCCAGAGTTATTAGGGATCAAATGTCAGTTGGCAAGGATTATGACTCTCCTGGAATGTTAATGAAGAAAGAAGAAATAAATAATTTTGAGTAATCATATAAATAGTCGTAACTCTTTAGGGACTTATGAGGAGTTTGGTATGATGGAGTAATGACTACATTCAGACTGTAAAGTAAAAGGAAGAAATAAAACAAGAACTATGAGTGCTGCCAGATTGTGAAATGTCTTGCTAAGGTCTTTTGACTTTACCTGAAACTATGAAAATATTTTTTGAAAATATGAGTCTAGCTGAAGGGAGAGAGGAAGAGCTGGAGAAGAGAGAATATAGAGATTATATAGAGATAGAGAGGTTAATAGAGAAATAATGGTAATGAAAATCACACTAAACCAAACCCACCACCATTGAGTTGATTCTAGCTCATAATGACTCCTGTTGGGTTTGCAAGGAAGTAAATCTTTATGGAAGTATGTTGCCCCATCTTCCTTCTGCAGAGTGGCTGGTGGGTTTGAACCCCCAACCTTCTGATTAGCAGTCAAATACCTTAGGCACTGTGCCACCAGAGCTCCTTATGATAATGGAAAGGAGCTTAAAGATAAATGTCAGGTACCTAGAGGAGACGACAAAAAGAACCAGACCAGCTGTGAAAGGTGAAGTTAAGACTTAGGAAAGAAAGAAGTATAACTTTGAGGACTTTAGTTTGGATATGGAGCTCTGGTAGTTCAGTGGCTAAGGTCTTCAGCCGCTAACCAAAAGGCCAATGATTCAAACCCATCAGTAGTTCCATGGAAGAAAGATGAGGCAGTCTGCTTCCATAAAGATTTACAGCCTTGGAAACCCTAAGGGGCAGTCCTACTTTGTCCTATAGGGTCACGATGCATCGTAATAAACTTGATGGAAGTGTGTGGTAGTTAAAGTTGTGTGTCAATTTGGCTGGGCCTGGTTGAGTGGCTGGGCAGCTGGTGGTAGTTATTCCCTGTGATGAGACTAGTAATCAACTCCACAGTGGGATCTACCACAAGCAGCTGAGTAGCTGCTTTAGGGATGTGGACTGCTTCCCATATATAAGTAGCACCTTTGGGAATGGTCTCTAGCTAATGGCATGCTTGAACCTTGCTTGTAGCTGTGTCATTGTTCAGCAGCCTGCCATGCTCTGCCAATCTTGGCACTTTCAATGGACTTGAATTCATGACCTGCCATGTGGTTCAGTAACATTGGAACTGTGCCTTTTTACTTGTCAACCTTGGGCTTGTCAGTCTCAGCAGCCAGCAGGTGTCTTGAGTGAAGAAGAGCCTGTAGCTCCAGTGGGCCAGGAGCAGGAGGCAGAGTTGAAGGCCAAGGTTGAGGGGCTTTCACCCAGCCCCTAGAGCCTGGCACTTTGAACTCAGACTTAAAGCCTCCGACTGTAAGAGAATAAACTCCTGTGTGTTCAAGCATCCCATTTATGGTAAATTCCTGTCAGAGTGGTACTAGGTAACCAGAACAAAGTGTATTTGGTTTGGGTTTGGTACCTTGGATGGCTAAATGAATAGAATTAAATGACTTAGGAAACATAGGAAAAATCAGTCCACTATCAGTGGATATAGGAGTTGGATAATCCTTTTAGATCAGAGATGAAGAATATCAGGAAGACTTCAGAGAAGGAACTGAGCCGAATTCACAAAATTAATAAATGACATTGTGAAAGGAGTTCCCAGTAAAGAAAATAATGTATAGGCACCCATGCTGTCATCAGTCATTGTCAAGTCAGTTCTAACTCTTGTTGACCTCAAGTGTACAGAGTAGAATTGCTCCATAGAGATTTAAGTCTCTGAGTGTCTGGAAGCAGATTTCTATGGCTGTCAGCCTAGGTTGTGTAGGTGGATTTGAACCAGCAGTCTTTTGGCTAGTAGATAGGTACTTAACCATATGCAGCACCCAAGAACATGTAATATACACGATGGCATGAAAAAAATATTCCATGTTCAGAAATTTTAAGAAAGTTATGACCACAAAAAATGGCAGTTGGAATCAAATAAGAAAATAATGAAATAGTCAATATGTTCAAGAATTAGGGTTCTGGTAAGTGTCAGTTCTCTTTCTCAATTTCCTATCTCAGAACATGATTATGTCCAGAATAAGAATGACATAAATACAATAAAATGAAAATAAAAAAGATACAGAAAGTCTTTACTGATTTGTTAACTCAATAAAATTAAAGGTCAAATAGAAATCTATTTTGAGTAATCAAATATATTCTGAAAGTAGCAAAAATGTACAGAAGACAGTATTATTAATTATATAAAACTTCTATTTCTAATTTTTGAATGTAAATATTTGGATGTTGATTTTAGCTTTGCTTTCTTTAAAATATATATATATTATAGGAAATTAGAAATAGTCACACATAGACTAATTAGTGCTCTCTGTATTAAATTAACCTTAATGATTATGTGGATCATTTCATGTTCAATTTAGTTGATATAACTAGAGTCAATATTAATACTGTAAATGTCACTTGGTATTTTCTTTCATCTGATGATAACATAAGAAATAAAATAAAATTTTATAAAAGGAAAATATTGTTATAATAGATTTTAAGAGGAGAAGGCCAGCTGGCTAGTTTGGACAGAAATGAGCATGTCAGCAGGTGGTAATGGGTTTACCACAAATTAGAGTTAAATTCTCAGCTTAACATTTTCAGAAATAAATTTTCAAAAGTTATCCAATATTTATTAACTTCTTAAGAACTGATTCAAGTTTAATTGTGTGGTCAGCTAAACTCATAAAACATAAACCTATAATTCATAGTATCCATTTATTCATTCATAAAATGCTAGTCATTTGCATGGTCTGTTCTTTCCTTGAGCTCACTCAGACTACACAGGAGAAAATTTACATGGGATATTACTGTTTGCCAAGTATCATGTTAAGTAAATAAAATGAGAAATGGAAATGGAAAGATAACTCTTAATTGCAATAAAAGTAGATACACTGGACATGTTATCTTCTTTCTAAGCTAAAGATAATTTTATCTATATACCCAGTATTGATCAAATTCCTGGGGCTCATTCCATATACTGAATAAGCATTTTCTTCATGAGACTTAAAATGTTCTATGATTCTTACCATAAGTTCTTACCATAAGTCAAGTTTGGGAAACATTGCCTTAATGAACTAGCACTTACTCTTAATTCTCCTTTTCAAATATGGTCCACACAGATATGTCACTCAGTGACCAGGTTGCTTAGGTTACAATTCATTTATGTTTCAATCCTGAGAACACTCCTTAGTTGCCATGATTAGTTTGAAAAACAAGTATAACTTAATTTCTAGAGATTTGAGAAGCACAATAGTCTCTTTAATATCAAATTTATGCACCATCTACTGAGGGGATTATTGTGCAGATGATTGGTCCTAACTCTTTTGGGTAGATGCTAAAAAAAAAGCCAAAGACAAAAAACAACAACTACAAAAAAAAAAAAACCTCACTGCGATTGAATCAGATCTGACTCATAGCAACCCCTTCTTGGGTTTCTAAGGCGGTATCACTACAGAAGTAGATTGCCCAATCTTCCTTCCAAGGAGTGAATGGTGGGTTTGAACTGCCAGGCTTCTGGTTACCAGTCAAATGCCTTAGGCACTATGCCACCAGAGCTCCCACTAGCCACTTTAAATTTAAATTTTGTGTGACCTGCACCTAAATATGGACTAATCTACAATTACAATCTCACATTTACAATTCCTTAACAGAAGCTCTTGGAATTGGATGTGCTTCACAATTCAGAAATGTTCAACTATAAAAATGCAACATGCAATATGTATACTACATAATAGCCCCAGTGTACTTGGAGCTTTGCTTCATAATAATAAAGAGGAAAATCCTATGTGTTTGCGTGTGTGTGTGTGTGTGTGTATCTTTCTGTTGTAGATTAAGGTCAAGTTTTCACCAAGTGACTCTGTGTCAAACTTGGATTTGGGGTAGAAGGATCTGTTCTTTTTTTTTTTATCTTTTCTTTCTTGCTTTCTTATTTTTCTTTTGGAATAAAAGCTGAGGGATTGAAGGTCTATATAATGATAATTAGAGGGATAAGAAAAGTAAAATGCATATCTTCACATTTTAAAACTTCATTCATTCATTCATTAAATATGTATTGAGTCTTAACTTAGAGCAGACATTATAATTCTACGTGGTCATAAAATAACATCTTTTTTATTGCTGACATAATTTGAATTACTTTTTCTCTTTCTTTTTTTTTCAATTAGAAGACACATCCTCTTAGTATTTGGAGAAATTCAGCTATACCTCACCTGGGTTGTCCATCTTACGGTATGTATTTCCATATTTGATCAGCATTAATGAGCTCAGAGTTTTCATAGAGGCTTTTACTTTAGTGTCAGAGACTGGAGAAGCCCAAGGGCCCTATCCCCTGTACTCATAGCAAGAACAGTAGCAGGTTTTGCTGAAATTGATTATGAATGTCTCCAGCTACCAGCAAAGCTGAAGTAGCTGGCCATATCCATGTGAGGGTAGAGTGGGAATTAAAATGAAAGCAGGGCATGGTAAAGTTAAAGTGAAAGATTTTGCTATTTGGCTAGTTTTTTGATCATAAAGATCCAACCGTATCTATCACCCTACATCTGTGAGAGTGTATTAAAAGGTTAATGAAGTTTTGTACCTTCTTGGATTTATAACTAAATTGTCAGGTCAGCAAATATAACAAATTTTTGTACTGTAGAATATCCTAGGATATTCTCTGGGGAGAAAAATAAGATGTCTTTACAATTTATTTCAGAACATCCAGTATCTTAAAACTGTTCTACACAATTTTGAGGCTGTTTCAAATGAAATATTTAGAACTAATCCTTTTTAAAAAGAAATTGGGAATGTTCAAGAAAATCCCTTATGTGAGAAATCAGGACAATATAGTACAATGATTTATATACAATTTATAGACCTTTGAATCAAATATTCACCATGTTAATAATTTCAGGGAGACAACTGCTTCACATCTGTCTGTAGTGCAAAGCTAACATCATAAGACCAAGCCTATAATAGCAATACTGCCATGGGTTAAATGAGCATAGCTTGAAGTATTATTTTTTTAAAAAATTGAAAGGTTGTGGCAGTAATAAAAAGGTTGAATGGTAATGCCTCTAATTGAACAGTAAGGCCTCTTTCCTATTAAGTCACTCTTTCATCTGTCTTTCTAATTATTTCATTATCATTTTGTACTGCAGTTCACAATGAAATGACCATTTGTGTTTAAGTGAAAGCTAATTATTAGGACTGAATTATTGTGCAGTTTATTGATCCCTATGGTGGATTAAGGGCTTTAAGTTCGTCTAGACAGAATAGTTAGCAAAATGACAAAAGGAAACATATAAGACCCTTGGGAAGAATCCCTATGCTCCATAAGCAATTAATGCCTGCCAGGTAATGGAATTTAAGTTTATACTAAATCCAGCAGCGCTTTGACATTTCAACTGCCTTATAAACACATTAGTCTAATGAATTAAGATTTATGAATTGTATTTAGACACAAGTAGGAAGAGTAGTAAGTTCAAGATATTTTTACCCATCCATTGACTGAATGAAAAATAGATCATTTTCTTTCTGAATGTGATGAAAAATGAAATGTGTACTTCTTTGTGTTTATCTCTGCTCATTCTGCCCTCCGTTAATGGATGTGTTTTAGGAATTTCCATTTCTAAGAGAGCACTAATCTTCTGTATGGATGTGAAAAGTATTTAGTGACAAATTAAGTAAGGGCAAAGAAAAAGTATATATATATATATGTGTGTGTGTGTGTGTGTGTGTGTGTGTGTGTATGTGTGTGGGTATGACTGCTTAGTAAGAGGTCAAACAGCCCATTTATCTCAATCTAGTGCTGGGCATGTTTAAAAGCAATTTATCATTATGGTTATGAGCAAGCCCCAATCTGAGCTAACTCTATAACACACTATTGATATTTATAAGAATCTGTCCCTGAGTATGTCTTGCCACCTGCAATATGCAGATAATACAACTTGCTGGCTGAAAATGAAGAGGACTTGAAGCATTAACTGAAAAAGATCAAAGCTTACAGCCTTCATTATAGATTATACTGCCACATAAAACAACAAAAAGCTTTACAACTGGACCCACAAATAACTTCATGACAAATGGAGAAAAGATGGATTTGTCAAGGATTTCATTTTATTTGGGTCAATAATCAATGCCCATGGAAACAGCAGTCAAGAAATCAAATGACATATTGCTTTGGGCAAATCTGCTACAAAAAATATCTTTAAATTGTTAAAGAGCAAAGATGTCACTTTGAAGACTAAGGTGGGCCTCACCCAAGTCATATTTTCAATTGTCTCATGTAACTGTGAAAGGTGAACAGTGAAAAAGAAAGACCATAGAAGAATTTATACATTTGAATTAAGGCATTGACAAAGAATATTGAATACACCATGCACTGCCAACAGAATGAACAAATCTGTCTTGGAAATGCTCCTCAGCATAATGCTCCTTAGAAGCCAGAATGGCCATACTTTGTGCCTCGTACTTCGGTCACGTTATCAGGAGGGATCAATTGCTGAAGAAGGATAGCATGCTTGTTAAAGTAGACAGTCAGGAAGAAAGAGGAAGACCCTCAATGACATAAACTGACACAGTGGTTGAAAAACTGAGCTCGAGCATGACAAGATTTTGGGGATGGCATAGGACCAGGCAGTGTTTTGTTCTGTGGTACACAGGGTTTCTATGAGTTGGAAACACCTTGATGACACCTAACAACAGCATGTCCTTGAGTGGACTTGGAAGATCTCTAACTCAGTCCTTCGGTTATGTGACTTTTTCCCTAAAGCAATCTAAATTAGAAGTTTCCTTGACAATATGGCAAACAAAAAGGGGGGTGGGTAGAAGGGGTGCTGTCTGCAAAAGTTGCTGAAGTTGTTGTTGCTATGAGGGTGGTGATATTCAGTGCCAGGTTTCAAGTATTGTTCATCACCATATTCATTTTTAACCTTCTCACAATAATTACTTGTAGTGCACCAACCATAATTATTTATTGAAGGATCAAATATGACACATATATTTCAGTTACATGCAATAAAAACATAGTATATTTTACCTGTCTAAACTTCTTTGAATATGAAGTCACTTTTTCCCTATAAAAATCTTGGAGAACATTTTAGACACAGTCTTCTGTGTATCTTAAAAAGTACTGCATTAAGGACTACTGAATGAAGAAGTGCCCAAACCAGACACTAACAAGTACAGTTTAAATATTAAAGTATGTTTTTACAAAATATATTGTAGGTGCTCATTGTGTAAGTTTGAGTCAAGCTGAAGACACTCATAGACACAGGATATAATCTATTTAGCGAATTACAAAAATGTTTGCTTCCCTTATATTTATACACCATTTTATTACTTGCATTTGACAGTGGCAAAGTAGCTAGTTTAATAAGCAAATGTAAGCTTTTATAGCAATGATTATGGACTTTTATGGTATTTAAACTAGATTAATCAGCAAAGTATGATAACATTGAAAGATTAAATAGATTGTGTGCACTTAAATATAAAATACTAATGAGGAAATCTCACACGAGGCATATTTGTTATTATGAAAATACAATAAAAGGATAATTGGTGGGATTCTCTTTCTAAGAAAAAGAGTTTATTGAACTTATGAAGTCAAATGAATGCCTAGGGAAATAGGCCACCCTATTATAAGTAGATGTGGTGCCATCTACATAATAGTTTGATTTTAAAAACCTAAAATAAAACTTGTGTTGCATTATGTCAGTAAGTGATTAAATTCAAGGCTTCATCCTAGAGAAAAGCATTTGGAGGTTTTCCCTTAATTTTACATTGTAAAACTACAAATATGCCACTAGATGTGCACATTCAAATGTTGACTCTAATAAATTTGTCTGATAAGATAACTTCGTCTTTCATTTATAAAAACAGTATTTTCAATACACTAGTGGGCAAAATTGCATAGTAGTTTTCAGAATTCCTCAAATATTTTAATAATGATCAGAAATAATAATTCAAGAACACAATATTTATTCATTTAAAAAATTATTTTTTGAGAATCTTATTGATAATAGATGTGTATGATTCAAATCAAATGTGATATGCTTTCTATACTCAAAAAGCTTGTATGAATTATCAATTGCTACATAACAAATTACCTCAGAATACAGAAGGTTGAAATAATAAACATTTGTTATCTCACAGCTCCTGTGGTTAAGAATCTGGATACTGCTTACCTTGGCGTCTTTGGCTCAAGGAATCTCATGAGGTGACAATGAAGTTGTAAGCCAGTAGTATGGTCTCATCTAAAGCTGCAGCTGGAGGAGGGTACTTTTCCAAATTCACTCATGTGGCTGTTGGCAGTGCTCGTTTCTTCACTGGGTCGACCGTTCAAACCCACCAGCTGCTCTGCAAGACAAAGGTGAGACAGTCTATTTCCGTTTTATTCAGGTTTATTGCTGTATCTAGGATAAACATACAACATGCAAAAAGGCAGGGATTGAGGCTTCTATAGTTGGCTGTGGCCTAGAACCCTATGTGTTAAATTTTGGGAATTGAATTCTATCTTTAACATTTGAGGAAGCACTGTGAATTTTAAGTAGGTTAATAACTCGATCAATTTTATATTTAAAAAGAGCACTTTGGCAACAGTGTGGAGAATAGATTTGAGATCCAAGAGTGGTTAGCAGCTATTGCAGTTATAGAGGAAAGAAGCACTGAAAACTTGAACTAAGGCAGTAAAAACAGAGACTAGAGATAATGACATGAAACAGAGCAAGTAGGAAAGTAGATAAAGGCTACAGTACTAACTAGACATAAGGCAATAAAAGAGGATCAAAGAGACTTTGCTAGAGTAAGCCATAGTGGGTAAAATCATATTTTCAGAGAATGGACTTGAGTTTCAGAAAAAGGAAGCAAAATTGTTTGTAGTTGTTATGATGTTTGGTTCATACAAAAAATCAAAAACCAAACTCACTGCTGTCGAGTCAAATCCAACTCATAGCAAACTCTCCTTAGGTTTCCAAAACAGTATCACTGCAAAAGTAGATTGCCCAATCCTCCTTACGAGGAGTGGCTAGTGTGTTTGAACCACCAGCCTTCTGGTTAGCAGTCAAATGCCTTAGGCACTATACCACCAGAGCTCCTTCTTGGTTCATATAATTATCATGATTTAGGGCTTGGACTCCTGACAAAGGAGGCTGAACGCTGCAAAACATTGTAAAAGAACATTGATATAAAAAAAGTCTCTAGTGTACAGAGTAGTTCTGGTGGCACAGTGCCTAAGGCATTTTACTGCTAGCCAGAAGGCTGCCAGTTCAAACCCACCAGCCACTCTTCGGAAGAAAGATTGGGCAATCTACTTCCCTAGAGATACCACCTCGGAAACCCAAGGAGAGGTCGCTATGAGTTAGATCTGGATCAACAGCAGTGAGTTTAGGTGAGTGAATACGCAGACAGACCTATGTTAATTGTAAGGTATTAGATGTTTCACATTTGGTATGATGTATACTAATATTCCAGAAATTATTACATAGTAGATAAACTTTGTGTTTTTAATACACTTTCATGTTCATCCATTTGTTTTAATAAGAAATTCAGTGATTTGCAGCTACTTTCTTTCTATTTTTTTTTTTTTTTTTTAATTGTGCTTTAGGTGCAAGTTACAGAGCAGAATTTGTTTTACACTCAACATTTCATGTACATTTAGTTTCACTCCCCACTTACCATCTCCAACCCTAACCCAGTCTCCTCCCCTCCCTGCCTCGTACCCCCCCATGCCCGTCATAGTTATGCATTCCTGTGTGTCCTACATTTCCTCCGTTTGAATGTTGCCTGTCTGGTGTCCTATCATCGATTGCTCCAAGGGATGCATTTCCATAGAATATGTGGGTATGTCACCCTGGATTGAGTGGCCTACATGTACATCTTGTTTACTATTGGGCTGAAAGCCAGCCTCTCGGAGTGAGTTTTATTCTAGTCCCAAAATGTATCCCAGGGCCATAGTATCAGGCATCTCACCAGACTCCATCTGACCAATAATTCTGGTCATTATTGTGTTTTTGGATTTTGTTCCACGTTTTTCCTCACACTCTATCCAGGATCTCCAGTTCTGATCGTTTCCTGAGTGGTTGTCATTGGTAGCCAGGCACCATCTAGTTCTTCTGGTCTCAAAGTCCATCATGTCCTAGGGCTGATTGCTTCCAAATGCCCTTGGTTTTTTGCACTCTTCTTTACTTCTGATGATAGGAGACCATTAGCTGAAACTTAGATGGCACTTGAAAGCTTTTAAGACCCCAGTCACTACTCACCATGTAGATAATGGAACAAGATTTTTATGTATTTTGTTGTGCCAGTTGAGTCTGGTGTCCCCCACTACTATGGTTTCTGTCTTGTTGAACTTTGCTATTATTGCTGTGGTGAGATAATATCTCATTGTTGATTTGATTTGCATCTCTTTTAATTGTACTCATGAGGAACGTGTACATAGAGCAGGAGGCTGTCATTCAAACAGAACAAGGGGACACTGCATGGTTTAAAATGAAGAAGGGAATATGTCAGGGTTGTAGCCTTTTACCATACTAATTCAATCTGTATGCTGAGCAAATAATCCAAGAAGTTGGACTATATGAAGAAGAACATGGCATCAAGATTGGAGGGAGAATCATTAACAACCTGCGATACACTGACGACACAACTTTGCTTGCTGAAAGTGAGGATGACTTGAAGCGCATACTGATGAGGATTGAAGAATACAGTCTGCAGTATGGATTACATCCCAATATAAAGAAAACAAAAATCCTCACAACTGAACCTATAAGCAGCATAACAATAAATGGAGAAAGGATTGAAGTTGTCAAAGATTCACAGTGCTTGATTCTACAATCAACACCAATGGAAACAGCAGTCAGGACATCAGATGACATATAGCACTGGGTAAGTCGGCTGCAAAAGACCTCTTTCAAGTGCTAAGGAGCAAAGATGTCTCCTTGAGGACTAAGGTGCATCTGACACATGCCATGATATTTTCAATCACCTCATATGCATGGACAATGAATAAGGAAGACTGAAGAATTGATGCTTTTGAGTTGTGGTGTTGTTGAAGAATGCTGAAAGTACCATGGACTGCTAAAAGAACTAACAAATCTGTCCTGGAGGAAATGCAGCCTGAAAGCTCCTTGGAAGCGAAAATGGCCAGACTTGGTCTCACCTACTTTGTTCATGTTATCAGAAGGGACCATTCTCTGGGGAAGGATGCCATGCTTGGTAAGGTGGAGGAT
>NW_006921692.1:18775-24277 GCF_000298275.1 Orycteropus afer afer | reverse complement strand
CTAAGTTTCACCTATAATTCACTATAACTTGACTTACCCTGGGATACATTTTGGTGCCTGTTATAGAGTCAAAGCAAAGTGATGCTGTATTGTCAAGAAAGGCTAATAATAAAATAGACCTCAAACTTTAGTTTCCTTACCAGAACACAGATCATATCCAGTGATTTGCATATTTTAGCACATTACAAACTTACTGTGTGATCAAAGATTGGAGTATTGGAGTATGTGAATCTCAAAGAAAAATTCATTATATTCCTGCAGAAAATATTTTGAATTATGATGCTATACAACCCAGAATTTTTCATCTCTTGTCACTGAATTATTCTTATATATAATATACTGTTGTTGTTATTGTTAGGTGATGTTGAGTCAGCTCTAACTCATAGCGACCCTATGTACAACAGTACGAAACACTGCTTGGTCCTGTGCCAGTTTTGCAATCCTTGCTTTATCTGAGCCCATCATTGCAGCCACAGTGTCAACCCATCTTGTTGAGGATCTTCCCTTTTTTCATTGACCCTTCACATTACCAAGCGTGATATACTTCTCCAGGGAATGGTCCCTTCTGACTACATAAACAAGGTAGGTGAGACAAAGTCTGGCCATTTTCACTTCCAAGGAGCATTCCAGCTGCCTTTCTTGCAGGATAGATCTGTTAGTTCTTCTGGCAGTCCATGGTACTTTCAATATTCTTTGCTAACACCACAATAAAGCATCAACTCTTCTTCCGTCTTCCTTATTCATTGTGTAGCTCTCACGTGAATATAGAGTCATTGAAAATACCATGGCTTGGGTTAGGTGCACTGTACTCTTCCAAGAGACATCTTTGCTCTTCAGCACTTTAAAGAGGTCTTTTGCAGCAGATTTTCCCAGTGGAATTCATTGTCTGCTTTCTTGACTGTTGCTTCCATTGGTGTTGATTGTGGAACCAAGTAATATGACAACTTTGACAACTATAATCTTTTCTCCATTTATCGTAATGCTGCTTTATTGGTCCAGTTGTGAAGATTTTCATTTTCTTTATGTTGAGGTGTAATCCAAACTTCAGACTGTATGTAGTCTTTAAACTTATCCTCATGCCTTAAGTCATTTTCACTATCAGCAAGCAAAGTTGTTTAATCTGTGTATGGCAGGTTATTAATCAGTCTTCTTCCAATCCTGATGCCACTTTCTTCTTCATATAGTCCAGCTTTTCAAATTATTTGCTCAACATACAGATTGAATAAGTATAGTGAAAGAATATAACCCTGACACACTCTCTGCCTGATTTTAACCATGCAGTGTCCCCTTGTTCTGTTTGAATGACAGCCTCCTAATCTCTGTACAGGTTCCTGATAAGCACAATTAAGTGTTCTGGAATTCTCATTCTTCTCAGTGTTATCCATAATTTGTTATGATACACACCATCAAATGCTTTTGAGTAGTCAATGAAACACAAGTAAACATCTTTCTGGTATTCTTTGTTTTCAACCAAGATCCATCCGACAGCAATTCATTCCACGTCCTCTTCTGAATACAGCTTGCATTTCTGGAAGTTCTCTGTCAAAATACTGCTGCAACTGTTTTTGAATTATCTTCAGCAAGATTTTACTTGTGTGTGATATTAATAAAATCGTTCAATAATTTCCATATTTTGTGGGCTCACCTTTCTTTGGAATGGGTACAAATATGGATCTCTTCCAGTCAGTTCACCAGGTACCTGTCTCCCATAAATGGGTATTCCATCAATTCCTGGTGTCTTGTTTTTCGTCAGTTCCTTCAGTGAAGCTTCAACTTCTTCCTTCAATACCATTGGTTCTTGATCACTTGCCACCTCCTGAAATGGATAAGCATTGACTAATTCTTTTTGGTACAGTAACTCTGTGTATTCCTTCCATCTTCTTTTGATGTTTCCTATATAATTCAATATTTTGCTCATAGAATATTTCAGTATTGCAACTCAAGGCTTGAATTTTTCTTCAATTCTTACAGCTTGAGAAATGCCTTTCTTTTTAAGGTGTATCTCTTGTAGATAGCATATTAATGGGTTATGTTTTCTTATTCAGTCTGCAACTCTTTGTTTCTGGAGTGGTGTATTTAATCCATTTACTTTCAGTGAAATTATCAACAAATATGTCATTTTGTTATATGTGTATGTGTGTGTGTGTGTGTGGTGTTGCTGATTTCTTTGTTCTACATAATTGTCTGTACTGAGCTGAGTTTGTATATGAACCATGTTATCATCCTTTTCATTCCTATTGTTTTAGTATTTGGTAGGTATTTGTGCTTGTCATATTTTATTTTTATGTTAATGTTTATTATTTTTCTATGAGGCTACCCTGTAATTTATCATTTTATTCCCAAGTTTAAAACAGTCTGTTCTATTTTGTAATTTTCTTGAATTCCTCACCATTTAGAAGTTCTGTAACCACAATATTTACTACAGCATTGTTTTGTAGTTGGCCTCTTTTACCAATTGATGTCTCTGGTTCCCTATTTACAGTCTTGTTAGGAGCTCTGGTAACATAATGCCTAACACATTTGACTATTAACCAGAAGGCTGGTGGTTCAAACCCACCAGCGACTCCTCGGAAGGAAGGTTGGGCAATCTACTTCTGTAGTGATACCACCTCAGAGACCCAAGGAGGGGTCGCTATGAGTCAGGTCTGACTTGACGGCACATAACAACAACAACAATAAGCTTATTTTACTTTGGATACTTCTATAACTGGGTTGGTTTCTGGGTTATGTTATCATGTGTATTAATCATTGGTTACTGTTTTCTGTTGTTGATATTCTGTCCAAATGACTCTCTTTAGCATCTTTGGTAAAATTAGTCTGGTTTTAATAAATTTCCTTAATTTCTGCTTATTTGGAAATCTGCTAATTTCACCTTCATATTTGATAGACAATTTTGCTAAGTACATAATTCTTGGTTGGAAAATTTTTCCTTCCAGGGTTTTATATGTATATCGTCCCATTGCCTTCTCATCTGCATTGTTTCTGCCAATAAATCAGTGCTTAGTTTTATTGGTTGCCCTTTATAGGTAACTTTTCATTTTTCCCCTGCTGCTTTCAAGATTCTTTCTTTTTCTTTGGTTTTGATGATATGTCTTGGTGTTTTTCTTTTGGGGTCTATCCTGCTTGGGGTTTGTTTAACTTCTTGAATGGCTATATTCTTGTCTTTCCTCATATTAGGGAAATTCTCTTTCAGCAAATCTTTGACAGTTTTCTCTGTAGTTTTCTCTGTCTCTTCCTGTCCTGGAATCCTGATTTCATGTAAGTTGTTCCTCTTGATTGTATCCCACATAAATCTTAGTTCTCCTTTATTAGGTTTTGATCTTTTGTCTGACTGATCCCTTCATAAAAGAGTATAAAGGTATATTTGTTCAATCTCATTAATTCTGTCTTCCAGTGATTTGATTCTACCCCTTTTCCCATTCATTATGTTATCTATTTCTGAAATCTTAGTAGTAATCTCCTGAGTTTCTGTTTGTTGTTTTTGTATCAACACAATTTTTTGTTTATTTTGTCAATTTGTTCTTGTATTGCTTTTCTAAATTGTTTTAGACTTTTGTCTGTGTTTTCCTTAATTTGGTAAGTGTTTTCCTTGATCTTGTCAGTGTTTTCCTTGATCTGTTTCTCAATCCATGAAGGTACCCAAATATAATTCTTTTGGATTCTTTTTCAGGGATTTCCAATGCTGCTTCTTCCTCTGGGTTGTTTTCTGGGTCTATATCCTGGTCCCTTATTTCTACTACTTTATCTTGTTTTTTTTTTTGTGTACACTGTGATCATCTGTTGTCTCTAAGATATTGTGGTATTGTTGTATTTATGTTTAATTTGTGGTTGTATGTTGGGGTGATTCATGCAAGATTTTTTTTTTCCTTTATTTTGTTTCAATATATCTGTGTTAGCAGGAAACTGTCTTCTTCTATTTGCTAGTTGTTAGAACTTAGGTACTCAGCAGCTATCTCCTGGTGGTTGTGATAGAGAATGAGAGTGTCTGCACAGATCTCTGTAAGCTGTTCATAAAAAGCTGATGAGGGTGAAATGAGCTGGTACTGGCCTCCATCTTTCATTGGTTGGTTGTGCAAAAGCAAATGGTAGCCCTCACTTAGTGGGTGGGAATGCAGGAGGTGCAGGTATGGTTGAGTTGTGTGGGAATAATTTCTGTCTCCCAGTCAGTAAGAGAGATAATAATGATAATAAAAAAAAAAACCACAAATAACAACAACAAAAAGAGAATAAAAAACTCAAACTGCATAAACAAACAGGAACAATAACACAAAAAAAGAAGTGCAATAAATAAGAAGAAAAATTTTCAAAATATATTTAAAAGGATAAAAGAAACATAATGTGAAAAAGATTATATATAAGCCACAATATCTGGAGAGGAAGGAATGAGAAAAAACAGAAAGAGTAAAGCAATAGGGAAAACTGCAAAAGGAGAAACACAGGATATCCAAAAGAGAGGAAAAATAAGGGAACCAGGAAAAGGGAAGAGAAAAAAAGGAAGGAGAAAAAAAAGAAAACCAAGAAACAGGGATGAAAAAGAGAGAAAAAATAAAAGCTAAATAAAGGAATAAAGGAGGCAGATAATAAAAAGAAATTAATAATTTTAAAAACAAACAAACAAAAAGAAAACTGTGGGGGGTTGGACATGACACCCAGACTCTGTTAGGGCACAGACTAAAATGTAACCCCCACAGGTCAAGAAGGTGGGTGGAGGTAGGGACATGGCCAGACCCCTGTTTACCAAGCAGACTTGGGACACAAGAGTAACAAGGGGAATATAGCACCTCTCCAGTCATCAATCTCCAGTGCCTTGGCCTGTGCTGTCCTCAGCAGGTGGAGCCCACCCCTAGGTCACAGTTGAAGCAAGAACATGACACACACACATTTAAAATAGCTGTGCCAGCCATTGCAAGCATCCAAAATGGTTGCTCTGTCAGGACAGCTGCCAGCAGTCCACAGGTCCACCTATCCCCTTCCTCGCTGTTCTTCCTTCTGGTCATCGGGCACCAATGTATTCCTTTCCCATGCAGACTTGGTGAGCAGAGCTAATTCTTAGATTGCTATTAGGAAATATTCAAAATAGCTGTGCCCTCCGGACAACCAGAACTCCACAGCTCCGTTTCCCTCCCTATTCCTTGTTTCATTCAGGTGCTTCTACTAGTTGGTATTTAATCCACTTCTTTATTCTTCCCTTCAAAGCTCAGGTTTCCGGGATCATCTTCAGTATAATTGATTTCTCATTGCTTTTTTGCAGTGTCTGATTGTTTGCATATTCCACAATCTTGCCAGAACACTTAGTTCTTCTTCATATAGCCCAGGTTCTTGGATTATTTGCTCAACATACAGATTGAAAAAGTATGGAGAAAGGATACAACCCTGATACACTCCCTTCATGATTTTAAACCATATAGTATCTCCTTGTTCTGTTCCAATGATAGCCTCCTGCTGCATATGCAGGTTCCTCATGAGTGCAATTAAGTGTTCTGTAATTTCCATTCCTTTCAA
>NW_006921692.1:4179-16245 GCF_000298275.1 Orycteropus afer afer | reverse complement strand
CCTGCGGCTGACTGCTCCTCTGTCTGGGTTCCTGGTTTTTAATCCCCTTTCTCCCACTTTCCCGCCCTGCTGCTTTGGGCATGCCTGAGTTCCCTCTCCTCACCTGGATCCCTGCAGCTGACTGCTCCTCTGTCCAGGTTCCTGGCTTTTTAATCCCCTTTTTCCCATTCTCCCATCCTGGTCCATTGGGCATGCCTGAGTTCCCTCTCTTCACCTGGATCCCTCTGGCTGACTGCTCCTCTGTCCGGTTTCCTGGCTTTTAATCCTCTTTCTCCCACTCTACTGTCCTGCTGCTTTGGGCACACCTGTGTTCTCTCTCCTCTTCTCAATCCCTGTGGCTGACTGCTCCTCCGTCTGGGGTCCTGGCTTTTAATCCCCTTTCTTCCGCTCTCCCACCCTGTTGCTTTGGGAGTGCCTGAGTTCCCTCTCTTCACTTGGATCCCTGTGGCTGACAAATCCTAGAAAATCCTAGAGACTCAAAAACAAAACTACTGGACCTGGTAGAAACCTTCAGCAAAGTGGCAAGATACAAGATCAACACACAATAATCAGTAGGGTTTCCCTACACTAACAAAGAGAACTCTGAAAAAGGAAATTACTAAAACAATATCATTTTTAATGCCACTCAAAAGATGAAGTGCTTAAGTATAAATTGAGACACATTACAAAACTACAACAAGAATCCAAAGGAGACCTACAAAATGGAGGAATATACCATGCTCATGGGTAGGATGAGTTAGCGTTATATGAGTAACAATAATATCCTAATAAATCTACAGTTATAATGCAAATTCAATCTAGATTCCTCCATCATTCTTTAAGGAGATTGAAAAACTATTTATCTACTTTATGTGGAAAGGAAAAAGACCTTGTACAAATGGAAAAAAAAAAAAAAAAAACCTACTAAAGAAGATAATATCCATACACCCACAAGGAACCCCAGTTAATATTACTGTTACTAAAATTTACACAACAATTACTAAAATCAAGATGAAGATATTGAAAATTTTTACCAACTTCTGCAGTCTGAAATTGACCAAACATGCAATCAAGATGAATAGATAATAATTGATGATTGCAATGTGAAAGTTGGAAAGAAGAATCATTGGTAGTTGGAAAATATGGCCTTGGTGACAGAAATGACACTGAAGATTGAGTGATAGAATTTTGCAAGACCAATGACTTATTCATTGAAAATACCTTTTTTCAACAACATAAATGACAGCTATATTCATGGACATCGCCAGATGGAATACACAAAAATCAGATTGACTACATCTTTGTGCAAAAAGGCAATGTTGTTGTGGTGGTTGTTAGGTGCTATTGAGTCATCTCAGACTCCTAGGGACACTATGCACAGCAGAATGAAACACTGTTTGGTCCTGTGCCAGCCTCACAATCCTTGCTGTACGTAAGCCCATTGTTGTAGCCACTTCATCAATCTATCTCATTGAGAGCTTTCTCCTCTTTGCTGACCCTCTACTTTACCAAGCATGATATCCTTCTCCAAGTAATGGTTCCTTATGACAACAGGACCAAAGTAGGTGAGATGACGTCTGGCCATTCTCACTTCCAAGGAGCATTCTAGCTGCACTTCTTCCAGCATAAATATGTTAGTTATTTTAGCAGTCCATGGTACTCTTAGCATTCTTCTCCAACACTACAATTCAAAAACATCAACTCTTCTTCAGTCTTTCTTATTGTTGTCCAGTTCTCACATGCATAACAAGTGATTGAAAATACCCGAGTTTGGGTTAGGTACACCTTTGTTTTCAAGGAGACATCTTTGCTTTTTATCACTTGAAAGAGTTCTTTTGCAGCAGATTTCCCCAATGCAATGCATCGTCTGATTTCTTTGCTACTTCCATTGGTGTTGATTGTAGAACCAAGTAATATGAAGTCCTTGACAACACCAATCTTTTCTCCATTCATTGTAATGGACCAGTGTGAGGATTTTTGTTTTCTTTATATTGATGTATAATCAGTACTGCAGACTGTAGTCTTTAATCTTCATCAGTAAGTGCGTCAAGTCATCCTCACTTTCAGCAAGCAAAGTTGTGTCATATGCATATCTCAGGTATTATGTTAATGAATTGGTCAATGTTCATCCATTTTAGGAGGTGGCATATGATTAATAATCAATGGTATTGAAGGAAGAAGTTGAGACTTCACTGAAGGAATTGGTGAAGAACAAGGCTCCAGGAATTGATGGAATATCCATTGAGATGTTTCAGCAAAGAGATGGCACACTGGAGGCACTCACTTGGCTATGCCAAGAGATTTGGAAGACAGCTACTTGGCCAACTGACTGGAAGAGTTCCATATTTGTACCCATTCCAAAGAAAAGTGATCCCACAGAATGTGGAAATTATCAAACAATATCATTAATATCACAAGTAAATAAAATCTTACTGAACATAATTAAAAAATGGTTGCAGCAGTATATTGACAGAAAACTTCCAGAAGAAGACTTGAATGAGAGATATCATTTCTGATGTCAGATGAATCTTAGCTGAAAGCAAAGAATACCAGAACGATGTTTACCTATGTTTTATTGACTGTCCAAAAGCATTCAATTGTGTGGATTATAACATATCATAGATAACCGAGAAGAATGGGAATTCCAGAACACTTAACTGTGCTCATCAGGAACCTGTACATAGACAAGGAGGCTGTTGTTCGAACAGAACAAGGGGACACTACATGGTTCAAAATCAGGAAGGGAGTCCATCAGGGTTGTATCCTTTCACCATACTTATTCAATTTTTATGCTGGACAAATAATCTGAGAAAAGAGCTGATAGATATGGTCAACTTATCAGTCAAACCAAGGCCATGATCTGACTGTGGAACACACCATCAACTGCTCATATGCAAGTTCAAGCTGCAGCTAAAGAAAACTAAAATAAGTCCATGAGAGCCAAAATACAACATTGATTATATTCCACCTGAATTTAAAGTGTATCTGAAGAATAGATTTGGTGTACTGAACATCAAAGGCCGAAAATCAGAGAAACTACAGGATAACATTAAGAATATCATACATGAAGAAAGAAAATGGTCATCTAAAAGACAAGAAAGGAAGAAAGCACCAAAAAGGATGTGATAACAGATTCTGAAACATGCTTTTCAATGGAGAGTAGCTAAAGCAAAAGGAAAAAAATGCAATGAAATTACTGAACAGGTGATTTCAAAGGGCAGCTCAAGAAGACAAATTAAACAACTATAACCAAATGTGCTAAGAACTGCGGTTAGGAAAACTAAAGGGAAGAACATACTCAGCATTTCTTAAGCTGAAAGAACTGAAGAAAAAAATGTAAACCACAAATTGCAATATTGAAAGGTTCTATAAACAAAATGTTGAATGAAACAGGCAGCACTGAAAGATGGAAAGAGTGCATAGTCACTATATCAAAAAAATTTGTTGATGTCAACTATTTCAGGAAGTAGCATATGATCAAGAAACAATACCAGAAAGATGTTTACTTGTGTATCATTGACTATGCAAAGGCACTTGATTGTGTGCATCATAACAAATTATGGATGACATTGTGTTACATCTCAACATAAAGAAAACAAAAAATCTTCACAACTCGACCAATTAGCAATATCATGATAAACAAAGAAAGATAGAAATTTTCAGGAATTTCATTTTACTTGGATCCACAGTCAACATCCCTGGAAGTAGCAGACATGAAATAAGATACTGTATTACACTATGAAAATCTACTGAAAATGGTCTCTTTAAAGTGTAAGGAACAAGATGTCACTTTGAAGACTAAGATGTGTGGTATTTTCATTCACCTCATATGCATACGAAAGGTGGACAATGAATAAGGAAGACCAGAGAAGAGTTGATGACTGAATTGTGCTGTTGGTGAAGACTACTGAATACGCCATGGAATGCCAGAAGAAGCTCTGGTGGTGCAGTGCCTAAGGCATTTGATTGCTCACCAGAAGGTTGATGGTTCAAACTGCCATGATTCATCAGCCACTCCACAGAAGGAAGAGTGGGCAATCGATTTCTGTAAAGATTTACTGCCTCAGAAGACCAATGGGGTCACTATAAGTTGGAATAAACTTAATGGCAGTGGGTTTGGTTTAGGTTTGGCCAGAAGAACAAACAAATATTTCCTGGAAGAAGTGCAGCTAGAATGCTTCTTGGAAGCAAGAATAGCCAGATTTTGTCTCACCTACTTTGGTCATGTGGTCAGAATGGACCATTCCCTGGAGAAGAATATCATGCTTGTAAAGTAGAGGATCAGAAAGGAAGAGGAAGACCCTCAATATGATGGATTGACATGATGGCTGAATGATAGGCTCAAGCATAACAAGTATTGTGAGGATGGCACAGAATCTGCCAGTGTTCCACTCTGTTGTACATAGGGTAGCTATGAGAGCCGACTTGACAGTACCTAACAACAACAAAAAGAATGAAATAGGAGGCTTCCCACTCTCCAATCTCAAAACCTAATACACAACCACAGTAACAAAAGCAGGCTAGAGCTGGTACAATGATAGACAAAGAGATCAGTGGAACAGAACTGAGAACCCAGAAGTAAATCCATCCACCTATGGACAGTTATTCTTTGACAAATCCATTAAATGGAGAATAGATAGTCTTTTTAAAAATGATGCTGAAAAAATTGGAATCCATATATCACACCATATGCAAAAACTAACTAAAGATGGATCAAAGCTCTGATTGCAAATTCCCAAACAGTAAAGACCATCAAAGAAAAAAACAGTAAAAAAATTAGTCCCTAATAAACAAAACAAAACAAAAAACTCACTGCTGTGGAGTTGATCCCAACTCATAGCAACCCCTCCTTGGGTTTCTGAGGCAGTATCTCTATGGCAGTAGATTGCCAAACCTTCCTTCTGAGGAGAGTCCTTAATACATGGCATAAATATACAATCAATCATAACTAAAAAGGCACAAATAGCAGAAGACAAAACAGATGTGTAGGACCTCCCCCAAAATTAAGAATTTATGCCATCAAAAGTCTTCACTGAAATAGTTTAAAAAGAATCCACAGACTGAGAAAAAAAAAAAAAAGTTGCAATGATATATTGGACAAGGGACTAATCTCTCAAATTTATAGAAAACTTCAACACCTCAACAAAAAAAGGACAAGCAATCCAATTTAAAAATGTGTAGAGGATATGAATAGACACTTTACCGAGAAGACATTCAGGTAACTAGCAAACACATGAAGAAATGCTTACAACCATTAGTCATTAGAGAGAACAAAATCAAAACAAGGAAATATCTCACCCCAGCATTAATAGCACAGTTCAAAAAGACAAAAACCAACAAATGCTAGTGTGGGTGTGGAGAGACTGGAACCCTCATACGCTGCTGCTGGGGTTGTAAAATGGTACAATGACTATGGAAAATGGTGTGGTACTTCCTTAAGAAGTTGGAAATAATAAAAATACCATATGATCCAGCACTCTCAATATATCTTAGAGAAATAAGAACCACAACATGAACAGATATATGCACACCCATGGCAATTGCTGCATTATTTACAAGAGCTACGAGGGCAGGAGAGGATGGAAAAGAAGGAGTGTGAACAATGTTGTTAGAGTGTGAAGATTGCAGTAAATATTACAAAACAGAATGTGTATGGATTGTTAAACGAAAAACCAATTTGCTCTGTAAAGTTTTGCTCAAATCACAATAAAAAAATAAATTAAAAAGGGTAAACCAGAGTTGAGGTAAGTAAGATGGCAAACATGATTATAACTGATCAATATTCACCTCATTCATTTTCACTGTAAACAAACCATTTTTTCCCTCATTTTATTTCTGCACAGACTTAGTAACTTTATTCTTTTGTCAAAATCACTTCCCTGTGAATGAAGGGACTGTATTTACATTGATAATCTTACCACTCAAGTATCTTAAACACTGATTGTCCATGTTTTTTTGTCTTTTCTGTTTGTGTCCAACCACAGTCATCTGTCAGTTTGTTGTACTGTGATGGCTTGCATGTTGCTGTGAGGCTGGAGGCTATGCCACCAGTATTTAAAATACCAGTAGGGTCACCAATGGTGGAAAGGTTACAGCAGAGCTTTCAGACTAAGGAAGACTTGGAAGAAGGAAGGCACCATCCACTTCTCAAAGAATTCACCAGTGAAAACCTTGTGAATAGCAGTGAAACTCTGTCTGATATATTACTGGAAAATTTTATGAATAACCCTGAAACATTATCTGATATAGTGCTAGAAGATGATCCCTCAGGTTGGAAGGCACTCAAAACATGATTGAGGAAGAGCTGTCTCCTCAAAGCAGAGTAGACCTTAATGACATGTATGGAGTAAAGCTTTTGCAATCTCTATTTGCTGATGATGCACAACTCAAAATGGGAAGACACAACTGCAAACATCCATTAATAATTAGAACATGGAATGTGTGAAGTATGAATGTAGGAAAATTAGAAGTTGTCAAAAATGAAATGAAATGCATAAAGATCAATATCCTAATCACTAGTGAGCTAAAATGGACTGACTTTGGCCATTTTGAATGACACAACCGTATCATCTACAATGCCGGGAATGACAAATTGAAGAGGAATGGCAAGGCATTCATTGTTGCAAAGAATGTTTCAATATCTCTCTTGAAGTACAATGCTGTCAGTAATAGGATAATATCTATAAACCTAAAGGAAGACCAGTTAATACTACTATTATTCAAATTTATGCCCCGACTGCCAAAGCCAAAGATGAGCAAATTGAAGATTTTTACCAATTTCTGAAGTCTGAAATTGACTAAACATGCAAGCAAGATGTGTTATTTATTACTGGTAATTGGAATGCAAAATTTGGAAACAAAGAAGAATCACCAGTAGTTGGAAAATATGCTCTTGGTGATAAAAATGACACTGGAGATCACTTGATAGAATTTTGCAAGACCAATGACTTATTCACTGAAAATACCTGTTTTTAAAACATAGGTAGCATCTATACATGTGGACACCACCAGATGGCATATGTGGGAATCAGATCGACTGCATCTGGGGAAAGAGGTGATGGCAAAGCTCAATATCTTCAGCCAAAACAAAGCCAGGAGCTCACTGTGGAACAGACAATCAAATGCTCATATGCAAGTTCAAGTTGAAGCTGAAGACAATTACAACAAGTCCACAAGAGCCAAAATATGACCTTGATAATATCCCTCCTCAATTTAGAGATCATTTAAAGACTAGATTTGATGCATTGAATACCAATGACCAAAAACCAGAGGAATTGTGGGATGACGTCAAGAATGTTGTCCATGAATAAAGCAAGAGGTTGTTAAAAAAACAAGAAAGAAGAAAAGACCAAAATGGATGTCAGAAGAGATTCTGAAACTTGCCCTTGAGTGGAGAGTAGCTAAAGCAAATGGAATAAATGATGAGATAAAAGAGCTGAACAGATTCAAAGAGCAGCTCGAGAAAACAAAGCAAATTACTATAATGAAATGTGCAAAGACCAAGAGTTAGAAAAACGAAAGGGAAGAACATGCTCAGAATTTCTCAAGCTGAAAGAACTGAAGAAAAAATTCATGCCTTGTGTTGCAACACTGAAAGATTCTATGGCCAAAATATTGAATGATGTAGGAAACATCAAAATAAGATGGAAAACATACATAGTCACTGTACCAAAAGGAATAGGTTGATGGTTATTTATTTCCTAGGGTGGCATATGATCAAGAACCAATGGTATTACATGAAGAAGTAAAGCCACACTGAAGGAATTGACAAATAATAAGGCTCCACGAATTGACAGAATAGTTCTTGAGATGTTTCAATAAACAGATGTTGCACTGGAGACATTCACTTGTCTTTGCCAAGAAATTTTGAAGACAGCTAACTGACCAGCTAGCTTCCAGTTAGGAAAAGACCAATATTTGTATTCATTCTAAAGAAAGGTAATACCACAAAATGTGGAAATAATCAAACAATATCATTAATATCACAAACAAGTACATTTTTGCTGAAGAAAATTAAAAGATGGTTGCAGCAGTATATTGACAGAGAACTTCTAGAAATGCAAGCTGGATTCAGAAGAGAACATGGAATGAGCTGATGTCGGATGGATCTTGGCTGAAAGCAAAGAATACCAGAAATATATTTATTTGTGTTTTACTGACTATGTTAAACTATTAGATAGTGTGGATCATAAAAAATTATGGATAACATTGAGAAGAACGTGAATTACAGAACACTTGATTATATTCATGAGGAACCTGTACATAAATCAGGAGGCTGTTCTTTGAACAGAACAAGGGCATACTGCATGGTTCAAAATCAAGAAAGGAGTGTGTCAAGGTTGTATCCTTTCACCATACTTATGCAATTTGTATGCTGAGCAAATAATCCAAGAAGCTGGATTATATGAAGAAGAATGTGGCATCACAATTGGAGGAAGACCCACTAACAACCTGTGATACACAAATGACACAACTTTGTTTGCTGAAAGTGAGGATGACTTGAAGCACTTAGTGATGAAGATAAAGACTACAGTCTGCAATATGGATTATACCTCAATATAAAGAAAACTAAAATCCTCACACCTGGTCCAATAAACAACTTCACAATAAATGGAGAGAAGATTGAAGTGTCAAGGACTTCACATTACTGGGTTCTACAATCAACATCAATGGAAGTAACACTCAAGACAGTAGACAATATACTGCATTGGGCAACTCTGCTGCAAAAGACCTCTTTCAAGTGATGAAAAGTGAGGAAATGTGTCTCCTTGAAGACTAAGGTGTGCTAACCCAAGTCATGGTATTTTCAATCACCTCTTATGCATGTGAGAACTGGACAATGAATAAGGAAGACGAAGAAGAGTTGATATTTTTGAGTTGTGGTATTAGACAAGAATGCTAAGAGTACCATGGTCTGGTAAAAGGACTAACAAGTATTTCCTGGAAGAAGTGCCACTGAATTGCTCCTTGGAAACAAGAATGGCCAGACTTCGTCTCACTTACTTTAGTCTTGTTGTCAGAAGGAACCATTTCCTGGAGAAGGATGTCATGTTTGTAAAGTGGAGGGTCAACAATGAAGGGGAAGGCCCTCAATGAGATGGGTTGACACAGTGGCTGCAATGATGGGCTCAGGTATAGCCAGGATCATGAGGCTGGCACAGGACTAGGCAATGCTTCATCCTGCTGTGCATAGGTTTGCTATGAGTCAGAGACGACTCACCTAACGACAGCACCTAACAACAACAACAAGAATAATCTTCTAGGGATGCCACTATAAAGCACTAGAAATTGTGTGACTTATAAGAACATAAATTAATTGTTTTACATTTCTGGAGGCTAGTAGTTTGAGATCAGGATGTCAGCAGAACCATACTCTCTCCTAAGGCTTCAAGGCAAGATCTTTTCCTGTTTCTTCTAGTTTCTAGTAGCCCCAGGCATTCCTTAGTTTTCAGCTACAGAATTCCTGCAAGGTTACATGACTGTCTTCACTCTGTTTATGCTTATATGAGTTGGGTCCGACTTGATGGCACACAACAACAACAACAAGCCTTTTGTAGAACACCAATCAGATTTGATTAGCACCTATTCTTCTCTGGTATAACCTCATGTTAAATAATAACATCTTCAAAGACCTTATTTCCAAATAAATTCACATTTACAAGTACCAGGTTATAGGACTTCAACATAAATTTTTGGTAGCCACAAATCAATCTATAACACTGTGCCATGAAAGTCACAATGTTTGGGTTCTATCTCTAAGCATTTGAGATACTGGTCCTAGGAAACTATTTTTTATTAACTTGCTTAATATGTTTTATATATCTACATAAGTCCTTCAGATTTCCATTTGGTCCCAAAGATATGTTTAATATTCAAATGGATGAGTATTAATTGGAAGCACATTTTAATTTAATGATAATGCATTCCTTTTCAAAAATTACAGGTTTTCAATACAAGTAGTACTAGTAGTTTTAAGCAAATTTAATATACTTGCATTAACTTTTTCTAATGCATTATGATAAAGCTTTTAAATATAGTTTAACCTGGATAAGAACTCTTCTTGTGGGCAATTTTCCCAAGCTCTATTAAATATTTGGTCTTTGTTCATTGATTTCTTCTAATACTATACAATTTCTACTTCTCTAATTTGTATACAGGCAGTCCCTGTGTTATGAACATCCAACCGATGTACAATGTGAAGTTACAAACCATCCCCTGGAAAGCCTGTTATATTAAAAATTCAAGGCACATACAATGGTTGTTAATAATAAACTGGCCGGAAGGAAGGTTGGGCAATCCTACTTCCGTAGTGATACTGCCTCAGAAACCCAAGGAGGGGTCGCTATGATTCGGGGCCGACTCGACGGCAAACAACAACAACAACAACAACAACTTTGCATTAAGACATTGTTATTATCATTACTGTATTGTTATGTTTAAGGTGTTTTAGTGAACCTGAAAGTGTTTCTTTAATGTATTTTATGCATAGAAACATACAAAATATACTAAGACAAACATTTGGCTAACTGGCATTAGATACAAAGTATACCTAACTGCTTTGATTTAGGTACAAATTTGGTTTAAAAATAGATTGAAGAAAGGATTCATTCATAATCTAGGGATTGCTTGTATTCAGTAACTTACTGTTCTAGTTACTGTGGCAGGGTAAGAAGTTATTCTAAAACTTAATAGTGCATCATCCATCTATTATGACGATGAATTCTGTGGATCAAGGATTCAGACAGGGCATAAAGGGTATAGCTCTATATACTGTCTGCTCTCCAGTACTTGGAATCTCACCTGGAAGAATCAGACTCCTGTTAAAATGTTCTCAAGGCCAGTTTACTCATATCTAGTGGTTGATAACTGGTTGTCGCCTGGGATCTTTGCTAAGGCCATTGACCTGAACACCTACATGTGGCTACTACATGTGGTTTGAGTTTCCTTATAATGGCTGGGTTGCAAAGGTGAGCATACCAAGAGAGAATAAGGGCCAGAAGGAAGCCCTATCATCTTTTTGTGGTTTAGCTTGCTAAGTCATTCAGTGTCACATTTGCCACATTTTGTTTGTCAAAAGCAATCACAAAGATTTGCTAGGTTCAAAATGAGAGGAAATATGTATTGCCTCTTGATAGATGTGGCAATGATCTGGAAGAACATGTGGGGCTGATGTTTCTAGGGTCATTTTTACTAAACACAATCTTCCATAATTTGTGTTTACAAGTGTATCAATTAGAAATTGGTATGAAAGCAAAAGAGAAAAAAGGTATTACAATGATCTTGACCTGTGGGGTGTATACTTATTAAATAAGAAGACCAGAAACATAACATCAGAAATTCAGATTCTCCTATCTTATTATTTCACCATCTTTAATGCATATGATGCCCTGATAGACACAAGATGGATGCTTCATATCCAGGCATTCTATTTATAAGCCAAGTAGAAATCAAATGGAAAAGATAGGAAGAAAAAAATTCTGTGTCATGAAATTACAAAAATGTATCACATGGATACCATAGCTAAAGGAGAATCCAGGAAGCAAATATCACTTAACTGGGCACAGAGATGCTCCAATCAAAATTGTGGTTTTAGTTGTAAGACATATTAGAATATAAAAAACTACAGGCAATTATCCATATCTGCCACTCTTGGTAGTATCTAAGCTTACCTTAAAATTCTTTTAAAGATTAGAGTCGTGCTTTTCTTCACAATTTTATCTACTGCAAAGCTTCTAACTCAATTAATGCTTCTCAGGGCAAGAGATAATTATTTTTCAGCCTGAACCATACTTGAAATAAGCTGTTTATTGTTCTTCATGCATTCATTATGTCCTTATGATAAATTTAAATTCAAAGTTATGATCCCAGTCCTCTTTGCTTTGTGGTTGTCCAATCATCAAAAAGAATGGAAAATTTAGTAACTGTGTTCCCTTGTTTTTCTACTCCATTATCCATACTAACTCCAAATCAAATGCAGTCATCAAATCATGGAAAATTATGTAGAATGCTTTATCATGTTGGTCAATTAGGTTATCAAATAATTAAATTTATAAACTTTGCTCTATTAAATATTTTTATTTATTCTTT
>NW_006921692.1:1801-4079 GCF_000298275.1 Orycteropus afer afer | reverse complement strand
AAATTATGTAGAATGCTTTATCATGTTGGTCAATTAGGTTATCAAATAATTAAATTTATAAACTTTGCTCTATTAAATATTTTTATTTATTCTTTAAATAAATGTTCTTTTTTGGCTCTAACAATTTTGCATTAAAAAAATTCATTAATTTATAATATAAAAGTATGAGGTTGAATTTTGAAATAACATTTAGAAACAGTGAATTTAAGGAATTGAATACAGTAAATTAGAAAAAAAAGTTTTTAAAATTAATACATGTCTAATTTAAATGCTAATTAATTTTACTAATAAATATGACTCATACATTAAAACAGAGATAAATCCATCTTTTATGAGGTTTATTTTCTCTCCCAGTGTCAGAATAAGTGAGGCTGATTGGTCCTGAATCTTTTACTTTGAGAATCCTACAGTAGATATTGCAAGTAATCACAGGCAAGACATACACACATTCATACACAGAGAGAAAGAGAGCTCCTATATGTCATCCACAATCACAATGACTACAGAAAACACTGCTTTATTCTTCTCAGTATACAATTTTTGACTTTTTTTTCCAAGTTGATTTCACATATCAAAAATATATTTCAATGGCTAAAAAAGTAGAATGAAAGTAAACACAGAATGATTTGATGCCAGATTTAAATTTCAATATTTTTCTTTTTACTACCTTACTTAATTAAAATGGATATTGGACATTAAAAATATATTTGTTGTACGCCAAACAAATTTGAAAATCTGGGAGAAATGGACAGATTTCTAGAAACATACCACTTACCTAAACTAACACAGACTGATTGGAAAAGTTGAACAGATCCACAACAAAAGAAGAAATTGAACAGGTCATAAAAAATTACCAACTAAAAAAAGTGCTGGCCCAGACAGTTTCACCAGAGAATTCTACCAGACATTCAGAGAGAACTGATACCAATCGTACTCAAACTATTCCAAAATGTAGAAAAGGATGGAGTCTTCCCTAACTTATGAAGCAAGCATAACCTTGATACCAAAACCAGGCAAAGACATCACTCAAAAGGAAAACTACAGACCAATATCCCACATGGATATAGATGCAAAACACTTCAACAAAATGCTAGCCAATAGACTCCAACAACATATCAAGAAAATCATTCATTATGACCAAGTGGGGTTCAGATCAGGTATGCAAGGATGTTTCAACATTAGAAAAGCAATCAACATCATCCACCACGTAAATAAAATAAAAAGAACTGCATGATCATATCAGTTGATGCAGAAAAGACATTTGATAAAATCTAACACCCATTCCTGATAAAAATGTCAGGAAAATAGGAATAGGAGGGACAGTCCTCAGCATAATAAAAGGCATCTATGTAAAACCAACAGCCAATATTATTCTCAATGCACAGAGACTGAAACCATTCCCTTTGTGAACACGATCCAGACAAGGGTGCCCTCATCACCACTGCTAGTCAACATTGTATTGGAAGTCCTAGCCAGGGCCATAAGGCAAGAAAGGGAAATCAAAGAGATCCAGATTGGTAAGGAAGAAGTCAAACTATCCCTATTTGCTGATGATATGATCCTAAACCTAGAAAACCCAAGATACTCAGTCAAAAATCTACTGGAACTAATTGAGAGATTTAACATCATGGCAGGATACAAAATCAACATGCAAAATCAGATGGATTCCTCTACAACAGCAAAGAGATTGCTGAAAAAGAAATACAGAGACCAATACCATTTTCAATAGCTACCAAAAAAATAAAATACTTGGCAATAAATCTTATCAGGGACACAAAAAAACTGTACAAAGAAAAGTATAAAAGACTACTTCAAGAAACCATAAGAGATCTACATAAATGCAAGAGCATACCATGCTCATGGATAGGAAGATTGAACATTGTGAAAATGTCAATTCTATCCAAAGCAATCTATACATTCAAGGCAATCCCAGTCTGGATCCCATCAACATTTTTTAAGAATATGGAGAAACCAATCACTAACTTTATTTGGAGAGGAAAGAGACCTCAGATAAGCAAAGCACTATTGAAGAAAAAGAACAAAGTAGGCGGTCTCACACTGCCAGATCTCAAAACCTACTATATAGCCACAGTAGTCAAAAATGTTTGGTATTGGTACAATAACAGACACATAGACCGATGGAATAGAACTGAGAACCCAGAAATAGATCTATCAATCTATGTTCAGCTGATCTTTGACAAAGGGCTGAAATCTATGAAATGGGGAAGAGAATATTTGTTTAATAAATGGTGCTGGCAAAACTTGAGATCCATTTGCA
>NW_006921692.1:0-636 GCF_000298275.1 Orycteropus afer afer | reverse complement strand
AATAGCCAAAAGATGGAAACAAACTAGGTGTCCATCAGCTGAGGAATGGATAAGCAAACTATGGTACAAACACACAATGGAATACTATGCAACCCTAAAGAACAACGTAGAATCTACAAAACTCTGCATAATGTAGATGAACTTGGAGGACATTATGTTGAGCCAGATAAGTCAATCACAGAAGGACAAATATTGTATTATTCTGTTATTGCAAAATGTCAAGGAAAGGTTTATCTATGGAAGGAAATTTTCTTTGTTGGTTACCAGGGGTGGGAGGGGAGGTGAAGAAACACTGTCAGATAGGTTGAGATAAATATTGATTTGGGTGAAGAGCAGGGCAATGTACCAAATGTGAGTGGTCAACGTGGTGGCATTGAGGAAGAGAAAGTAATGGAGAGGTGCATTGGAGGTGAAGACAACAAAGATGAACCCTTTTGCACACACAGTACTGCGTTGCCAGTGAAAGCAAACATGGATATATCAGTGGATAGATGAGTAGACAGGCTGAACTATTAGGTATGTCTACACAGAGGGGAGTGTGCCCAAAACCATGTATAGGGTTGGCAGACAATGGTTCTACAAGTGTATTTGTATGTTCTGTAAGAATTCCCAGGTATATAGTAGAGCTGACAAGGG
>NW_006921691.1:10214511-10215233 GCF_000298275.1 Orycteropus afer afer | reverse complement strand
CTGTGTTAGTTTAGGTAAGTGGTGTGTTTCTAGAAAACTGTCCATTTCCTCCAGATTTTCAAATTTGTTGGAGTACAATTCTTCATAGTATCCTGTTATTATCCTTTTTATTTCAGTTGCTTCTGTTGTGATGTCACTCATTTTGTTTCTTATTCATGTTATTTGTATTCTCTTCCTCTTTTCCTTTGTTAAATTTGCCAGTGGTTTTCAATTTTATTGATCTTTTCAAAAAACCAATATCTGGTCTTGTTGATTTTTTCTATAACCCTTCTAATTTCTGTTTCATTGATTTCTGCTCGAATCTTTATTATTTTCTTTCTTCTGGTGACTGTAGGCTTTTCTTGCTGTTCTTTCTCTAGTTATTGGAGATGTTGATTTAAAGTGTTTATTTTGGCTCTTTCTTCTTTATTGATGTGTGCATTTATTGCTATAAATTGGCCTCTGATCACTGCTTTTGCTGTGTCCCAAAGATTTTGGAATGTTTTGTTTTAATTCATGTTTGATTCAAGGAATTTTCGAATTTCAATTTTGATTTCTTCTCTTACCCAGTCTTTCTCAGGGAGGATATTGTTCAGTTTCCATGTGTTTACTCTTTTCCTGTTGATCTTCCTATTTTTGATTTCTAATTTGATAGCATTTTGATTTGAGAAGATGCTTTGCAGTATTTAGATGTTTTTAAATTTATTAAGGCTTGCTTTATGGCCTAACATATGGTCTATCAT
>NW_006921691.1:10212692-10213454 GCF_000298275.1 Orycteropus afer afer | reverse complement strand
ATGGTGTCCCTGCTTTCTTTGTTCCATATTATTTTCTGTGTTGAGCTCATTATGTTTATGAATTGTATTATCATTTCCTTTGTTTCTGTTGTTTTAGTATGTTCTGAATATTTGTGCTTATCCTCTTTTTTATTGTGATGTGAAGGTTTATCATTTTTTTTGAAGTTCCCCTATGGTTTATAATTTTATCCCCAAGTTTAGAACAGTCCATTCTATCTTGCAACTCTCTTAACTTCCTTGCCATTTAGAAGTTCTGTAACCACACAGTCTTTTCACTCTTTTTGTTTGTAGTTGTCCTCACTTGCCAATTGATGTCTCTGATTCCCTGTTTACAATCTTGTAAGCTCATTTGACTTTGGATATGTCCATAGCTGTGTTTTCTGGGTTGTGTCATATTGTGTATTAATGGTCGGTTGTTATTTGCTATTTTTGGTTCTCTGTTCAAAGGACTCCCTTTAGCATCTCTTGTAAGGTTGGTCTAGTTTGAACAAATTCCCTTAGTTTCTGCTTATCTGGAAATCTCCTAGTTTCACTATCATATTAGAGGGACAATTTTTCCAGGTATTTAATTCTTGGTTGAAAATTTTTCTCTTTCAGGGTTTCATATATACCATCCCATTGCCTTCTCGCTCGCATGGTTTCAGCTGAGAAATCAGGGCTTATTCTCACTGGCTGTCCTTTGTAGGTAACTTTTTGTTTTTCCCGTGATGCTTTCAGGATTCTGTCTTTGTCTTTGGTTTTGATGAGTTTGATGATGATGTG
>NW_006921691.1:10208451-10209033 GCF_000298275.1 Orycteropus afer afer | reverse complement strand
CTGGGTTGTTACCTGTGCACCAGGTGCATCTATCTGGGTTTTAAACACCAGAGGCTCAGCCTCAAAACTCAAGTCTACATGTCACCACAGTAGGAGAAACTGACAGACAATTTTGTCTTGCTGTTGGAGACCTCTCGTATCACCTCCACCTGGGTCCCTGTGGCTGACTGTACCTCTGTTTGGCTTCCTGGCTTTTAATGCCCTTTCTCCTGCTCTTCTGGCCTGCTACTCTGGGCGGGCCTGAATTTCCTCTCCTCACCTAATCCCTTCGGCTGATTGCTCTTCTCTCTGGCTTCCTGGCTTTTAATCTCCTTTCTCCTGCTCTTCTTGCCTGCTACTTTGGGCATCCCGGAGTTGTCTCTGCTCACCTGTAACCCTGGGGCTAATAATTAAAACAGACAAATACAAGGAAACTAATCACCAGAGAAAAGAAAGCAAAAAAGAAAAAATAAAAATGAAAAAAGCGAAAAAAAAATTGGTGGAGCACATCCCAGGTCACCCAGGCTTCGTCTGAGCACACAGAATGTGATGGAGTTCCTGTAGGCTCAGAAGGTAGGTAGGAGTGGGGGACGGCCACACCTC
>NW_006921691.1:10200936-10207591 GCF_000298275.1 Orycteropus afer afer | reverse complement strand
TGTGTCTGTGTTAATTGGTTTCCCTTTTCTTTGTTGAAGAGGGTCTGTGCAGTTTTTCTGCCTAGTCCACCATCTTGCCAGAACCCCAGATTTTTGTTTCCTTTATGTTAAAGTGTAATCTATACTGAAGTTTTTGAATTTAATCAATAAGTGCTGCAGTGATGTTTTCATTTTCAGCAACTGAGATTGTGTCAACTCTATATCCAAGTTGTTAATGAGTCTTCATTCAATCCTGATATCACATTCATCTTCATATAGTCCAGGTTCTTGGATTATTTGCTCAGCATGCAGATTGAATAAATATGGTGAAAGGATACAAACCTATGCACAATTTTTCTGATTTTAAACTGTATACTATCTCCTTGTTCTGCTTCCTGGTTTATGTATGTGTTCCTCATGAGCACAATGAATTGTTCTGGAATTCTCATCCTTCACAATGTTATCCATAATTTGTTGTGATCCACACAGTTGAATGCTTTCAGCCAAGATCCATCTGACATCTTAACAACAACAACAACTATCTCCTTGTTCTGCTTCCTAGTTTATGTATGTGTTCCTCATGAGCACAATGAATTGTTCTGGAATTCTCATCCTTCACAATGTTGTCCATAATTTGTTGTGATCCACACAGTTGAATGCTTTCAGCCAAGATCCATCTGACATCAGCAATGATATCCCTAGTTCCATATCCTGTTCAGAATTCAATTTGAATTTTTGATAAGTTTCCTTGCTACGTATTGCTGTAACCATTTTTGAATTATCTTCAGCAAAATTTTACTTGCCTGTGATTTTATGATATTGTTGGTCAATTTCCACATTCTCTTACATCACCTTTCTATGGAAAGGGTGCAAATATGGTTCTCTTCCAGCCAGTTATCCAGATAGCTGTCTTCTAAATTTTGTGACATAGGTGAGTGAAGACTTCCAGCATTGCATCTGCTTGTTGAAACATCTCAATGGGCATTCCATCAATTCCTGGAGCCTTGTTTTTGGCAAGTGTGGCTTGGACGTCTTCCTTCAATACCATAATTCTTGATTATATGTTACTTCCTGAAATAGTTGAACATTTATTAATTATTTTTGGCATAGTGATTCAGTATAGTCCTTCTATCTTCTTTTGATGCTTCCTGCATAATTCAATATTTTACCAGAGAATCATTCTTTATTGCAATTCAAGGCTTGAAATTTTTCTTCAACTCTTTCATCTTGAGTAATGCTGAACATTTTCTTCTCTTTTGGTTTTCTAAATCCAGGTCTTTGCACATTTCATTATAATACTTTACTTTGTCTTCTTGACCCACCCTTGGAAATTTTCTATTCAGCTCTTTTACTTCTTTATTTCCTTCATTTGCCTTAGCTACTTTATATTTAAAAGCAAGTTTCAGAGTCTCTTCTGATATTCATTGTGGTCTTTTCTTTCTTCCCCATCTTTTTAATGACCACCAGTTGTGTGTCATTTTGTCATACTGTGGTGGCTTATGTATAACTGTGATGCTAGAAGCTATGCCACTGGTATTTCAAATACCAACAAGGCCACTCATGGTGGACAGGTTCAGTGGAGTTTCCAGACTAAGACAGACTAGGAAGAGGACATGGTGATCTACTTCTGAAAAAAGTTGCCCAGTGAAAGCCTCAGGAATACCAGTGGAACAATATTTGATATACTTCCAGAAGATGAGCCCCTTAGGTTGAAAGGCACTCAAAGTGATGCCTGGGGAAGAGCCTTGGAACCCCTATGTAGCAATTGTACTCTGTCCTATAGCATCACTGCCAGTCAGATTTGATGGCAACAGTTTTGATTTTTTGGGGGGGCTTATGATTTTGGGAGGCAAGAAAGCAAGGGAAAGAGAAACCGGGGGGACAACAGAGCAGAGCAGCCCCAGAAGTCCAGGTAAGGGGAGGGATCTAGGTCCCACACCCAACAGGCAGGAAAGCGGCAGGGAGAGAAGCCAGGAGGACAACAGAGCAGAACAGCCCCAGAGATCCAGGTAAAGGGAGGGTGGAGAGGTTTTGAACAGCTAAGGGAGACAAACTTGTCTGTCAGTTTCTCATACTGTGGTGGCTTGCATGTTGCTGGGAGGCTTGAGGCTGTGCCACCAGTGTTTCAAAGGCCAGCAGGGTTGCACATGGTGCACAGGTTTCAATGCAGCTTACAGACTGAAACAGACTAGGAAGAAGGAAGAGGCCATCCACTTCTCAAAGAATTGGCCAGGGAAAACCTTATGAATAGCAGAGAACACTGTCTGATACATTACCACGCAACTTTATGAAGAGCCAGAAACATTATCCAACACAGTGAAGTAGGACAAGCCTCCTAGGTAAGAAGGCTCTCAAAATATGCCTGGGAAAGAGCAGCACCATCAGAGTAAAATCAACCTTACTGATATGGATAAAGTAAAGGTTCAAGACTTCCATTTGCTGACGTGGCATGACTCAAATTGAGGAGAAACAGCCACAAACATCCATTAACAATAGAAACATGGAATGTATGAAGTATGAAGCTAGGAAAACTGGAAGTTGTCAAAAATGAAATGGAACGCATAAAGATTGATGTCCTAAGCATTAGTGAGCTGAAATGGATTGGTTTTGGCTATTTTGAATCAGACAACCATATGATGATCTACTATGCCAGGAATGACAAGTTGAAGGTGAATGGCATTCATCATCACAAACGATGTTTCAAGATTTGTCCTGAAGTACAATGCTGTCAGTGATAGGATAATATCCATATGCCAACAACGAAGACCAGTTAATACAACTATTATTCAAATTTACGCAACAACCATCAAAGCCAAAGATGAGGAAATTGAAGATTTTTATAAACTTTTGCAGTCTGAAATTGACCAAATGTGCAATGAAGATATGTTAATTATCACTGGTACTGGAATGCAAAAGTTGGAAACAAAGAAAAATCGCTGGTAGTTGGAAAATTTAGCCTTGGTGACAGAAATAATGCTGGAGATCGCCTGATAGAATTTTGCAATACCAACGACTTATTCATTGCAAATACATTTTTTCAACAACACAAATGGCAGCTATACACTTGGACTTCACCACATGGAACACACAGGAATCAGATTGACTTCATCTGTGGCAAGAAGCAATAGAAAAGCTCAATATCTTCAGCCAAAACAAGGCCAGGAGCTGATTGTGAAATAGACCATCAACTGCTCATATATAAGTTCAACTTGAAGTTGAAGATAATTAAGTTGAAGTCCACAAGAGCCAAAATATGATCTTGAATATATCCTGAATTTCGAGACTGTCTTAAGAATATAGAGACCATCTAAAGAATAGATGTTATGCATTGAACACCAATGAACGAAAACCAGAAGAATTTTGAGATGACATCAAGAATATCATTCATGAAGAAAAGAAGAGATCATTAAAAACATAAGAAAAGAAGAAAAGACCAAAATGGGCGTCAGAAGAGACTCTGGAACTTGCCCTTGAGCAAAGAGTAGCTAAAGCAAATGGAAGAAATGCCAAGATCAAAGAGCTGAACAGAAGATTTCAAAGAGCAGCTCGAGCAGACTAACCCAGTTACTATAATGAAATGTGCAAAGACCTGGAGTTAGAAAACCAAAAGGGAAGAACATGTTCAGCATTTCTCAAGCTGAAAGAACTGACGAAAAAATTTAAGCCTCAAGTTGCAATATTGAAGTATTCTATGGGCAAAATATTGAACGATGCAGGAAGCATCAAAAGAAGATGGAAGGAATACACAGAGTCACTGTACCAAAAAGAATTGGTCGATGTTCGTCCATTTCAGGAGGTGGCATATGATCAAGAACCAATGGTATTGAAGGTAGAAGTTGAAGCTGCACTGAAGGAATTGGTGAAGAACAAGGCTCCAGGAATTGACGGAGTACCCACTGAGATTTTTCAGTATACGGATGTTCCACTTGAGGTGCTCACTCGGTTAAGCCAAGAGATTTGGAAGACAGCTACCCGGCTAACTGACTTGAAGAGATCCATATTTTACCTGTTCCAAAGAAAGGTGATCCAACAGAATGTGGAAATTATCGGACAATATCATTAATATCATGTGAACACGAGTAAAATCTGACTGAAGATAATTTAAAAACAGTTGCAGCAGTATATTGACAGAGAACTTCCAGAGGTGCAAGCTGGATTCAGAAGAAGATGTGGAACAAGGGATATTATTCCAGATGTCAGATGTATCTTGGTTGAATGCAAAGAATACCAGACAGATGTTTATTTGTGTTTTATTGACTATGCAAAAGCTTTTGATTGCGTGGATCATAATAAATTGTGGGTAACATTGAGAAGAATGGAAATTCCAGAACACTTAATTGTACTCATGAGGAACCTATACATGGACCAGTAGGCTGTCGTTTGAACAGAACAAGGGAACAATGCATAGTTTAAAATCAAGAAGGGAGTGTGTCAGGATTGTATCCTTTCACCATACTTACTCAATCTGTACACTGAGGAAATTATCCGAGAAGCTGGACTATATGAAGAACGTGGTATCAAGATTGGAAGAAGAATCATTAACAACCTGCAATATGCTGATGACACAACTTTGCTTGCTGAACGTGAGGATGACTTGAGGCACTTACTGATGAAGATTGAAGAATACAGTCTGCAGTATGGATTACATCTCAATATAAAGAAAACAAAAATCTTCACAACTGGACCTATAAGCAGCATCACGATAAATGGAGAAAAGATTGATGTTGTCAAAGACTTCGTATTGCTAGTTTCTACAGTTGACAACAATAACAACAATCAACACCAATGGAAGCAGCAGTCAGGACATCAGACAACGTATAGCATTAGACAAATCAGCTGCAAAGGACCTCTTTCAAGTGCTGAAGAGCAAGGATGTCTCCTTGAGGACTAAGGTGCACCTGACACAAGCCATGATATTTTTGATTGCCTCATATGCATTTAAGAGCTCTGGTAGCTCAGTGCCTAAGGCACTTGACTGCCAACCAGAAGGCTGGTGGTTAAAAGCAGCCACTCCTTGGAAGGAAGATGAGGCAATCTACTTCCCTAGTGATACTGCTCAGATACCCAAGGAGGGGTCACTACGAGTCGGTCTGACTGGATGGCACATAACAACAACAACAACAACAACATATGCATGTGAGAGCTGGACAGTGAATAAGGAAGACCAAAGAAGAATTGATGCTTTTGAGTTGTGGTGCTGGCGAAGAATGTTGAGAGTACCATGGACTGCTAAAAGAACTAATAAATCTGTCCTGGAGGAAGTGTCGCCAGAATGCTCCTTAGAAGCGAGAATGGCCAGACTTCCACTCACCTTCCTTGGTCATGTTGTCAGAAAGGACCATTCCCTGGAGATAGATGTCATGCTTGGTAAGGTGGGGGGTCAAAGAAAGAGGGGAATGCCCTCAACGAGATGAATTGACACAGTGGCTGCAGTGATGGGCTCAAGTACAGCAGGGATCACGGAGTTGGCTCAGGACCGGGCAGTGTTTCATTCTGCTGTGCATACGGGTCAGAGATGACAGCACCTAACAACAACATGACTGATTCATTGTTATTTGTCCAACCAATTAAAGCCCTAATTAAGTACTTTTCAGTGTTGAACTTTCCTCCGTGAGTCAGAAAAGGGTAGGTTTCATAGAATCAGGGAAGTTTTAAGCTGGAAGGGAACAAAGATAGTATCTAGTCCAACTCCTCATTTTACAAATGGGAGTCCCAAACTATTGTGATTCTAAGACCACATGCTGGATACTGACTTTAGAACCATTTTTAGCCTCAGTATTTTTGTTTGTGTTTCACTGCGTCCTATTGTGGCACTACATTACCTCTCCATGTTATTTTGCAACACAACGCTGTTTGCTTTATTTTCTAACTTCCTGAATTTGAGCCTGTTACTCTCTGCTTAAAATGTTACTAACCTTCTCTATGTTTTTGTCATTTTTTTTTTTTTGTATTTTGTTTTGCCTATTAATATACAATCCATGATATTAATGTGGATTGGATAACGGAGGTGCTGTTATGCCTTATGAACTAGGAGTTTTCATTTGATAAACAATTAAAGGGCTAATACTTTTGTAAGATATAGAGTTAGGAATATGTATAATTCACTGTGGTCGAGTTGAATCTGACTCATAGCAACACCTCCTTGGGTTTCTGAGGCATTATCTGTATGGAAGCCTTCCTTCCAGGGAATGGCTGGTGGGTTTGAACCACCAGCCTTCTGGTTAGCAGTCAAATACCTTAGGCACTATGCTACCAGAACTCCCATGGAATATGTATATATCCTCACAATATAGCAAATGCAAATATAGTGCAAAACTACACTACATGCTCTATTTTTGTCCTACATACTTCTATGCATGTAAGAAAATTTAAATGTGCAAAGATATCAATATTAACAATTTTTAAGATCAGGTTGATGAAATTATACCTAATTTTTATTTTCTGTTTTTTAAATTCTCTCATTTTATAATCAGAAAAAATGATGAAGATATCAAAAGGAAAATAATCTATATTTCTTAAACTGCAGTTTTCACAATTAGTCCTAGTGACTGGTACACCATCTGATCTGCAGCCTATACATCTATGGGACCAGAAGAACTAGATGGTGCCTGGCTACCACTGTCATCCACTTGGAAGGGGATCTATGTAGGAGATCCTTGATAGGGAGGGAGAATAA
>NW_006921691.1:10199246-10200636 GCF_000298275.1 Orycteropus afer afer | reverse complement strand
TGGTAAACTGTGGTCAATGACATGAGACAAAGTATATGTGAACTGCTGTATGGAAAGTGAATTTGCTCTGTAAATCTTCACCCAAATCACAATTAAAAAAAAAAAAATTGCAGTTTCCAAAGCAATATGCCAAAAATGAGTGACCAGCACAAAAGTAAGGAAAAGGAAGACACAGAGAGGTGCATAAGAGTACAGACAACAAAGGTAAACACTTTTGCATACACAATCCTGCATTATCAGTAGTAATAAAAAACATCAATCAACTGATGGATACACAGGTAGACAGCCTAAATGATTAGGTAGTAGGCAAAAGGGAATATACCTATGACCATATATAAGTTTGACTGATGATATTTCTACATTTGTATGTGCTATAAGAATGTCCATATATAAATAGAACTAACAGGGGGCAAAGTTATGATAACTTCTTAGTTACAGTGAAACATGTTGAGGGAGTGAGTCACTGGCCTGCAAGGTTGGAACCGTAGTTGAAGGAGACATCAAGCTCAATTGGCATAACATATTACATAAAAATATTGTCCTACATCCTATTTTGGTGAGTAGTGCTTGGGGTCTTAAAAGCTTGCGAGCAGCCATTTAAGATGCATTTACTGTTCTTTCCTCATCTGTAGCAAAGAAGAATGAAGAAAATCAAAGACACATGAAAACAATTAGTCCAAGGGACTAGTGGACCATGCAAAGCTCAACCTACATGACCATGAGACCAGAAGAACTAGATGGTGCCCAGCTACCACTCTCAACCACTCAGAAAGGGATCAAAATAGGGGATCCTGGATAGAGTGGGAGAAAAATGTGGAGCAAAACTCAAAATCATAAAAAAAAGACCAGGCTTACTGGTCTGATAGAGACTCGTGAAACCTCTGAGACTTTGTTCCCTAGTCTCACTTCCATGGCTTCCAGCCAAGCAACAGACACTAATATAAGGTGAACAATTATACCAGGAAGCTATACTCCTTAGAACAATCAACAATGGGAGATCAGAAGGGAAGCATTTATTTGCACAGGGAGATAGCTCAGAGGACAAGAATGCATAGGAAAGAAGGAAGCAGGGAAAAGGTAACCACAGGGAGGAAGTAGGAAGAGAGTGGGGATTGCAACCAATGTCATGAGACAAAACGAATATGAACTATTCAATGGAAAATGAATGTCTCTGTAAACTTTCACCTAAATCAAACACACATAAATATATACATACATACGTATTTATATGCATGTGTGTGTGTGTATAAGCTTTGGTGGTGCAGTGTCTGAGGCATTTGACTGCTAACCAGGAAGTTGGAGGTTCAAACCCACCAGTCACTCCACAGAAGGATGATGGGACAATCTACCAATCAACTTTCGTAAAGATTTACTGCCTTGGAAATCCAAT
>NW_006921691.1:10196532-10198915 GCF_000298275.1 Orycteropus afer afer | reverse complement strand
GCACATAGTAACAACAATAACAACAGGATACAATGTTGGTAGCTAGATTGGCAAAACAAACAAGCAGGCAAATAAACAAAATCTCTGGCTTTATTAAAACTGTGAAGAGATGCAAAAAAAAAAAAAAATGCATTGACCTATGTCACTTTAGTTTTGTGTATTTCACTGTACATAAATTATATTGCAATAAAATGTATTTTTTTAGAAAAAACCCTAAGAAGTGAGTTTGGCTTTGGTGCCTCCCATCTTATTATTTATACCTAAATACTACGTAGCTTACTAAATAATTATATATCTCACTCAATTTTCAGATTGATATTATATTGAGGAACATCTCTTTAATTCTTTTTACAATTCAATTTGCAACTAGTTCAAAACTAAAATTTCTCTGTACACCAGCACTGAAACTATATATTGTTTATTTTTCCTTTTCCCAGTGCCTGGCAAATTTGGATCCTATGCACCTTTGCTGAATGAGTAAATAAATGAGTGGAATTGAGACCTGATGATGTAAGTATCTCAGTTCTATTTAATAGCAGGAAGGGGTGGGTGGATAGGTGGTGGTTTATGAGGCTGATAAAGAGATATGCATTTTTATTCATCAGCATCCAGAGGCTTACATGAACAGGGTTCAATTTACAGCTGCTTTTGGAGATGCTAGCCTCATCTCTGATTTTTTAAATAACCCAAAATGCTCAAAATATTAGAAACTGAAAATATTATAATTTGCATACTTAGACCCATGCTGTATCCTACAAAGCATTTGGATCCAGCAGAATTTACATACTTTGATTCTAAAAGTCTATCTCAAACCTTAGGAATCAACAACCCCCCTACCTCACTCAGCCTAGTTAACCAATTATGGCTTGATTACTCATAGATTCACCTAAATACCCTACCCTCATTTATGTTTTTAAGTTCTAGAAATTAGTGTAATATTTTATATTTATTAATGATAGATACCACCACCCATGTGTCCGTTTGTCGTACTGGTGTAAATTGTGTGTTGCTGTGATGCTGGAAGCTATGCCACTGGTACTTCAAATACCAGCAGGGTAACCCATAGTAGACAGATTTTAGCAGAGCTTCCAGACTTAGACAGACTAAGAAGAAGGGCTTGGTGACCTACTTCCAAAAATTAACCAAAGAAAACGTTACAGGTCACAACAGAATACTGTCCAATATAGTGCTGGAAGATGAGCCCTCCAGGTTGGAAGGTACTATACAATAGCTGTGGTAATGAACTCAAACATAACACTGATCCTATAGATGGCACAAAACAGGGCAATGTTTTATTCTGTTATACATGAAGTCTCCACAAGTCAAAGCTAACTCAACGTAGCTAAGAACAGCAACAAAGATAGATAAAAATCACCCATAACCCCCTACCCCAACTCAGGGGATTTACAGCAACCACTGTCCTTTGAATTTGTCATCAAAGCTTGAAAAGATATTTACCAAAATGTCAGTGGTCTCCACAAGGTACACCATAGATCTTTTTCCTTTTAAAATTTTGGCTTAAAACATACATGGAAAAAAGTAAATTATGCTTACTTTAGAGCAAAAGCCCGCAAACCTGCTTGTCACCCATAGATGGCACCTTTTTAATGTTGTGCATCTTGTAGTTTAAAACAAAAGTGGCAAATTGACCCCAAAGATAAAATTTTGAGCTCACACATCGCTTTTTATTTTTAATTCAATACATATTTAATGAGTTCACTGTATATTCTAGTTACATTTTTAGGTCGTGAGGATTCAGCAGTGAACAAAATGACAAACATCAGAGTTTTCATGGAACTTATTGGGAGTTCTGGTGGCGTAGGGCCTAAGGCATTTGACTGCTAACCAAAAGGCTGGCAATTCAAACCCACCAGCCACTCCTCAGAGGTGAAGTTTGGGCAATCTACTAAATCCACGAAGGGGTTTTATGAGTTGGATCCGACTCGACAGCAATGAGTTTGGTTTTGGTTTTATGTCTTATTGGGTAATATAGACAATAACAAGGATAAATTAGTTAAGATTTATAATACATTAAATTTTAATAAGTGCTAGAGTTCCAGCAAGATGGCGGACTAGGCAGAAGGACTGCACAGACGCTCTTCAACAAAGAAAAGGGAAACCAATTAACACAGACACAGGAGATAATCTTGGACCCCTGAGCCTTGAAGAGAAGGATACAAAAGTGGACTAAACCCCAACTATCAGAAGAATTTGCATGAAAATACCAAAAAAAAAGAGACACACGAAGCTGCAGTCTGGCAGCGGCCTGAGCAACCCTGACGGCACAGATGACAGGGCTTGGAGATTCCCGAGTGGTGGTAGGACCTAAGAATTAACCCAAAAATCACCCTGCTGGCCAGGGACTGCACGGAAGACTGTGCAC
>NW_006921691.1:10149420-10165645 GCF_000298275.1 Orycteropus afer afer | reverse complement strand
GATATATTTAGGTCTCTGTTAACTGTTTGTGAAGAGCAGCCAAGGGTGATTCAGGCTCTTCTTGGTGGTTTTTTATCATTGGCCCATTGGTGGAGAAGGAGGTGGTGGCTCTCGCTTAGTAAGTATAGTTGCAGAAGGTGTGGGTGTAGTTGTGTCTTATGGGGACTCTTGCTATCTCCCACTCAGTTACACAAAAATTACAATTGAATACCCATCAAAAAACTAAAAGCACCTGGATAAAAATACACCATGTAATCACATAGGAACAGTAACCAAAATAAGAAAAAAAGGGAAAAAAAGAAGCAAAAAAAAGAAAACATGCAATGTCTGGAGACAGTGCAATAATGAAAAAAGGTAGAGAGGGAGAATAATGAAGAAAAAATGGGGAAAATACAAAATGAAAAACAAGGACTGGGTAACCATGAGAAAAAAAGAAAAAAAGTTAAAAAACAAAAACAAAACAATTTTGCAACCAGAAACAGGGAAAAGAAAAAAAACTTGAAAACCAGTACCTGGGAGGGGAAGAATAAAGAATAATAGTAAAAAGGACAAATGTATTATTAATAATAGTAATTTTAAAACAGGCAAAAACAAGCAAACTAAAAACCAGAAAAAAGAAAGAGAAAAAATTAAAAATAAAAATTAAAAATTAAAAAATGGGGGGAGGGCAGGGTAGGGCACCCAGGCTCCATCAGAGCACACAGACTGGGATGGAATTCCTGTGGGCCCAGAAGGTGGGTGGGAGTGGAGAATGGCTGCTCCTCCATTCACCAAGCACTTGTGGGGTATAAAAGTAGCAAGGGGAATGTCGCACCTTTTCAGTTGTCCAGGTCTGGAGTGTCCTTGGTGTTACTGAAAGCAGAACCTCTTCTTAAGTCTTGGAATCTTGGAGAGCGCTGTCATTTAAATATGCAAAATGGTCAAGCTGGTTTAAACATTCAAAATGGCTGTACCCTCCGGACAGGCAAAATTCCACAGCTCAGCCCACCTTCCTCTTTGTTGCTGCTTTGCCTTGTATTCCCCATTCACCAGAGCAGTCCTCCGTGCAATCCTTGGCTAGCAGGGCTGAGTTCTAGGCTAATTCTTATGTCCTACCACCACTGGGGAATCTCCAAGCTGTCTGTGCTGTTAGGCTTGCTCAGGATCGCTGGCAGACCGCAGCTCCATATGTCTCCTTTTTTGGTATTTTCATGCAAATTCTTCTGCTATTTGGGGTTTAGTCCACTTCTATATCCTTCCCTTCAAGGCTCAGGGGTCCAGGATTATCTTCTGTGTCTGTGTTAATTGGCTCCCTTTTTCTTTGTTGGAGAGAGTCTGTGCAGTCTTTCTGCCTATTTCTCCATCTTAACGGAACTCCCTAGTTGGCAGCACTTATGCACTCACTACCTGTCTCCTTTTCAGTTGTCAGCCTCCTGTATGTCCTTGGCAAGCTGAACATATTATTCAGTCCCTGGAATCTGAACAAGAATGTTGTCACTTTAGATATCCTAAATGATCATCCTCACTTTCAGCACATAAAGTGGTGTTATTTTCATATTGCAGATTGTTAATGAGTCTTCCTCCAATCCTAATGCCACATTCTTCCTCATATAGTTCAGCTTCTTGGATTATGTGCTCAGTATACAGATAGAATAAGTATGGTAAAAGGATACAACCTAATTTTACACCATATAGTAGATTTATACCTAGATATTTTATCCTTTTAGGGGCTATTGTATGTGATGCTGTTTTCTTCATTTCCTTTTTGGAGTTCTGGTTGTTACTGTAAAGGAATCCAACAGATTTCTTTGTATGTTTATCTTGTACCCTGACACTTTGCTGAGTTCTTCCATTTGTTCCAGTTGCTTGCTTGTGGAATTTCTGGGATTTTCCTATGTATAAGATCATGTTGGGGATAGTTTTACTTCGTCCTTACCAATTTGGATGCTCTTTATTTCCCTTTCTTGTCTTATTGCTCAGCCTAGGACTTCCAAATCAGTATTAAAGAAGAGCAGTGACAATGGGCATCCTTGTCTCATTCCATTCTCAAGGGTTATGCTTTCAGTTCTCTCTGCTGAGACTAGTGATGGCTGTTAGTTTTGTATACATGCTCTTAGCTGTGTTCAGCAATTTACCATCTCTTCTTATTTTGCTGAGAGTTTTTGTCAGCAAAGAGTGTTTGATTTCATCAAATGTCTTCTTTCCATTGATTGAGATGATCATGTGATTCTTTTCCTTTGTTTTATTTATGTAATGAATTATTCTGTTTGATTGTCTAATGTTGAACCATCTTACATCCCTGGTATGAATTCCACCTGATCATGATTTTTTTTTTTTTTATTTGATTGTTGCTTCATTTTGTTGGCTGGAATTTTATTGATAATTTTTATGTCTATATTCATGACTGGTATTGGCTTATCATTTTCTTCTTTTTGTGTAGTATATTTGCCTGGCTTTGGAATCAGATATATTCTGTCTTCATAAAATAAATTTGGGTGTATTCCTTCCTTTTCTATATTCTGGAGTAGTTAAAGTAGAATTGATGTCAACAGTTCTCTGAAGTTTAGTACAACTATCCATTGAAGCCATCTGATTTGGAGCTTTTCCATGAGTGAGTGTTTTAAATGACATCTTTATTTTCTTCTTTTGTTATGGGTCTAATTTAGATTTCCTGCCCCTGTTTATGTCAGCTAAGATGATAGAGTGTTTCTAGAAATTTGTCAGTTTCTTCTAAGGTTTCACATTTGATAGAGTACAATTTTTCATAATCTGTTATGATCTTTTTGTCTCGATTGGTTCCATTGTAATGTTCCCTATCTCATTTCCTATTCTGGTTATTTGTATCTTCTCATTTTTTTCCTTTGTCAATTTGATCAGTGATTTTTCAAGTTTATTGATCCTCTTAAAGAGCCAGCTTCTAGTCTTGCTGATTCTTTCCATTTTTTTCTATTTTCTATTTCATTTATTTCTGCTCTTTATTATTTCTTTTTTTTTCCTCATTCCCGTGGATTTCTTTTGCTGTTCTTTTTCTATTTGTTTAAGTTGTAGGGTTAAGCTATTGATTTTCTTCTCTTTTGATGTGTACATTTATTGCTATAAATTCTCTTCTGAGCATTGCTTTTGCTATATCCCAAAGTTTTTAGTATGTTTTGCTTCCACTTACTTGATTCCAAGAATTTTTAAATTTCAGTTTTAATTTCTTCTATTACTCACTAGTTTTTAAATTAGGTGTCATTCATTTTCCATGAATTTAACTTTTTCCCCCTTGTTATTGAGAGTACACTTTTTCTCCAGTTTTTTTTTTCTGTTATTGATTTCTAGTTTTATAGTGTTATGATCAGAGAAGATGCTTTATATTTTTTGATTTTTTAAAATTTATTGAGGCTTGCTTTGTGGCCTAAAATATGGTCTATTCTAGAGAATAATCTATATGCATTGGAGAAGAATGTGTATGTGTATTATGCTGCTGTTGAGTAGTGTGTTCTGAATATGTCTATGACATCAAGTTGGTTGATTGTGTTATTCAGATTTTTTGTATCTTTGTTGAATGTCTTTCTAGTTGATCTGTCAAACATAGAAAGTGGTATGTTGAAGTCTTCTACTGTTATTGTAGAACTGTCAATTTCTCTTTCAATTCAGTTAGAGTTAGTTTCATATATTTTAGAGGTCTGTCATTAGATATGTAAATATTTATTATAGTTATGTCCTCTTGGTTAATTAAATCTTTAGTCATTATATTATGGTCTTCTTTGTCTCTTATAATGCATTTAGACTTAGAGTCTATTTTATTAGAGATTATTATTGCCACTTCTCCTCTCTTTTGGCTATGTTTCATTCATCTATTTTTTCCCCTACCCTTTGAGTTTTAACCCATTTAAGTCTTTGAGTCTAAGGTATGCCTCTTGTAGATAACATATTTATGGGGCATGTATTTTATATCCACTCTGTCCCTCTCTGTTCTGGTTACCTAGTGCCACTCTGACAAGAATATACCACAAATGGGATGGCCTTAACAAACAGGAGTTTATTCTTACAATTTGGAGGCTTTAAGTCCAAGTTCACAGTGCCAAGCTTTAGGGGCTGGGTGAAAGCCCCTCAACCTTGGGGTCCAGCTCTGCCTCCTGCTCCTGGCCCACTAGAGCTAAAGGCAAGACATTTCTTCACTCAGACAGCTGCTGGCTGCTGAAGCTGAGAAGCTCCAAGGTTGACAAGTAAAAAGGCACAGTCCTTATGTTACCAAACCACACGGCAGGCCATTAACTTAATTAAGTCCATTGTAAGTCCCAAGGTTGGCAGAGCATGACAGGCTGCTGAGCAACGACACAGCTACATGCAGGGTTCAAGCATGCCATAGGCTAGAGACCATTCTCAAAGCTTCTCCTTATATACAGGAAGCAGACCACATACCCAAAGGCAGCTACTCAGCTGCTCCCAGTAGATTCCACCATGGAGTTGATTACCAGTCTCATCATGGGGAATACTATATCCAGTTGCCCAGCCACTCAACCAGGCCTATCCAAGTTGACATACAAACATAACCATCACACTCTCTGTCTCTTGACTGGTGCATTTAAACCATTTATAGTGTGATTATCAATAGGTATGAATTTCTGCTGCCATTTTTAAAAAAATGCTTTTGTGTGTGTGTAGTGTTAACAGTTTCTTTGTTTCCCTTAATTTTCTGTGCTGAGCTATTTTTGTTTAATTTACTTTTTTATCTTCATTGTTGTTGATTTTGTATTTACTGTGTCATTTTTATGTTCTTTATTTTGTTCAGTAGATTCATTAATTTTGTGCTTACTCTGAAATTTACCCTTATCTTGCTAAGTTTAAAAGTCTTTTATATCTGGAAATCACTTTGACTTCCTCTCCATGTGCAAGTTCTATAATTACACCATTTAGTCCCCTTTTTGTTTTGAAGTCATTATTTACAGAGTGACATCTCTGGTTCTCTTTTTTTCAGTTTTGCAGCTTTATTTTACTTTTGAGAACTCGTTATCTGGGTTGGTATCTGGTGATGCTGTCATGTGTTTTAATCTTAGGTTGTAGTCTGATGTCCTTAGTTCTTTGTCCAAAGGACTTTCTTTAATATTTCTTGTAAGGTTGGTCTGGTTTTTAAACAAATTACCTTAATTTCTGTTTATCTGGGAATGTCCTAGTTTTACCATCGTATTTGAAAGATGATTTTGCTGATATGTAATTCTTGGTTTGTAATTATTTTCTTTCTGAGCTTTATATTTGTCAACTTACTGTTTTCTTATCTGCATGGCTTCTGTGGAGAAATTAGCCCTTAGTCTTATTGTTCCCCTTTGTAGGTATTATTCCATTTTTTACAAGCTGCTCTCAGAATTCTTTGTTTTTGGTTTTGGAAAGTTTGATTATGATATGTCTTGGTGACTTTCTTTTGGTATCTATCCTGTATGGGGTACCTTGAACTTCTTGGATGGAAACATTCTCATCTTTCATAATATTAGGGGAGATTTTTGTCAATAAATCTTCAAAAATTCTCCCTGTACTTTTTTCCTTCTGGAATTCTGATTACATATAAATTCTTCCTCTTAATAGTGTTTCACATAACTCTTAGGTTTTCTTCATTTTTCTTTCTGATTGTTCCTCAAACAAATTAATATCAGTGGATTTGTCCTCGATTTTGCCAACACTTTCTTCCACTGATTCAATTCTACTTTTGTGTCCTTCCATAGAGTGATCTATTTCTGATATTTTATTACTAATCTTCTCCATTTCTAGTTGTTGTTTTTATATATTTTAGATGGGGCAATCTACTTCCATAGTGATACTGCCTTGGAAACCCAAGAAGGGGTCACTATGACTTGGGTCCAACTTGACAGCACATAACAACAACAAAAACAATTACCTATTTTATTTTATCCTTTTTTCTTGTATTGTTTTCCTGAATTCTTTTAGGGAGGATCCTGTATATAAGTCTTTTGAATTCCTTATCAGATAGTTCTATTTCCATTTCTTCCACAGAAAGGTTTTCTACCCCTTTATTTTGCTGTCTTGTTTGAGCCAACTGATCTTGTTTCTTCATATCATTTGTTATTGTCTACTGTTTCCAAGGAATTAATGTGTTAATTTATTTACTTATATTTTTCTATTTTGACTGTATGAATGTTTGTGTGTGTGTGTATTTTTGATGTATCTGGAGTTTTGTTTCTTCTTTTTCTTTTTATAATGTCTTTCTTCCTTTGTATTATTTTAATTGCTATTGTTTTGTGTTTCTGGTCTGTGTACAACTTTGATGGTGTCTGCTGGCTAGGCATAATTTCCTTTCATTAGTGAGTATGGTGGTGCAAAAACGGCAAGGAGGACCCATTTTCTGACCTCCTAGAACCCCATAAGAGGAAGGCAGAATCACCATCAATAGGGCAAGGCCTATTACTGCAAGGCCAGACATGCTGCCTCCCTCCAGCCCTTTCACCAACCGTTCCTCCCAAAGCACCCACCACCTCTGTTCGGTAATTCGCTGCAGTGGCCACACAGAGCTCACAGATTATGGGGTTTATTAGGGAAGCACCACAGGCTACAATTCAAGTTCTGGAAAAAAAATGCTCAGTCCCTCTCCCAGCCCACATACCTCAGCCAACAGTCTCTCACAGTCTCTTTCCCAGCAGTGCTGGTCTCTCAGTGTCTCACTCAGCAATGCATGTCTCTTGCATCTCTTTCCCAGCAGTGCGTGTCTCAGGAGCCCATGTCTCTTTCAGCAGCACGTCTTCCTCCACCAGCAGTCAGAGAGAGTTCTGCCTCTAGGAGGCCTCCTTTTGAGTCTGGAAGGTAGTCAAACTAGCCAATCACAGCATCAGAACTCTAAGCACATGAGAGAGAGTGGGAACCTCCCAGAGCATTGTATTGTGCCACGCCCAACAGAAATAACCCAGGTGGATAGCTTCAGCAATCAGGAGCTCCTCAGTTGCTCATAGAAAATCCCACCTTGGAGTTTACAAAGACTTAGGGGTAGAAAAGCCACACTAAGTGATTTACTACACTGCAGGTGGATTATACCTACATGTGAATCCTCTGTGGTTATGCTTGTATGCCTTCCATTACTGCATTGAGTGGAGGTGTGGGAGCAGGTTTTTTCTCTGATATTTATAAAAAGTGTTGGGTAGTCAGGTTCCCTCCATAGCCCTCTCAAGACTGCAGGGTCCTTCTGGGTTGTGCTAGTAATTAGTGCATTCTCTGGAGATCAGGGTAGGGTGTCTCTGTATTCCCTGAAAGGGAGTGCTACTCAAATTGACAGAGTAGGCCCTCTATGTGTGCATGAATTGATGTCTCAGCAGGTAGTGGAGTATCAAGGGATTTCAGTGCAAATGCAGATGACATGCCTGAATTGTTTGGGTATGGAATGTGTGATATTGCAGCTGAGTGGATATTGGATAAAGTCACTAGGATCTGCTTGTGGTTTGGCAGAGGTGCAGATGGCACTTGTTGAGATATGACTGGTATTGCTGGTGAGATGATGTGTCTCTTCAGCCAGTCACCCAGGCATGGGGGCAGGGACCTTTCCCTCCAGTTGCTGAGTTGGGTGTTATGTGTACCACCAGTTGCTGGATGATCAGGGCAAGGGTGCATAGATCACTGGTCATTGGGTGGGTTGGATGGGAACTTACCCCAATGCTTGATGGGCAGGTAGGGCAGCAGGAATGGGTGTGGGTCTTGTACTTCTGGTCATCAATCTGGTGGTGGAAGCATAGGCGACCAATTGCTGGGGGCATAGTGGTGCTGGGGTGATTGAAACAGGCATGAACCTCCAGTTGCAGGTCCAACAGTATAGGGGTGTGTGCCATAGATCACTGGGCTGGGGAAAGTGGGGGCTCAGTGCTGATGCTTGGCAGAGCCAGGGAAGGGATAAGAGGAGGAACATGTTCTCCTAGTCTCTGTCATGAGTGCCAGAGCACTCCCCACAGAGTGTAGTGGATGAACAGTACCTGGCCTCAACCAAATGCAAGAAGTGAGGGGTGCTGTAGAGTCTGGTCATGGGGGATCTCTAGGCCTCTCTTCAAGGATCCTCTACTCTGCCAGTGCCACCTGCCAGAATGATCAGGGACTGCTGCTGGTGAGTAGTTATGTCCCTAATTTGAGGTTCTCTCCCTACGCTATGGTCACCTGAATCCCAAGGGCTCTCACCATCCTCCTGTAGTTTCCCTCCTGCAAAAAGGCAAGGAAGCCACATCTCCTGACCTCCTCTAACCCCACAAGAGGAAGACAGAATCACTATCAGCAACCCAAGGCCTATTCATGCAAGGCCAGACATGCTGCCTCCCTCCAGCCCTTACACCAACCATTCCTCCCATAGCACCCAAAGCCTAAATGCTGGGTTCGATAATTCACTGCAGTGTAAATTATCTGTGGCCACACAGAACTCACAGATTATGGGGTTTATTAGGGAAGCACCAGGCTACAATTCAAGTTCAGGAAGAACACTCAGTCTCTCTCCCAGCCCACAGTCTCTCTCCTAACAGTCTCTCACAGTCTCTCTCCCAACAGTGAGTGTCCCTTGGTGTCTCACTCAGCAATGCGTGTCTCTTGCGTCTCTTTCCCAGCAGCACGTGTCTCTTTCAGGAGTGTGTGTCTCTTTCAGCAGCACCTCTTCCTCAAGCAGCAGTCAGAAAGAGACTTCTTCTGCCTCTAAGAAGCCTCCTTTTGAGCCCAGCAGAGTGGCCAAACTAACCAATTATAACATCAGAATTCTAAGCGCCTGAGAGAGAGCAGGAACCTCCCAGAACATTGCTTTGTGTTGCACCCAACAGAAATACCCCAGGTGATAACTTTTACAATCAGGAGCTCCTGAGTTGCTCACAGCAAATTCCACCACAGAGTTTAGAAAGACTTATGGCTAGAAAAGCCACACTAAATAATTTACTACACCGCACCTCCTTAGATCCAGTTCCTGTTATGCTCACCTTGCTTTGCCCCAAGTTTAACTACACTGTATCTCTGTCTCCTTCTGGGGATTTCATGAAGTTGCCTTCCTATGGTCTTCACCTGGGAATTCTGCTCATTTTGTCTCAAGATGGACTTGTTGCATTGTGCTACTTGGTAGGGCATCTACAAGCCATAAATCTCATTTGCTGTTTTTATTAAGTTTCTCCTTCCCTTTTGTGTCCCATCCAGCTCTTCATCCTTCCACTTGCTGTCTGATTTATCTGTTTCATTTTGTTTTTAGTTCTTTGCTATCAGGAGATGACATGGTATGTGTGACTAAGGCAGCATCTTGAGCACTGTCATTCTGTTTTATCATCATCAAGCTCTCTCTACTGTTTAAGGTCTAAAAGCAGACATGCAGTAAACTGTGTGTATATTATTATGACTATGTGAGTATTGTTCACTGCAAAGCCAAATTGTGAGCTATGATAATGTTTTCTTATTCCTAAGAACAATGTCATAGTCCCTATGCTACTACAAGAGAATATTTCTAGCATTGAGGTTTAAAGATTCTCCTTTCTTATACTCCAACAATTGCTGGAAATCATGCCATAATTTAGTTTGCTACATGTTAGGATTATGATTTTCTTGCATAAATTTTTTCCCTTGGAATTTCTAACTGTCTTTGTTAATGAAAGGAGCTCTGGTGGCATAGTGCCTATAAAGCATTTGACTGCTAACCAGGAGGCTGGTGGTTCAAACCCACCAGCCACTCCATGGAAGGAAGACTGGGCAATCTACTTCCATAGAGATACTGCCTCAAAAACCTAAGGAGGGTTGCTATGAGTTGGATTTGACTTGACAGCAGTGAGTTTGGTGATTTTTTTTTTTTTTTTTATGAAAAGGAGCACTGGTGGTGGTGTGGTTGAAAGCATTGGGCTGCTAACTGCAGGGTTGGCAGTTAGAACCCACCAGCAGCACTGTGAGAGGAAGATTAGGCAATCTTCTTACATAAAGATTTACAGCCTTGGAAATCCTGTGGGGGCAATTCTACTCTGTCTTATAAAGTCACTATGAATCAATATTGACTCAATGGGAGTGGATATATTAATGAGAGAAGAACCATACAGTTGCTACCAATTTCTCCCAGTTTTCTTCCTTATTTTATACATTGCCTGGAATCTAGTCCATTCTTCTTTTTTTTTAATTTAATTTAATTAATTTATTTTTAATGCATTTTATTGAAATATAATTTATGTACAGTGAAATACACAAAATCAAAGTGACATGGGTCAATGCATTTTTTTTTGTTTTTTTACAGTGTTCCCTCCCCTCCCCTCCCACCCCTGGCAACCAACAAAGAAAGTTTCCTTCCATATATAAACCTTTCCTTGACCCTCCACAACAACGAACTAATACTATATTTGTCCTTCTATGATTGGCTTTTTCAATCAGCATAATGTCCTCCAAGTTCATCCATATTATACGGTCTTTTGCAGACTCTACATTATTCTTTAGTGCTGCATAGCATTCCACTATGTGTATGTACCATAGTTTGGTCATCCGTTCTTCTGCTGATGGGCAGGTACACTGTTTCTATCTTTTTGCTATTGTAAATAGTGCTGTGATGAACATGAGCATGTATGTATCTGTTCCTATCCTGGCTCTCACCTCTCCAGGATACATACCTAGTAATGGAGTTGCTGGGTCAAATGGTATGTCCAATTTCAACTTTCTAAGGAATTGTCATATTGCTTTCCACAGTGGTTGTGTCACTTCACAGTCACACAAGCAGTGTATGAGAGTCCCAATCTCTCCACATCCCCACCAGCATTTGTTATTTTCTGTCTCATTGAACCTTGCCATCAGTGCTGGGGTGAAATGGTATATCTCATTGTTGTTTTGATTTGTATCTCTCTGATGGCCAATGATTGTGAGCATCTTTTCATGTATTAGCTGACCACCTGAATATCCTCCTTGGTGAAGTGTCTATTCATGTCTTCTGCCCATTTTTTAATTGGATTGTTAATTCCTTTGGTATTGAGACATTGGAGTTTTCTGTCAATCTTAGAGATAAGTCCCTTGCCAGATATGTAATTATCAGCAAATATGAATTTGTTGCTGTCATTTTTGTCATGTGCTTTTTCATTGTGTCGATTTCTTTGTTCTATATAATTTTCTATGCTGAGCTTGTTTGGTTTACGGATCATGTTATCACTTCCTTCATTGCTATTGTTTTAGTATTTGCTGAATATTTATGCTAGTCCTCTTTTTTATTTGGATGTGAAGGTTTATAATTTTTCTTTGAGGTTACCCTGTGATTTATAGTTTTCTTCGCAAGTTTAGAACAGTCCATTCTATCTTGTAGTTGTCTTGACTTCCCTACCATCTATAAATTCTGTAATGACACAGATTTTTTTCCCCTCTTTTTGGTTTGTAGTTGTCCTCATTTGTTGTTTGGTGTCTCTGGTTCCCTGTTTACCATCTTGTAGGCTTATTTACTTTGGATACTTCCATAGCTGGGTTGGTTTCTGGGTTATATCATCATGTGTGTTAATGGTCAGTTGTTGTTGCCTGTTGTTGCTTCTCTGTCCAAAGGGCTCCCTTTAGCATCTCTTGTAAGCTTGGTCTGGTTTTAACAAATTCCCTTAATTTCTGCTTCTCTGGAAATGTCCTAATTTCACCATCATATTTGAGGGACAATTTTGCTGGGTACCTAATTCTTGGTTGGAAAATTTTTTCTTTCAGTGTTTTATATATACCATCCCACTGTCTTTTCACCTGCATGGTTTCTGTCGAGAAATCCGAGCTTAATCTTATTGTTTGCCGCTTGTAGGTAACTTTTGGTTTTTCCCATGCTGCTCTCATGATTCTTTCTTTGTCTTTGGTTTTGGTGAGTTTAATGATGATATGTCTTGGTGTTTTTCTTTTGGGGTCTATCCTGTTTGGGGTTTGTTGGACTCCTGAGTGAATATATTCTCATCTTTCATCATATCAGGGAAGTTCTCCTCCAACAAATCTTGGACAATTTTCTCAGTGGTTGTATTTTTCTCTTCCTGTTCCAGAATTCCAATGACACATAGATTATTCCTTTTGATGGCATCCCACATGGTTCATTCTTCTTGGAGACATTCTTCTTGCAGCCCACAAACTTTCTTTAGTAATTTACATAGCTGTCATAGTGGCTTGGTCCTCCATTGCTTACATCTTTTTTCTTCCTTGTTATTCTCCCTTTTTCACTGGAATACATTCCCAAATAACTTCATAAGAGTGTATGCAGTAAGTAAACTCACTGAGTCTTTTATCTTCTTTCATTTATGAAAGGTTTTTTTTTTTTAATTTTATTTTTGCAGTAAAGATGGTTTGGTTTATATAGAGTTAATTCTAAACAATTTTCCCAGAGCCTTTTAAAAATCGTGTCTTTTAGCACCTATTGTTAGCATCTCCTCAGTTTCTCCTTCCTTACATACACACTGTAGCCCATACCTCTGTGAGGTCTGCCACACAGAGATGCTGTGCTATTCCTAAAATCCTGTCCTGCACATAACCCTGTACTCTGCTTCATTTGTCTACGTGTTCATGTCCTTTTTTCATCTCCCAGAAATTTGTTTAAATCTTTCAATTGCTTAAGTCCAATGTATTCCTCATTGTCATCTTAACAATGGGTTTATATTCTTTTCAATTCCTTCCTGCATGAATAATTTCTTTTAGAAGGATTAGCATAAATCTGATTCCCATGTGTCAGAGCTTAAACGTGTCTCAAATGTCCAACTTTTCCAAACTGCTGTACCACTCTATCACCTCTAATATCAACTACTCCACTTCTTCTCAGTACTCTCATTTTTGGGTTTCATAATTTGCTGCAACATCTCACAGAATTCATGAACCATAAGGAAATGGCTCACATAATTGTGAAAGTCAACAAATCCCAAATCCATGCATCAGGTGTCAGGTGGGAGGCTTCTCCTGACTCACATGGTTGCAGGGGCTGATGAACCCAAACCAGCAGTTCAGTCAAAAGGTTGCTGGCTCACAAGGCTATGGAAGCTGGTGAATCAGGTCACACAATAGCTACTAGCTCAAGTTCCAAGAACCAAGGGTGAGGTGATCATGAGCCAGGGGCAGGATTCAGAACAAGAGAGAAAACTTTGCCAGAGTATTCATATACATTGGATGTAGACCTTAACCTCAAGGAAACTTCCCTTACTTGAGCAAGGTCATGCAAAAGTGTGAAGGGTGGTGACGGGGTAGGGGTGGTCACTTTAGTCACATCCCCTAGTAAGGCAGTGACTCAAGACACATCCACTGTAATCCTGCTTCATTAACATAACATAAAACTTACTCCAAAATGGACCATAACCACAGACATAGAGGCATATCACAAAATGGAGGATAATCACATCAGGTCACAAAATGGTGGATGACTGTATCATTATGTAACTACCAAATTACATAAGTACATAACTATCAAACCATTGAAAATCATGGCCCAGTCATGTTGACACATAATCTTAACCATTACAGGTTTCATACACCTTGTTTGCATTAGCAGTGAGTGGTCTAATCCCCTTCGTAGGCCAAAAGTACTTTATTTGCATAGTGCTGCCCAATTGTTGTGTGGGAGTCATAAAGACTTTGGCTAAAAAAAACCAAACCCACTGTCATCAAGTCAATTCCAACTCATAGCCACCCCCATTGGATTTCCAATGCTCTAAATCTTAATGGAGGTAGATTGCCTCATCTTCCTCCTGCACTGCAGCTGGTGGGTTTGAGCCACTGACATTCTGGTTAGCAGCCAAATGCTTACCCACTCACCAGAGCTCCTTAAAGACTATGGCTACAAGGTCCATATTATGTAATTCATTGCACCACCCTTCTTTATCACTGCAATAGGATCTTGGCATGACATACTTATGTACTCAATTCACCTTCTTGATATGGAACATGTTTTATATAAATTTGTTTATTTATTTTTATAAATACCAAAGATATGTTTGACTCTATTTTGCTAAATACACAGAAACTTTTGCTACCTAGTTTTTAATAGCAGTTTTGCAAACTTGACTAGAGCCTTTGGATGTTTAGGAATTACTGAAGTATTAACTAAGGCTGAAAAAGGAACCCTGGTTCAGTGGTTAAGCACTTGGCTACCAACCAAAATTCCAATGGTTTGAACACATCTGGCACTCACAGGCCATAAAAATCACAAGCTTGGAAACCTAAATGGCAGCGGGTTTGGTTTTGGGTTCTTAATGCTGAAATAGAGGCAGAAAAAGAGTGTGTGCCTGCTACAAGTTAGAGGATACAGTGCTGATTATTTCTCAGAATAGGATTTATTAATTTGCAAGCTTCCTGGAACTGCACTCAATATATAGAAAAATCATGATTCTTATTCCTAATAATATTATAATTTCTAAGAGCAAAAGAGATACAAGCATATGTATCACAGCTAGAGACCAAACCCAATGGAGTATAAATAATTCCATTTAGGAAAGCCATTATGATTCATAGGATCCTTTCACTGTCAATTCTAATTATTTGTCTGAATAAAGTCTGTCTTAAAAGGAGATAATCACAACTATTAAAGAATAGTAATATTTACTCTTCCATAGTGTGTTTAAATTTTATGTACCTTATTGGTCTTCTAAGAATAGACAAACATTATTTTCATATCATTTAGCCATATAATCTTATTTGACATCAATGATAGTTGATCTTCACATAACAGTTACAAATAATATTGTAAGAACTACCAATATTAAAAGAGGTTCAGAATGAAATGGAATGCATAAAGATTGATATCCTAGGCATTGATGAGCTGAAATGCACTGGTTTTGGCCATTTAGAATCTGAGAATGATATGATGTACTATGCCAGGAATGATGGATTGAAGAGGAATGACGTGGCATTCATCATCATAAAGAATGTTTCAAGATCTATCATGAAGTACAATACTGTCAGTGATAGGATAATATCTATATGCCTGCAAGGAAGACCAGTTAATGCTATTATTATCCAAATATACGCACCAACCACCAAAGCCAAAGATGACGAAATTCAAGATTTGTACCAACTTCTGCAGTCTGAAATTGACCAAACATGCAATCAAGATGTGTTGATTGGATTGGTGATTGAAATACAAAAGTTGCAAACAAAGAAGAATCACCAGTAGTTGGAAAATATGGCCTTGGTGATAGAAATAACATTGGAGATCACATGATAAAATTTTGCAAGACCAACAACTTATTCATTGCAAATACCTTTTTTTTTTTTTTTTTTTAACAACATAAGAGATAGCTACACACACAGACTTCACCAGATGAAGTATACAGGAATCAGACTGACTATACCTGTGGCAAGAGGTGATGGAGAAGCTCAGTATCTTCAGCCAATACCAGGTGAGGAGCTGATTGTGGAACAGACCATCAACTGATCATATGCAAGTTCAACTTGAAGTTGAAGACAATGAAAACAAATCCAAAAGAGCCAAAGTATGACCTTGAGTATATCCCTCCTGAATTTAGAGACCATCTAAAGAATAGATTTGATGCACTGAACACTGATGACCAAAAACCAGAAGAATTGTGGGATGACATCAAGAGCATCATCCATGAAGAAAGCAAGAGGTCATTAAAAAGGCAAGAAAGGAAGAAAAGACCAAAATGGATGTCAGAAGAGACTCTGAAACTTGCCCTTTGAGTGTAGAATAGCTAAAGCAAATGGAAAAAATGACAAGATAAAAGAGGTGAACAGAAGATTTCAAAGAGCAGCATGAGAAGACAAAGCCAGTTATTATAATGAAATGTTCAAAGACCTGGAGGTACAAAACCAAAAGGGAAAACATGCTCAGCATTTCTTAAGCTGAAAGAACTGAAGAAAAAATTTAAGCCTCGAGTTGCAATGTTGAAAGATTGTGTGGGCAATATATTGAATGATGCAGAAAACATCAAAAGAAGATGGAAGGAATACACAGAGTCACTGTACCAAAAAGAACTGGTCAATCTTCATCTGTTTCAGAAGGTGGCATACGTTCAAGAACCAATGGTATTGAAGGAAGAAGTCAAAGCTGCACTGAAGGAATTGGCAAAGAACAAGACTCCAGGAACTGACAGAATATCTATCCATTGAGATGTTTCAACAAACGGATGCCTCACTGGAGCACTCACTTGGTTATGCCAAGACATTTGGAAGACAGCTACTTGGCCAACTGACTGGAAGAGATCCATATTTGTACCCATTCCAAGAAAGGTGATCCCACAAAATGTGGAAATTATTGAACAGTATCATTAATATAACATGCAAGTAAAATCTTACTAAAGATAATTCAAAAACGGTTGCAGCAGTATATTGACGGGGAACT
>NW_006921691.1:10144913-10145703 GCF_000298275.1 Orycteropus afer afer | reverse complement strand
GGGTTTTCCTTGTAGGCATATGGATATTATCCTATCACTGACATCATTGTACTTCAGGACAGATCTTGAAACATCCTTTGTCATAATGGATGTCATGCCGTTCCTCTTCAATTTGTCATTCCTGGCATAGTAGATCATAAGGTTGTCTAATTCAAAATGGCCAAACCGGTCCATTTCAGCTCACTAATGCCTAGGATATCAATCTATGTGCTCCATTTCATTTTTGACAACTTCCAATTTTCATAGATTCATACTTTATATATTCCATATTCTGATTATTAATGGATGTTTGCAGCTGTTCCTCCTTAATCTGAGTCATGTCATGTCAGCACATGGAGGTCCTGAAAGACTTACTTTATCCGTATCATTAAGGTTGATTCTATTCTGATGAAACAGCTCTTTCTTAGTTCTATGTTGTGTGCCTTCTGACCCTAGGGCTTCATCTTCAGATGCGCACTGTGTCAGACAATGTTTCCAGGCTATTCATAAAGTTGCCCAGTAATGTATCAGATAGTGTTTCTCTGCTATTCATAAGGTTTTCCCTGGTTTTATATATACCATCCTATTTTATATATATCATCCATTCTCACCTGCGTGGTTTCTGTTGAGAAATCTGAGCTTAGTCTTATTGGTTGCTCCTTGTGGGTAACTTTTCATTTTTCCTGTGCTGCTTTCAGGATTCTTTCTTTGTCTTTGGTTTTGGTGAGTTTGATGATGATATGTCTTAGTGATTTTTTTGGGGGCGGTCTATCCTGTTTGGTTTTCCCTGGCCAATTCTTTGAGAAGTGGA
>NW_006921691.1:10133898-10143599 GCF_000298275.1 Orycteropus afer afer | reverse complement strand
TATGCAATTCTACTCCTTTGCCTGCTCAATATCTTATCTATTTCTGAAAATTTAGTATTAATCTTCTGGATCTATGTTTAGATTTTGTATCATTTCTAATTTTTCATTTATTTTGTCATTTTGTTATTGTATTGTCTTTCAAAATTGTTCTAGGGTTCACTCTATGTTTTCCTCAATTTTGTCAATATTTTCCTTGCTCTGTCTCTCAGTTTATTGAAGATACCTAAGTATAATTCTTTTGAATTCCTTGCCAGGGAGATCCATTGCTGTGTCTTCCTCAGGGATGTGTTTTGGGTCCCTTGTTTCTCCTGCTTCTTTGTGTGCATTGTGATGCTTTGTTATCTCAGGCATTGTGACATTTTTGTGTTTATATTTAATTGGTGATTTTATGTTGGAGTGACTTGTCCATAATTTTGTTTTCTTTGTATGTTATCTGCATAAACAGGGTACTGTGCTGTGCTCCTCTATTTGCAACTGGCAGCACTTATACAATCACCTCCTGTCTCCTTTCCCTTTGTCAGCCTCCCTTATGTCCCTGCTGTCCTTGGTAAACAGAACCTCTTCTTAGGTCCCTGGAATCCTAATGAGAATGCTGTCACTTTAAAATCTGAAATGGCACCACTTGTAAAGATTCAAAATGGCTGTGCCCTCAGTCACTTTAAATATCCAAAATGGCCATTGCTTGTAAACATTCAAAATGGCTGCATCCTTTGCACAGTGGAAAATCCACAGCTCAGATTGTCTCCCTCCCTGTGGTTTCCCTTCCTAGTCATAGGTCACCAGCACAGTTGCCCCTGCAGTCCTTGGTGACCAGGGCTGATTGTTAGGTCAATTCTCAGGTCCCAACACCACTTGGAAATATTCAAGCTGTTGGTCCCATCAGAGTAGCTCACAGTCCAGTGCTCCAACCATCTCTGTACTCACTGTTTTCATTCAGATTTTTCCACTAGTTGATGCCTAATCCATTTCTGTATACTTCCTTTCAAAGCTCAGGACTCCAGGATTATCTTCTGTATCTCTGTCAATTGGTTTCTCTTTTCTTTTTTGAAGGGGGTCTGTGGGGGTTGTCTGCCTATTCCTCTGTCTTGATGATGTAGTATTTTTTTAATCATTCATTTATCTCACTTTTGTAGAGTACCTACTTTATGCTTTGCATTTTGATAGGTATATTGGAGGACACAAAACTGAGTAAGATCTTGTGCTGAAGAAACTTACTTTTATCTCTTTAATTATAACAGTTGTCCATGATGAATTAGCAGAGGTTTGCTAGTTTGCTGTAAAAATATCTGAATATTGTGTTTTTATATTGATAATGTTTTTTTAATGATATGTACCAATTCTCAGATGACCATATTTTAATGGAGTTTGGCCCAGAGACTTCTGGGATCATATTTGCATTTGTGTTTTCATCCCTTGGGCTCCAAATTGTACTTGAGTGAATGAGAAAAGCTAAGGGGAACTTAATATGTAAATGATGCAGTCATGTTAAGGGATGCCAGGCAAGCTGCATGAATGAAGGCTTAGAGTGGTTCCAATAGAGGATAGAGGGTGAGAGAATGAAGTGATCACATGGTCCATGGTAGGAGAGGCATGTCAAGTTCAAAGAATAATGTGAATGTTGGCAGTTGGTATTGAGAAATCTACACTTGGTCAAGAGTAGGAGTCCTTTGGTCAGATTCCATGGGTTCAAACCCTGGCTCTGCCACCTCTTAGATGAATTTTCCTGGGAAATTTATTTAATCTCTCTAAACTTATTGTTCCATCAATATGGGAGTAATAATTTTATTTACTTCTGAAGTTCTTGGGTTAAATGAATTAAGTCATTGTCTTAGTTATCTACTGGTGCTTTAACAGAAACACCACAAGTGGGTGACTTTAATGAACAGAAATCTATTCTCATAGTGTAGGAGGCTGGACGTCTGAATTCGGGACACCAGCTTTAGGGACAGGCTTTCTCTCTACATAGGCTCTGGGAGAAAGTCCTTGTCCCTTCAACTTCGTTTTTTGGTTCCTTGGAGATCTCATGTGGTGTGACATCTATCTCTCCCCATCTGTGCTTCCTTGCTTCTGTGCTTAATCTGCTCTTTTTATATTCAAAAGAGATTGATTTAAGACACTCTCTATAGTAATACTTCTTCATTAACATAACAAAGAAATCCTATTCTGAAATGGGATTATAACCACAAGAATAGGGGTTGGGATTTACAACACATATTTTGGGAGACGTAATTTCATCCATAACAATCATTTAAAGTACTTTGGCCTGGGACATGATACTAGCTCAGAAAAGATTGGCTATTATTATAGTTACTGCTGGAAGTGGAAATTTAGTTTTGGTAAAAAACAGCATTATCTGACATGTTAAATCAATATTGCTAAATTGAATTTTGCTGTTTAGTTTTGTTTGTATTTAATTTGTGACTTTTATACATATTTGTATAAGCGCAAAGTATTGATACTACTTTTAGGAGAATAAGGGAGATCTGGTGGCATAGTGGATAAGGCCTTTGCCTGCTAACTAGAAGGTCAGCGGTTCCACCAGCTGCTCCGTGGAAGGAAGACGGGGCAATCTACTTCTGTAAAGATTTATAGCCTCGGAAACCCAATGAGTCAGAAATGACTTGATAGCAATGAGCTTGGTTTTTTTTTTTTTTTTTTAGGAGAATACTAACTATTATAATAAAAATAATCCCAGTCAACATTCTAGGTGCTTGCCTTTTTCAAGATTTTCTAGAAGCCTGGTCCATATCTATAACATGCTTTGTAGGAGAAGAGACTCTGCTGTCTTTTTTCTTAATTTCTTTTTTTTTAAAACCGAGGACTTATGCATTCTAGGGTTGCTCTTCAAGGGAAGGACTGGACTGTGTATTTGCTTGGGGAGACTAGAAAGAGACTGGATGCGGCTGATGTTGGAAACTCCTCTAATTCTGCCCCTGGGTGGATATAGTGGAGAGCAGTGAGAGCAGTGGAAAATGGGACCTTGATTAAACAAACAAACAAAAAAATCAGACTCTGCACTGATAATGAGTGAGGCTGACCATTTAGGACTAAATCTGCACCCCTGGGATTCCTGGATCTATCCAGGTAAGTGGTCTGGGAAGGAAAGATAGATACATCATTCAAAGTAGGGTAGGGCCACCAGATTATATTAATTTGAATATTAAAGAAATGTAGTAAAATTGAGCATATATGTTATGCATCCTCCACATTTTCTGTAGATTACCTCTTTTTCTTAGAAAGGTGAGTTGGGGAAGGATATGGAGTTTTCCAGACTTCACTGGGTGACAGCAGAAGAGCCCTATCTGAGCCCAGTGTCATCCTCCTCATGATGCATGAGTGCTGGTTCACAAGGTCAGAGTCGGGGCTTCTGTCTCAGCCCTGCCCCATCCCAGCAACGGAACCTTGAAGAAAACACACTTCCCACCTATTATACCTGTTGGTCAGACCGTTCTAATACTTACTGACTTCATTGATAAATGAAGAAGATATGCCTCCACAGAGGGAAAATATATACCTATTGAAAAGCAGGTTGGGCCTTTAGAAAAATGCTCTGTGAGGAGAATAATTTTTAAAAAAATGCTGAATGAAAAGGAAATTCTTTGAATTGTTTGGGTATGGGAGGTGTCTCCTCCTTATCAATGGAAGGTATAGATCCAGTTACATGTGGTTAAGGAACACAGTGATAGCCACTTCTGCTAACCCTTGCTAGGCTCAGTCTGAGCCTGGAAACTGAAAATGGTCTATGCATTCCCAGGTTTTAACATCTCTAGGATGCATACAATGAATTCCTGGGTAGCACATAGTGTTAAGCACTCTACTAGTTAGTGGTTAGAACCCACCCAGAGGTTCCTTGGAAGACAGGCCTGGTAATCTGCTTCTGAGAGAGCACAGCCTTGAGAATTCTATGGAGTGCAGCTCTACTCTGCACATGTGGGATCTCCATGATCGGAATCTGGACCCCAGAGCAATGAACATAAGAAGAAGATCCACACACGTCTTTCTCCCTTCAGAGAGTTCTTGTGTATGGATAGATCTTAATGCCTGAATGAGTGGCATTTTTTTTTTGTTGTTGTTGTTAGTAATAAGCTGATAAACATTTCTAAAAAAAAATTACTGTAATTTGGGTAAAAGTTTACAGGACAAATTCATTTTCCATACAGCAGGTCATACACATTTTGTCTCATGACATTGACTGCAAATTCCTGCAATGTAACAGCTCTCTCCGCACTTCCTCCCATAGTTACCTCTTCTCTGTATTCTTCCCACCATGCACTCCCACTCCCTGAGCTGCCTCTCTGTGCAAACACTGCCCTTCTGTTCTCCCATGACTGATCGCTCCAAGAAATGTATCTACCTGATGTAAATGTTCACCCCGTATGCTTGTCTATTGTTTGGCTGGAAGCCACAGGAATGAGTTCAATTCCAGACCTGAAGGGTAGCTAGGGGCCATAGTCTCAGAGGTTTCACCAGGTTCTATCAGACCAGTGAATCTGTTTTTTTTTTTTTTTAAATGATTTTGAGTTTTGTTCCACATTGTTCTCCCACTGTATCCAGGATCTCCTGCACCGATCCTTCTCCAACTGGTTGACAGTGTTAGCCAGGCACCACTTAGCTCTTCTAGTCTCATGGTCAAATGGGCTGAGGATGACATGGTCTACCAGTCCCTTGGACTAATTGTTTCCATGTGTCTTTGGTTTTCTTCATTCTTCTTTGCTCTTGACGAGGAGAGACCCATCATTACATCTAGATAGCCACTTGCAAGCTTCTAATTTCCCAGTCACTATTCACCAAAGTAGGCTGTAAAACAATGTTTTTGTGTAGTATGTTATGCCAGTTGAGCTTGATGTCTCCTGCAATGATGGCCCTGATCCCACAGATCCAACTACTTGTTTCCTTCAGGTAGCTGGCTGTGGCCAAGAAGTCACCACAACTTTGTCCCCTGTCAGCTCTACTATACAGCTGGACATTCTTACAGCACATACAAATAAGCATGTAGAAACATTGTCTGCCAACCCTATACATTGTCATGGGATACTACCCCCTGCCTAGATATATCTGATGATTCAGCCTGTCCACCCATCTATCTACTCATAGATCAATGCTTGCCATCGCTGACAATGCAGTACTGTATGTGCAAAAGGATTCATCTTTGTTGTCTGTACCTCCCACGTACCTCTCTATGTCTTCCTCTTCCTCAGTGCCACCATGTTGATCACTTGTAGTTGATACATCGCCTTTCCCTTCACTTAATTCAATACTTGCCTCTACCTATGTAGTAGTGTTCACTCCCCTCTCTGGTAACCAATAAAGATAGTTTCCTTCCATACATAAACCTTTCCTTGACTTTTTAAAATAATGAAGTAACACAGTATTTGTCCTTCTGTGATTGACTTATTTCACTCAGCATAAAGTCCTCCAAATTCATCCACGTTATGCTGTGTTTTGAAGATTCTACATTATTCTTTAGTGTTGCATAGTATTGCATTGTGTGTATGTGCAATAGTTTGGTTATCCATTCTTCTGTTTATGGGCACGTAGGCTGTTTCCATCTCTTTCCTGTTGTGAATAGTGCTGCGATGAACATGGGTGTGCATATATCTTTTCTTGTCCTGGCTCTTATTCTTTAGGATATATATTAGTAATGGGATTGCTGGATCAAATGGTATTTCTAATTCCAATTTTTTAAGAATTGCCATACTGCTTTCCACAGTGGTTGTATCATTTTACAGTCCCACCAGCAGTGTATGAGTCTCAATCTCTCAGCATCCTCACCAGCATTTGTTATTTTCTGTCTTGTTGAACTTTGCCATTAGTGCTGGGATGAGATAATATCTTACTGTTGTTTTGATTTGGTGTAGTGCCTAAAGCATATGACTACTAACCAGAAGGCTGGCAGTTCGGACCCACCAGACACTCCTTGGAAGGAAGATTGGGCAATATACTTCCATAGTGATACTGCCTTGGAAATCCAAGGATATGTTTCTATGAGCCAAATCTGACTTGATGGCAGTGAGTTTAGTTTTGGTTTCAATGGCTAATGATCGTAAACATTTCTTCATGTGTTTGTTGGCCACTTGAATATCCTCTTTGGTGAAGTGTCTATTCATGTCTTCTGCCCATTTTTGAATTGAATTGTTTGTCTTTTTGTTGTTGAGGTATTGGAATATTCTATAAATTTTAGAGATAAGTCCTTTGTCAGATATGTCATTGCTGAATATTTTTTCCCAGTCTGTAGGTTCTGTTTTTACCCTTTTAGAGAACTCTTTTGAAGTACATAAAAATTTCATTATTAGAAGGTCCCATTCATCTAGTTTATCTTCTGCTGTTTGTGCATTTTGAGTTAGGCTTAACAGTCTATTTTGCCATAAATTGTTGTTGTTGTTGTCAGGTGCCATCGAGTAGTGTTTGACTCATAGCAACCCTATGCACAGCAGAACGAAACACCTCCCAGCCCCACGCCAACTCCATGATGCTTGCTATACTTGAGCCCATCATCAAAGCCACTATGTCAATCCATCTTGTTGAGGGCCTTCCCCTCTTTCATTGGCCCTCCACCTTACCAAACATGATATCCTTCTCCAGGGAATGGTCCCTTCTGGCAACATGACCAAAGTAGGTGAGACGAAGTCTGGCCATTCTTGCTTCCAAGGAACATTTTGGCTGCATTTCCTCCAGGACAGATCTGTTAGTGCTTTTAGCAATCCATGGCACTTTCAGCATTCTTTGTCAGCACCAGAACTCAAAAACATCAAGTCTTCTTTGGTCTTCCTTATTGTCCAGCTCTTACATGCATACGAGGTGATTGAAAATACCATGGCTTGTGTCAGGTGCACCTTAGTCTTCAACAAGACATCCTTGCTCCTTAGCACTTGAAAGAGTTCCCTTGCAGCCAACTTGCCCAGTGCTATATGTTGTCTAATGTCCTGACTGCTGCTTTCATTGGCGTTGATTGTAGAACCAAGCAATGTGAAGTCTTTGACAACTTCAATCTTTTCTCCATTTATCCTGATGCTGCTTATAGGTCCAGTTGTGAGGATTTTTGTTTTCTTTATATTGAGAAATAATCTGTACTCAGACTGTGTTCTTTAGTCTTCATCAGTAAGTGCCTCAAGTCATCCTCACTTTCAGGAAGCAAAGTTGTGTCATCAGGGTATCACTGGTTGTTATTGATTCTTCCTCCAATCTTGATGCCACCTTCTTCTTCATATAGTCCAGCTTCTCAGATTATTTTCTCAGCATACAGATTGAATAAGTATGGGGAAAGGATACACCCCTGACACACTCCCTTCTTGATTTTAAACCATGCAGTGTCCCGTTGTTCTGTTCAGACAATAGCCTCCTTGTCTATGTACATGTTCTTCATAAGCACAATCAAGGGTTCTGGAATTCCCACTCTTCTCAATGTCATCCATAATTTGTTATGATCTACACAATCAAATGCCTTTGCATAGTCAATAAAACACAAGTAAACATCTTTCTGGTATTCTTTATTTTGAGCCAAGATTCACCTGACAGCAGCTATGATATCCCTTGTTCCACCTCCTCTTCTGAATCCAGCTTACACCTCTGGAAGTTCTCTGTCAATCGTTTTTGAATTATCTTCAGTAAGATCTTACTTGCACATGATATTGGTATTGTCCAATAATTTCCACATTCTGTGGGATCACTTTTCTTTGGAATGGGTACAAATATGGATCTCTTCCAGTCAGTTGGCCAGGTAGCTATTTTCCAAATCTCTTGGTGTAGATGAGTGAGTGCCTCCAGTGGGGCATCTGTTTGTTGAAACATCTCAATGGGTATTCTGTCAGTTCATAGAGCCTTGTTCTTTACCAGTTCCTTCAGTGTGGCTTCGACTTCTTCCTTCAGTACCATTTGTTCTTGATCATATGCCACCTCTTGAAATGGATGAAGATTGACCTGTTCTTTTTTGTACTGTGATTCTGTGTATTCCTTTCACCTTCTTTTGATGTTTCCTGCATTATTCAATATTTTGCCCATAGAATCTTTCAATATTGCAACTTGAGGCTTAAATTTTTTCCTCAGTTCTTTCAGCTTGAAAAATGCCAAGTGCATTCTTCCCTTTGGGTTTCTAACTTCAAATCTTTGCACATTTCATTATAGTAATTTGCTCTGTCTGCTCAAGCTACTCTTTGAAATCTTCTTTTCAGCTCTTTGATCTTGTCATTTCTTCCATTTGCTTTAGCTATTCTCCACTCAAGATCAAGTTTCAGAGTCTCTTCTGTCATCCATTTTGGTCTTTTCTTCTTTTCTCGTCTTTTTAGTGACCTCTTGCTTTCTTCATGGATGAGGTTCTTGACATCATTCCACAATTCTTCTGGTTTTTGGTCGTTGGTGTTCAATGCATCAAATCTATTCTTTACATGGTCTCTAAATTAAGGAGGGATATATTCAAGATCACATTTTGGCTCTCATGGACTTTTTTTTAACTGTCCTGTGTATTACATCTGGTGGAGTTCACATGTATAGCCGCTGTTTGTGTTGTGGAAAAAGGTATTTGCAATGAGTAAGTCATTCATCTTGCACAATTCTATCATGTGATTTCCAGCATCATTTCTGTCACCAAGGCCAAATTTTCCAACTACTGGTGATTCTTCTTTGTTTCCAACCACGAATGATAATTAACACATCCTGAGTGCGTGTTCGGTCAATTGCAGATTGCAGAAGCAGATAAAAATCTTCAGTTTCCTCATCTTTGGGTTTGGTGGTTGGCGCATAAATTTGAATAATAGTTGTATTAACTAGCCTTCCTGTAGGCATATGGATATTATCCTATCACTGACAGCATGGTACTTCAGGACAGATCTTGAAACATCCTTTGTGATAATGAATGCCATGCCATTCCTCTTCAAATTGTTATTCCCAGCATAGTAGACCACATGGTTGCCTGATTCAAAATGGCCAAAACCAGTCCATTTCAGCTCACTAATGCCTAGGATAGCAATCTTCATGCATTCCATTTATTTTTGACAACTTCCAATTTTCCTAGATTCATACTTTGAACATTCTATGTTCTGATTATTAATGGATGTTTGCAGCTATTTCTCCTCAATTTGAGTCGTGCCACATCAGCAAATGAAGGTCTCGAAAGCTTTACCTTATCCAAATCAGTAAGGCTGGTTCTACTCTGATGATACAGATCTTGCCCAGTCATATTTTGAGAGCCTTCTGACCTAAGTGACTTATCCTCCTGCAATGTATCAGACAATGTTTCCAGACTATTCACAAAATTGCCAAGTAATGTATCAGACAGTGTTTCTCTGCTATTTATAAGGTTTTCCCTGGCCAATTCTTTGAGAAGTGGATGGCCTTCCTCCTTCTTCCTAGTCTGTCTCAATCTGTAAGCTGTTGAAACCTGTGCACTATGTGCAACCCCGCTGGGTTTGAAACACCAGTGGCACAGCCTCAAGCCTCACAGCAACACGCCACCACAGTAGCACAAACTGACAGACAAGATTCTCTCTCTTAGCCATTCAAAACCTCTCCACCTTTCCCACCCTCTCCTTACATGGATCCCTGCCTCTTTCCTGCCACTTGGGGGTGTGGCCTTGATACCCAGACTTATCTGGATCCCTGCCACTGCTTCCTCACTTTGTCCTGTCCCTGCTCCGCCGACTTTTTCTCTGCTTTCCCACTAACTTTTTGCCATAAATTGTTGTTGTTGTTATGTGCCATCGAGTCGG
>NW_006921691.1:10114662-10132283 GCF_000298275.1 Orycteropus afer afer | reverse complement strand
GCTGTGACCAAGCAGTGACCACAACCTTGCCCCTTGTCAGCCCTACTATACACCTGGGAATTCTGATCATTCACATAAACTTATAGGACCATTGTCTGAGAGTGGCTATTTTTAAAACCCATATTCACCACTCAAACTCAAACTCACTGCTATGAAGTTGAGTCCAACTCATAGGGACTCCCATTGGGTCTCTAAGGCTATAAATCTTTATGGAAGCAAACTGAACCATCTTTCTTCTGCAGAGTGGTGGCTGGGTTCTAACTATCAGCCTTTTGGTTAGCAGCTCAAATGTCTTAACCAATACACCACCAGGACACTTTTTATATTCACCACAGTAATACTCAAATAAGACAACTCTCCCCCATATGGCTCTAGGCCAACCCAGAAAAGGTACTTTGTATGAGGAAAGAAAACTAACTAAGTGAATGAACAGAAATCTTTCTCTTACCTCAGACCCAGAAAATGAGCAAATCCTGTTCCTGGCTAGTTGCCAGTAGTTGCTAATTCCACAGTCCGGAACTTTTTGCCAAGAATTTTGTCTGTGGTGGTGGTTTGGGTAGGCATCTGCAATGTGTTCCTGCACAACTTGCTTTTAACAACTGGAGTATTGCAGGGAGCTATAGACCCAGGTCTGTGTCAGGCTGATAACCTGAACAACCTGAAAGTCCAAGCCAGACCATGGACCAAGATCAAATCACCTGCCCTCTATGTAAAGGCATTCAAATGCTAGTAAATTAATATCCTCTAAAAGAAATTGACCCCAGGCATGACATTCTTAACTAAGTTAGGTCATTGCAAAGCAGTTTATTGAAGGCCAAGTAGACTCTGACCTGAATGGGTGACACTTTGAATAATGTGCAGTTGGTGGGTAGAAACTCATTCCTTTAAAAATGAATTTTGACAGAGCTTCCTGTGTTAACATTATCCCTCTGCATCAGTCTATTAGGTAGACACTTGAAGCACTGTCCTTATCACAGATCAGGCAGAATGACTGAGAAAGCAGGTGATCTGCTTCAAACAAATCAGAAAAATGTCTAGATTTAGAGCTCTTTGTGATGTCACAAAGTAGATCTGATGCTAGGTGCTTTTGGTGCTTTGTCATTTCTTTGTTTTACAGAGGAATAGACACTTTGAGAGTTTACCATGTATAAAGCAGTATATAAAACCCAACTCGCAAAGACCCAGGTCTTACCCATTACAAGTTTTTGGTCCAGACCACATAGACATTGCTCTTTCTGTCTCTCTCTCTCTCTCTCTTTTCCTTCTATCTTTTCTCCCTCCTTCTCTCCCTTCCTCTCTCCTTCCTCCCAGAAGCAGGAAGGAAGGTGAAATAAAGTCACACTCTTCAACAGGTGGTTCTTGATCTGACTGAAGTGCTCTCCTTCTGGACTGGAGTGAGATCTAGATAACCTCTTGGCCATTCTGACACCAGTTACTTGATGGCCTCAATCATTTATAGATATACTTAGGCATGTACTATTCAAACCCTCCTTTTAAGTAATGAAGGCATAATTTAGACAACATTTTACTGAGACAAGCTAGTATATCCATTTACATGCACACCCACATGCATGTACACACACACATAATGTGTGGTCCTCTGGTTCCATAGGCAGAGGAAGATTCCCTTTATTAATGAGGAGTAAAATATCAAATTACTCAGAAATACTCTGAAGCATTAAAAACAGGTACCTCTGAGGATTATTTTATTTATGTTGAAAACGTAGTCTTAAACTACTATTTTTAAACAGCTATGATAAAGCAAGGAGCTCTGGTAGCATAGTGGCTAAAGCACTTGACTGCTAACCAGAAGGCTGGTGGTTCAAACCCACCAGCCACTCCTCGGAAGGAAGGTTGGGCAATCCTACTTCCGTAGTGATACTGCCTTGGAAACCCAAGGAGGGGTCGCTATGAGTCGGGTCCGACTCGATGGCACATAACAACAACAACAACATGATAAAGCAATTCTGGAAGAGATCCTGTTGTCAATTGGAAAAGTGGGCTAGTAGTGTCTTTGAACATGGCCCATTCAAATGCTAGTAAATTAATATCCTCTCTTACAGGACAGATATGTTTTGTTTACAGGACAGATATGGAACAGAGCAAACAACAGTAAACCAAGGGCCAGCAGACTTGTCACTACTTGTTATATCTGTCACTAATTGGTTATATGAGATCTTAAGTTGTCAACCCTCCCTGTAAAAGAGGATTTTGCCCTAGGTGATCAATGAGGCCAACTCTTGCCTCTATATCCTAGAGGTATAATGTTCTTGGAAAGGCTAATTGGCTGCCATCTGCTGGTGACTCAGTACCTACTGTTATCAGCTGCTAGAGAAGGAAGTCCATGAGCTACCCAGAGGAGAAAGCAACCCCAATTGTAAGATGGAGCTCACCACTAGACAACAACTTAGTGAATCCAAATCAATGCATTGGCCTTACTCCTTGCCTCTCTTTTTTCGTAGTGATACTGCCTCAGAAACCCAAGAGGGAATTGCTATGAGTCAGATCTGACTCAACAACAGTGAGTTTGGTTTTTGGTTTTGGACATGGAAACTCTTGGTCACTTTGTGTTTATTTTAAGCTACAAGGCTTGAAGATGATCTTGTGTGGCTGGATTCAGTCTTTTAAAAATTAACTGGAAGAAAAGCTACAAAAGTGGCATTGAATAGAGGCACTGTGTTAAAGCATTACTATAACAATGGCTTGGGTTTCTGTAGAGGGGTTCAGATCATTAGTGTAACTAGTTGAATATTGTGTAAGATGGGCTTGTTTCGTGCTAAATTCTCCATGGGATAAATACTGCTTAGAGTTAGATTATTGCATGTGCAATAAAGCAAAAACTACATGTGGAATTACATATGGGGAGAACTTGAGAAAAATGGATAAACTTAGAAAAACAACAGGGGTTCTCATACAGAAATTTAGCCTTGAAGGTAAATAAGCCATACTCTTGTGGTCTCCATGGAATGGACTTTCTCTGGGAAATCAACTCCTTCTCAAACAAGTTGCAAGGTGTCATTCAGCATCACTGTACTGACTTGTAATAAAAAGCATTGCCATTGAGTGGATGCTAACTCATAGTGCCACTATAGTACAGAGTAGAACTGTCCCACAGGGTTTCTAAGGCTGTAATCTTTTCAGAAACAGACTGCCACAACTTTCTCCCACAGAGCGGCTAGCAGGTTCAAACCACCAATCTTTTGGTTAGCAGTGTTATCACACGGCTCCACACTATTAAACACACACTATCAAATACATCTATTGTCAAATCAGCTCAAAATATTTAGTTAGCAGCCATCAACACTGTCACTTACCATATATGTAATTTTTATAACAGTGATCTCAAAATAAGCTACATATAATAAGGAATTAATTAGGTAGTGTTTCATTAAAAAACACAAAACTTAGTCTTAAATTAATGAATATAACATAATCACATGATCACACAAAAAGCTAAAACAATGCTGAATAAAAACCAAAACAATAAAGAAATAAAATTAAAAACCCAAAAGGCACCGTTCCTACCTCACACCCATCTTTAATATCTAGTCTCCTCAAAACAAAATAAAATCATTGCTGTTGAGTTGATTCCAACTCATAACAACCCCCATCAGGTTTTCAAGGCTATAAATCTTTATGTAAGCAGACTGCTTCAACTTTCTTCTCTGGAACGGCTGGTGGGTTCGAACCACTAAATTTTGGTAAGCAGCCAGATGCCTTAACCACTACACCACCAAGAAAAAAAAAAAAAAACACCAAACTCACTGCTATCTAGTCCATTCTGACTCATAGCGACCCCTATTCGGTTTCTGAGGCAATAAATCTTTATGGAAGTAGATTGCCCAGTCTTCCTTCCGCAGAGTGGCTGGTGAGTTTGAAACGTCAGCCTTTTGGTTAGCAGTCAAATGCCACTAAAAAGGCAGAGAGGCCACGTGTTCTGACCTCCTCTAACCCCACAAGAGGAAGACAGAATCACCATCAATAACCCAAGGCCTATTACTGCAAGGCTTGACATGCTCCCTCCCTGCAGCCCTTTCACCAACTGTTCCTTTCAAAGCACCCACCACCTCTCTTCTGGGTTCGATAATTCACTGCAGTGGCCACACAGAACTCACAGATTATGAGGTTTATTAGGGAAGCACCGGGCTATAATTCAAGTTCAGGAAAAACTCTCATTCTCTCTCCCAGCCCACAGTCTCTCTCTAACAGTCTCTCTCCCAACAGTGAGTGTCCCTCGGTGTCTCACTGAGCAATGAGTGTCTCTTTCAGGAGTGTGTGTCTCTTTCAGCAGCACATCTTCCTCAACCAGCAGTTAGAGAGACTTCTGCCCCTACGAGGCCTCCTTTTGAGCCCGGCAGAGTGGCCAAACTAACCAATCATAACATCAGAATTCTAAGCACCTGAGAAAGAGCAGGAACCTCCCAGAACCTTGCTTTGTGTTGTACCCAACAGAAATACCCCAGGTGGATAACTTTTACAGTCAGGAGCTCCTCAGTTGTTCATAGCAAATTCCACCACAGAGTTTACAAAGACTTATGGCTAGAAAAGCCACACTAAGTAATTTACTACACCGCAAATGCCTTAGGCACTATGCCACAAGACCTCCTTACCAGACCTCCTTAATCTCTAGTCCAGCTCCCCAGAAATAATCACTATTAATAGTTTGGGCTCAGGGAGCTCTGGTAGCATAGTGGCTAAGGCACTTGACTGCTAACCAGAAGGCTGGCGGTTCAAACCCACCAGCCACTCCTCGGAAAGAAGATGGAGCAATCTACTTCCGTAGTGATACTGCCTCGGAAACCCAAGGAGGGGTCGCTATGAGTCGGATCCGACTTGACGGCACATAACAACAACAACAACATATCAACAATGGGCTCAGGTATAGCAAGGATTGTGAGGCTGGCACAAGACTGGGCAGTGTTTCATTCTGTTGTACATAGGGTTGCTCTGAGTCAGAGTCAACTTAACGGCAATTAAAAACAATAACAAGTAGTTTGGAATCAGGATGTATTTTGACATGTAACTGAAAACACAGCACTGCCTTAAACAATAAGGGTGCTTGTTGGCCTGAGTAAGTCAATGAAGGGTAGGCTCCAGTGTTATACCACCAGATATACTACTTTCCAAGTGCTGGCTTCTTTCTCAGACTGACTTTCCTCAACTGGTAAAATGGCCATAGCAGATTTGGAGGAAGACAGCACAACTCTTTCAACGGATCTTTCTTAAAATCTAGGAAACTTCTTTCCCAGAAGTTTCTATACCTCCCCTTGTGTCTCATTGGTCTAATTTAGGACACAGACTCATTCCTTAAAAAAAAGAAAGAAAGAAAGAAAATTGAGTTGGGGGATTGGATAATACTCAGAGTTTTCAGGCCCATTGTTGGATTTTGTGGTAGCTAGCCTTCCTTGAAACAGGCTGTGCAGGATAGACATAACTTTGTAAAACTTGATAAAAATCAGAGAATTGTTAGGAAGAGGAAAGAGTAGAATGGATACTGTTGTTGTTGTTGTTGTTATGTGCCGTTGAGTCAAGCCCGACTCATAGCGACCCCTCCTTGGGTTTCCGAGGCAGTATCACTACGGAAGTAGGATTGCCCAACCTTCCTTCCGAGGAGTGGCTGGTGGGTTTGAACCGCCAGCCGTCTGATTAGCAGGCAAGTGTCTTAGCCACTATGCTACCAGAGCTCCCGAATGGATACTAGACTCTGTAATTTTTTTAATATGTCCCTCCAGAAAATTTTATCTGGTTATTTCTTCTTCTACTGGGTACTAATAGTAATAATAGCAATGTTTATTGTATCTTATCATCTGTCCAACACTGTGCTAAGGGTTTTATAGATATCACATTTTAATATTAAAACAGTGTTCTAAGTCCTGAAAAATGTCGGTTTAGTAAATGTTATGTTTTTTATATATTTTTACAACAATAAATAAAATCAATGTGGTGAGTATAGGTATTATCCTCCCCATTTTACAGAGTAGGAAACTGTGATGGGTTGAATTGTATACTCTTGGTACTTGTGAATGTGACTTTACTTGGAAATAGGGTCTTTGCAGATATAATGTGTTAGCATGAGATTATACTGGAGTAAGGTGGGGCCTAATCCAATATGACTGGTATCCTTACAAACAGGAAAAAACACACAGACAGACGCAGAGGAAGATGGCCTTGCAAAAATGGAGGCAGAGATTGGAGTTACACTGTCACAAGCCAAGGAATGCCTGGGACTGCTAGAAGCTTGAAGACCCAAGAAAGGATCCTCCTCTAGAATCTTCTGAGAGCTGACACCTTGAATTTGGGACGTCTAGTCTCCCAAACTGTGTAAAAGAGTAAATCTCTGTGGTTTCAAGCTATCCAGTTTGTGTTATAAAAAATTAATACAGAAACCAAGGCTTAATGAACTTGAGTGAGTTGCCTAAACACACAGCACTAGTCAAGATGGACGTGAAATTTAAGGTGTGGTCCCTGTTAAAAAAAAAAAAAAAAAAAAACAACCAAAAACCGAACTCACTGCCGTGGAGTCCTCCTTGGGTTTCCGAGGTGGTTGTTGTTGTTGTTATGTGCCCTCAAGTCAGACCTGACTCATAGCGACCCCTCTTGGATTTCTGAGTCAGTATCACTACAGAAGTAGATTGACCAACCTTCATTCCGAGGAGTGGCTGGTAGGTTTGAACTGCCAGCCTTCTGATTAGCAGTCAAATGCCTGGTGGCATAGTGCCTAAGGCATTTAAGAGTCTTATTTAAGTAAAGAGTATGGCAATCGAGGTTTCATTTAAATGAATCCTTGCTAGATACCTACAGTTGATCCACACACTTTTAGAGTCTGCTCTGATGTTTCTCTAAAATGTGTCTCCATAACTCAGGTACATCATTTCCACATTGCTTTTAGTAAGTCAGTCTCTATTTATGTTGCTGTGTTTGTTATCTATCTTTGGTTGCTGCCTTAAGTATCTCTGCAATGACTACATGTAGTGGCTGACCCTGATTGCACCTCAGTCAAAAAGGCAAATTAGGTATGATGTTTTCTGTATGAGGAATTCCTTTGATCACTTCAAAAGTGGGACCTTAAACTTGTCCCAAAGTCACTTTTTCAACATCCACAATACTCAGCCAAGTTTCAAGAGGAGGCAGCCATGGCCTCTGAGGAATCAAAATAGAGTCACAAAACTTTTATAAAATGTTCTTAGGAGAGCTCATGGCCAGATTGTAATCTTTTTTTCATTACAATTTCAACAAGCTTGGTTATCCATCTGCTTTCTAGCTCCCAGCAGACTAGAGTCAGTTGTTTAGAGAGAATGGTGCTACTGGAGGTAGGTGTGCTACCTACATGTAGAAGCAAAAGAGGGAGAAAGAGAAAAAAACATAAAAAGCAGATGCAAGAGGTAAGAAGTGTCAAGAGGCTGTTGTTGACACTGTAGTTCAAAACAAACCATTCTACTATCTCAATAGCAGCTGTAACAGAGAAGGTTAACATAACTGATGGTCCTTACAACGCTGCTTGTTGTTGTTGTTATTTGCCATAGAGTCGCCCTAGACTCCTAGCGACCCCTCCTTGGGTTTCCGAGGCAGTTATCACTACGGAAGTAGGATTGCCCAACCTTCCTTCCGAGGAGTGTCTGGTGGGTTTGAACCGCCAGCCTCCTGGTTAGCAGTCAAGTGCCTTAGGCACTATGCTACCAGAGCTCCCACAACGCTGCTTAGCCATGAAGAAAAGATTAAATTTTGTCCCACATTCTGTGTTAAAAATTTTTAGGAAAGCTCAAGTGAAATTGGGGATTAATAAATTACTGCAGATATGTCAGTGCCCTTGGAGTCTCTGAGTAACACAAACAGTTTACACTCAACCTCAAGAAAACACTTGGAGCAGTTCTACTCTGTAACATAAGGGGTTGCCGTGAGTTAGAAGAGTTTTTTTTTTTTTTTTGTCAGTGCCTTACTCATGTTCCTTGAACCTTGCTGATTCTTTGTCCTCTGGCTGACTGCCAACTGTCACTATCTGCATCTTTATACCCCCAATTTTTTTTTTCTTCCTGAGGCCAGAAGTCCACCTTTTCTGAATGTCTTCTAGCTCAGCAGTTAAAAAGTGTCAGAGATTTAACACCTTATCTCACCTCCCACTCTGGGAGCAGCACCTAACTCATAACTCTCAGGGATTGGTGTATAAGAACATTGGCTCCCTTGCTCCTCAAGTAGGGTAATTTACAGTCTCCCAGACTTTCCCACTGGATTAAATTCCAGTCACCCACTGTGGTAACTGGTTTAACAGTGCTCCCTTTAGTGGCTGTAGTCCCTCCCTCCTTTCTCCACTTCCCTAAAGGTGTTCCCTGAACCTCGCAAATAAGCTATATGCACTCAAATCCTTCTACCTCTGGCAGAATCCAAGCTGAGACACAAAAGCTCCATTGCAGTTAGGTCGAGTCTGACTTATAACAGCACTATAGTTCAGAGTAGAACTGCCCCCTATGATTTCCAAGTCTGCAATCTTTATGGAAGCCAACTGCCATATCTTTCCCCTGTAGAATGGCTGAAGGGTTTGAACTGCCAACTTTCCAGCTAGCAGCTGAGCACTTAACCACTGTGCCACCAGGGCTCCTTTAGACAGAAAGGTAAGCTTCAATTGTGTGAGCATTCATGTTTTTGAAATAAGACTTTTTTTCTCCTATGTCACTGTGAAAAACAAACTAACAAAATGTTTTTCCCTCCAATGCACTTTGTTCTTGGTCATTCTTTGTTTCTCTCTCCCTCTCTGTCTCCCACTAATTCAGCTTATAGATTACTAGGGACAACCAGATATCATTCTTTGAGATCTCGTAGGCACCAGGGTTGAACAACTTCAGAACAACTAGGCCACAGCATCAAATGTCTCCTGAGGTTTAACAAAACAACCTAACCTCAAGCTTCCTTTATAAGAAAAGCTGAGCAAACCTTCATAGGATGGAGTGTTTCTTCACTTTGCTGTTTATATCTTGGTGTCCCCAAAACAGTTGTACTGAGGTAGTAGATGGTTTGTTTTCATAAGCCCTTGTGACTTAGTGTTGAATTCCAGGCTGTCCTGTCCCTGTAGGAGAAGGTGGGCACTGGGGGTTCTGTAGGTGAGTGCCCTTTCGAGCTAGGCTGCCCCACTGTTCTCTGTGCCACTGGACCCTCTCTGGTCTGGCTTGTCATGTCTCAGGAGAAGTTCCTGAGTGAATACCAAGGCCATCATCCTGAAACAGGCTTAGGCATCTGCTGTGCTGTGAATTCCCTTCATAGGGTGAAAGCCACAGCTGCCAACAGACAGAGCAGATAGAGTCTTCCCAGCATTTCCCAAACTTGCCTGTTCATAAGAATTACCTGGTACACTTGCAAAACATACCAATTCCAGATGCCAGCTCCAGAACTACTAAATCAGAATCTCCAGGGGAGAGGCCCAGGGATCTTGTGAGTGTTACCACGTGTGCCAGGTGGGTCTCATGACCTAACAACTTGAAGAACAATGGTGTAAGGAAGGAAGGAGCATTTTTCCAGCAGACAGAATGCCATTGGTCAGGTCTATTTCCTCATGCTGATACCTCCTACATCCATAATAAGTTGAAGTGAAGTTACTCCTAGCATGGAGGCTTGTCTGAGAACCAAGGAAGTGCTAGTCCAAATCAGACTACAGTGAACCTCACAGCCCAGGCTGACCTTATATATAACTCCTCTTCTTAGGTTTCCTATAAAACAATGGTTCTCAATCAGGAAAAAAGTAAGGATGATGAGGAGAGAGGAATAGTAAATCAGAGACTTGAAAGGGTATTGTCTTTGTTGTGAGTTGCTGTTGCATCTATTCCAACTCATGGAAACCCCATGTTGCACAGTAGAACTGCTTCGTTGGGTTTTTAAGACTGTGACTCCTCAGAAACAGAACACCAGGCCTGTCTTCTGAGGTACCTCTGAGTGGGTTTGATCCACCAACTTTTCAGCTAATAGTTGAGCACTTAACTGTTTGCACCACCTACGGACTCTTGAAAGGGTATAGTTAACAAAAAAAAAAAAAAAAAAATTTCATTATGAATTGCTTTGATTAGTTTTTAGTCACAATAGAACTTATTTTGAAATTTTAGAGATGTTAAAAGAGAGTGTGTTTCTTGAAAAGGTATATGACTGTAAAATGTGTGAGAAGTGCTGCTATTGACTGGAATCAACCGATATGTATAGATAAGATCTGCTGGGGGAGATCTGGAATGGTTTGGAACTCCTGAAGCTCACCCTCCCCTGGACCCTGCCTCCTGGTTCTCTTTCTCCAGCCCATCCATCCCCTTTGCTGCCAGAGCCATCTTTCTAAAACTCAACTCACAGCAAGACTTGAAGCCCTTGAAAGATCTTTTGCTGTCTATAAATAAAGTCCAAACCCACTGTTGTCGAGCCAATTCCAACTCATAATGACGCTATAGAAGAGAGTCCCAGAGGATTTCCAAGGCTGTAAACTTTATGGAACCAGATTGTCACATCTTCCCTCTGTGGAGCCTCTGATGGGTTTCAAACTGCTGACCTTCTGGTTAGCAGCCAATTGCTTTAACCACTGCATCACCAGGGCTCCTTAAGTACAGATAACTATAAATATTGTCTTCAAGATCTCTCTTTATCTGACCCCATCCTAATTTTTCAACTTTATCTCCTGATTTTCCTCACCAGGTGAACTTTGTTCTTGCAACAGCAGGCTATGGACTTCTCTAAACACCTTAAGCAACAGCCTTGGAACCTTAGTTCAGCTGTCCCTTTCCTCCACTTCTCTATTTGGAGAGTCCCAATGCATTCTTCAGATGCCATTTCAACAAGCCTTCCTGGTAGCTTTAGCCTGGCAGAATTCATTGTTTCTATCTCTCCAAACAATATGTGTTTGAACGAGAAGTTAGTGCATGGCCTTGGGAGGGGGCAATGGGTCTGAGAGCTATATGTTCATTTGCCCAGGTCTGCTTCTGGATGGGTACTATTGGTCAGGCATCTTTTTCTTTCTTTTTATAAAAATCCGTTTTATGGAGGTATAATTTATGTATAATAAACTGCACCCATTTTAAATGTACATTTCAATAGATTTTGATACTTGTACACACTTATGTAACCACCACTATGATCAAAATACATTTTTATCTTCCTCTCTTTACCCTTTGCAGTCAATACCCACTGTCACTCAACTCCAGGCAACCTCTGATCTGTTTTCTGTCACTGTAGATTAATTTGCAGTTACTAGAGTTCCATACAAATAGAACCATACAATATATTCTCTTCTATATCTGGCTTCTTTCATTCAGTATAATATTTTTCAGATTCATCTGTGTTGGTGAGTGTATTAGTTTTTTGTTTGTTTGTTTAATGCTGAGTAGTATTCCATTGTATTGTATAGATATATCACAATTTGTTTATTCATTCATCTCTTGATAGACACTTAGGTTGTTTCCAGTTTGGGGCTATTATGAATGAAGTAAAAGCTATTATAGACATTCTTGTATAAAGTCTTTATGTGGAACATACTCTCATTTTATTTATTTATTTGGTAAATACCTGACAGTAATATTATGAGTTCATAGAGTAGGTGTATAGGAGCCCAGATGGTGCAATGGTTAAGCATTTGGCTGTTAAATGAAAGGTTGATGGTTCAAACCCACCATGTCACACTGCTTCTGTAAAGATTACAGCCTTGGAAACTCAACAGCCGTGGGTTTTTGGTTTAAGGTATGTGTATGTTTAACTTTGTAACAGCCAAACTGTTTTCCAAAAATATTGCACCATATTATATTCTCACTAGTAATGTATAAGAATTCAGTTGTTTCACATTCTTGTCAGGGAATCTTTTCATCTGAAAATATCTCTGACTCCTTATGGCTTAACTCAGAGAGCTACCAGTGATGCGTCCTAAACTATGTCTGTGGATACAGGTTACAAATATAAGGAAAAAGGGCAAAGGGGAGAAGAACAATTTATACACCATTATCCTGCACAGATAATGCTGTATAAAATGTTGATGTATCTCCATATATGGCTAGTACTGGTAGCCCCAACCCTTACCTGTAGGGAAACATCTTACAAAGGGAATACCTATTCCATCAAGTGATGGTATATGCCCAAATCTCATCTCCAAATCTATGAACAGGCTTCATAGATTTCAACCTGTTAAATGCAAGTTAGGCTCCCAGAACTATGGGCTGACCACCAAGTGTCACCAAGTGCTATCTGTCACTTCCTATCAGAAAGAAATACTCTTCTTTTGTTACTGCATCCCAACCAGTAGAACTGAATGTGGTTGGGGCAAGAACATTCAAATGTCTAAGTAATTTCACATGCATGTTAAAGTATTTGAAAATTCTAGTTAAAAGGTTATTTTTTATATAGCTGGTTGAGGCTACTGATAGCATCTGAAGCAGTGTTATCTTAAGAAACAAAGTTTATTAAAATAAGCAAAATAGCAATTGAAATTAAGTTAAATGGGAATCAGAAACCAGAGTCACCCCCTGACATTTGTTTCATAAACTTTTCTTAAGGGTCACGTTGTAGGCATGACTATTCTGCCTTTAGAAAGCCAAAGATGTAAATCAGTACTGGAGCACTAAAAATAGTCTCAAAAAACATGTTGACTGAAAGCTGTATGCTTATGAAAGCAAACTTGAGTTTTGCACTGAAACATTTTTTTAAAATATTTTATTTAGAATCATATATAAATTCAATAGTTAATACCTTCCATAACATTTGCTATTCATTATTCTCATCATTGCATATATTATTAAAAAATAAAATTAATAATAAAAATATGTTTTTCCACTAACAAAAACAAACCCATAATGACCCAAACCAAAAAAAAAAAAAAACCCTAAACCCACTGCCATTGAGTTGATTCCGACTCTTAGCAACCCCCGTTGGGTTTCAGAGGTGGGTGAATCTTTATGGAAGTAGACTGTCCAGTCTTCCTTCTGTGTAATGACCGAGAAGTGTCAAAACTGTACTTGATTGTACTGTTTTTCTGAAAGTGGCTTGTATCAGAAGCCCCATTGGAGAGAATCAGATACCGAAGGGAAAATCACCAATTAAGATACTACTCTTCTTTGGTGAGACTTGCACGGTATTACATGTGTCCCCAATTATTCCCCAGGGTCAGTCCTCATCTCTCTCATTTTACATGTGACAGTGATAAAATATGTGCTGACTGAGTTAGGTCTAGAACTAAGGCCTTCTCTTGAAATGAAAAATATTTAAAACACTGAAAAATATTCAGAAATCATGGCCCTGTTATCAAAAGTACAATACTTGGACCCTAAGCCATTTCTTTAAGGATTATTATTATAATGAGTTTTCACACTCTATGTATAGTAGATTTTAATTATCACTCCCTGTAACTATGCCCTTTGCCACATTGCTTTGAAAGGCCTTTAACTAAAGAGGCAATGTTTATTTCTCCACCCCTTGACTCTAGGATGGCTTTGTAACTTGCTTTGATCAATTGATTATGACTGTGGTGAGGGTGTGTCCAGAGGCATGACATGTTTCCTCTTCTCTCTTGAGTCTCTGCCATTGCCATGAGAACATACCAAAGTTGGCATGCTTGAAGATGAGAGACATATATATGCAGCACAGGAAGTTGCCCCAGTCATCCCAGTCAAGGCCTTCTAAATCAGCCAACACATCCCCAGATACATCATATCAGTTGTTGTTGTTGTTGTTGTGTGCCGTCGAGTCGGCCCCGACTCATAGCGACCCCTCCTTGGGTTTCCGAGGCAGTATCACTACAGAAGTAGGATTGCCCAACCTTCCTTCTGAGGAGTGGCTGGTGGGTTTGAACCACCAGCCTTCTGGTTAGCAGTCAAGTGCTTTAGCCACTATGCTACCAGAGCTCCTGTAGAACTACCTAATTGACTACCCCAAAACATGAGCAGTAACACTTAGTGTTATATGTCTCTGGGGTTTTTGTGGTTTATTATGCAGAAATAGCTAACTGATACTTCAGCGTCAACAGGAGTTTTTAAAACTCAAAGATGCGATTTAAAAATAACTGGCCTGTTTTATATTTTCTTTTTGCTTCCCAAAAGTAAGACAAGGTTCAGATTATTCTTGAAATATATCCAACATCATGTTAAGAAGTTGTTGAGAGTGGCTGCCTCTGAGGAGACGAAAAAGGCATAAGGGGAGATTTTCACTGTATAGCCTTTGGTTTCTTTGAAATATGTACCATATGGATGTTAACCTATTTTAAAAAATTAAAAATTTTACATCAATGCAAAGCATTGAGCTGTATATCTAGAAGGTACCTATATACAAGGTAAATTCAATAATAGAGACAATTATTTGCAAGGCTAAACCTTTCCATTTATATATCCAGATATTTGGGATCAATATCTGGGGGGAAATACCTAGAGAACCTTAATACCTTAGTAACTTTGCAGATTATCTGAAAGTCTATAATTTATAGCACAATTCTGAAAAACATTAGCATTTTAACAGAGGAAGTAAGGTTTTCCTTTTGCTGATGAAGCCGAATAGAATCAAAGCTCAGTCCCCCATCCTGTCTATTAGTATTCCCACCTTGGTTGGAGGCAGATTGTTGTTATGTGCCGTCCAATCAGCCCCAACTCATAGTGACCCCTCCTTGGGTTGCCGAGGCAGTATCACTATGGAAGTAGATTGCCCAACCTTCCTTCTGAGGAGAGGCTGGTGGGTTTGAACCACCAGACTTAGCGGGCATGATAACTCAGTTCCTTAACAGCTGAGCTGAATTGAAGCCCAATCCTTCATCCTCTCCATTGTTATGCCCCATCCTAGTTGGAAACAGGCGAATAGGTATGTTAATGCGTTTCTTTAAAGCTGTTTTTCAGAAAACAACCAGTAACAATTTGAAATCAATTTTGGCCTGTGGACATGTGCAGTGAGATAAAAGGGAACAAAGTTGCTTGGAACTGACATCTTCCCCTCTGCCCAAGTCCTCATCAGCTGATGACAGGAAATCAGTGTGACTCATCCTATGCATAGCCCACTGCATTAAAAATTGACTGTCCCTTTAAACCGAGGTGAAGGAAGCCTCAGCCAATCCCCAGTTAATTCATGCCCAAATTCCTGAAGTTTTTATGAATACGTATAAGCCGCTCTCCTAAACTTTACAAAAACTGTACCTCAACTTCCACTCGGGGACTCAGATTTGGGTACTGACCCCTGTCTCCTTGTATTGTCACTTTACAATAAATAATTTTTTCTGTTCTTAATCATTCGGTGTGTAAACTAGTTTGGCCTGATTATGCACCAGGAAGGGACCCATGTTCCGTCTGCCTTCACTTACTACAAAATATACCAGGCCAGAGATTTCTTTAAACATCAGTTTAGAGGTCCTCAAAGTTTGGTGTGCATAAGAATCATCCCTGAGAACTACAGTAATCAAAACAGCCTGGTACTGGTATAACAATAGACTCAAAGAAAAATGGAATATAATTGAAGGTCCAGAAAAACCCATACAACTATGGTCAACTTATTTTTGACAAGGGTGCTAAGTCCGTTTGATGGGGAAGAAGAATCTCTTCAATAAATGGTGCTGGAAATATTGGATTTCCACATGCAGAAAAAATGAACATGACTGTTGCCTCATACCATACACAAAAACAAAATGGATTAAGGACCTAAATGTGCAAACTAAAATCATGAAATTCTTAGAACAAGCACAGACAATGCTGTCAGGCCTAGCTGTCAACATGGATTATTTAATATAATAATAATAATAAATAATGAAAGCACAAACAGCAAAAGGCAAAATAAATAAATGAGACCTCATAAAAATTAAAAAGTTTTGTTCTTCAGAAGATTTTGCCAAAAAAGTGAAAATAAGGTAACATTTGTAAGAATATCTTCAAAAGCCATATATCCAACAAGAATCTAATAACCAAAAAACACATAACACTTTAGCAACTTAACAACAAAAAGACAACCAAATCATAAAATGGGGAAAAGACTTGAACGGACATTTCACCAAAGAGAATGATATTCAAATGGCCACCAAACATGAAAAGATGCTCAGCATTATTAGCCATCAGAGAGATGCAAATTAAAACCACAATGGATACAGTTTCACTACCATTAGGATGACTAAGATTAAAAACAAAAACAAAACAAAAAATAACAAATGTTGATGAGAATGTGGGAAAACTGGAACATTTATCCAGTGCTGGTGGGAATGCAAAATGGTACATCCTTTGTGGAAAACAGTGTACCATTTTCAGTTCCTCAAAAAACTTAAAACAGAAGTACTATATCACCCAGCAATTCCACTGTGATGTGTATACCCAAAAGATTTGAAAGCAGAGATACAAAGAGATTTGTACACCAATATTCATTGCAGCACTGTTCACAATAGCCAAAAAATGGAAACAATCTAAATGCCCATCAACAAATAAATGGGTACAGATACACAATGGAATACTACTCAGCTAGTAAGAGAAATTAAAAAGTTGTTGCAGCAGTATATAGACAGGGAGCTGCCAGAAACTCAAGCTGGATTCAGAAGAGGATGTGGAATGAGTTTTATCACTGCTGAAGTCAGATAGATCTTGGCTGAAAGCAAAGAATACCAGGAAGATGTTTACCTGTGTTTTATTGACTATGTAAAGACATTCAACTGTGTGAATCATAACAAATTATGGTTACATTACAAAAAATAGGAATTCCAGAACACTTAATTAGGCTCATGAGGAATATGTACATAGACCAAGAGGGTGTCGTTCAAACAGAACAAGGAGAAACTGCATGATTTAAAATCAGGAAAAGTGTGTAAGTATTGTATCCATTCACCATACTTACTCAATCTGTATGCTGAGCAAATAATCTGAGAAACTGGACTATAGGAGGAATGTAGCATTAGGATTGGAGGAAAACTCATTAACAAGATGTGATATACAGATGATAGGCACAACCTTGCTTGCCGAAAGCAAAGAAGGCTTGAAGCACTTACTTATGAAGACCAAAAACTATAGCCTTCAGTATGGATTACACCTCAACATAAAGAAAACAAAAATCCTCACAACTGGGCCAATAAGCAATATCACGATAAATGGAGATAAATGGAGAAAAGATTGAACTTGTCAAGGATTTAATTTTACTTGGATCCACAATCAATGCCCATTGAATCAGTGGTCAAGAAATTAAATGACGTATTGCATTGGGCAAATCTGCTGCAAAAGATCTCTTAAGCTGAAAGAACTAAAGAAAAAAATTCAGGGCTTGAGTTCCAATATTGAAGGATTGTATGGGCAAAATACTGACTGACATAGAAAGCATCAAAAGAAGAGGGAAAGAATACACAGAGTCACTGTACCAAAAAGAATTGGTGGATGTTCAACCATTTCAGGAGGTTGTTGTTGTTGTTGTTGTTATGTGCCGTCAAGTCGGCCCCGACTCATAGCCGGGGTTTCTGAGGCAGTATCACTACAGAAGTAGATTGTCCAACCTTCCTTCCGAGGAGTGGCTGGTGGGTTTGAACCTCCAGCCTTCTGGTTAGCAGTCAAGTGCTTTAGCCACTATGCTACCAGAGCTCCTACCTAAACACGGTTTATTCCACTGAACTTATTCAAAGCAAGTATGGCCAACATCCTTATTCTTTATCAATCACACACAAAAAAACGTACATCTTTAAT
>NW_006921691.1:10100516-10114562 GCF_000298275.1 Orycteropus afer afer | reverse complement strand
GAGTGGCTGGTGGGTTTGAACCTCCAGCCTTCTGGTTAGCAGTCAAGTGCTTTAGCCACTATGCTACCAGAGCTCCTTTTCAGGAGGTAGCATATGATTAAGAACCAGTGTGATTGAAGGAAGAAGTCTGAGTTGCACTGAAGGCACTGGTGAAAAACAAGTCTCCAGGAATTGATGGAATACCAGTGGAAATATTCAAAAAATAGATGCAGTGCTGGAGGTGCTTACTCATCTATGCCAAGAAATTTAGAAGAACACTACCTGGCCAACTGGCCAGAAGAGATCTATATTTATCCCCATTCCAAAGAAAGGTGCTGCAACAAAATGTGGAAATTATTGACTAGTATCATTAACATTATACGCAAGTAAAATTTGGCTGAAGATAATTAAAAGATTATTACAACAATACATTGACAGGGAATGGCCAGAATTTCAAGCCAGATTCAGAAGTGGACATGGAGCAAGGGATATCATTGCTGATGTCAGATGGATCTTGGCTGAAAGCAGAGAATACCAGAAAGATGTTTAGCTGTATTTTATTGACTATGCTTAAGTATTTGACTATGTGGATCATAACATTGTGAAGAACGAGAATTCCAGAACACTTTATTGTGCTTGTGAGGAACCTGTATATAGACCAAGAGGCAGTTGTTCAAGCAGAAGAAAGGGATACTACATGGTTCAAAATCAGGAAAGGTGTGCATCAGGGTTGTATCCTTTCATCATACATGTTCAATCTGTATGCTGAACAAATAATTTGAGAAGTTGGACTATAGGATGGAGGATGCGGCATGAGGATTGCAGGAAGACTCTAACAACCTGGATATACAAATGGCACAATCTTGCTTGCTGAAAGTGAAGATGACTTGAAGCACTTACTGATGAAGATCAAAGACTATAGCATTCAGTGTGGATTACACCACAACATAAAGAAAACAAATATCCTCACAAGTGGACCAATAAGCAACATCATGATAAATAGAGAAAAGACTGATGTTTGAAGGATTTCATTTTACTCAGATCTGCAAACAATCCCCATAGAAGCAGCAGTCAGGAAATCAAACAATGTCTTGTACTGGGGAAATCTGCAAAAGATCACTTAAAAGCTGTGGTTTTGGTTTTGGTTTCCCATTTTTATTGTGATTGGGGTGAAAGTTTACAGAGCAAATTCATTTTCCATACAGCAGTTTATACACATTTTGTTTCATGACATTGACTGCAATTCCCCACAATGTAACAGCTTTCTTCCCACTTCCTCCCTATAGTTACCTCTTCCCTGTGTCTTTCCCTCCATGCACTCTTGCCCCCTGACCTGTCTCCCTATGCGAACACTGCCCTTCTTTTCTCCTATGATTGATTGCTCCAAGTAGTCACCCCATATGCCTGTCTATTGTATGGCTGGAAGCCACCGGACTGAGTTCAGATGACCTCTTAAAAATCTTGAAAAGCAAAGATGTCATTTTGAATACTAAAGTGTGCCTGACTAAAGCCATAGTATTTTCAGTTGTCTCATATGCACATGAAAGCTGGGCAATGAATAAGGAAGACCAAGGATGAATTGATGTATTTAAATCACTGTGTTGGTGAAAAATATTAAATATACCATCGACTGCCAGTAGACTGAACAAATTTGTCTTGGAAGAAGTACAGCCAGAATACTTAGAAGTGAGGATGGCAAGACTTCATCCCACATAGTTTAGATATGTTATGGGAATTCCTTGGAAAAGGAGATCATTCTTGGTAAAGTAGAAGGTCAGCAAAAAAGAGGAAGACCCTCAATGAGATGGACTGACACACTGGCTGCAACAGTGGACTCTGTGGTAGGCTGGGTTCTCCAGAGAAGGAAAACCAGTAAAACTTATATATATGTAGAGACAGAAACTTATCTTAGGAAAATGGTTCACACACTTATAGAAGCTGGCAAGTCCCAAGTTCCTGGATCAAACGTCAAGCTGGAGGCTTTTCCTGACTCACACAGCTGCAGGGGCTGATGAGCTCAAGGTTGGCAGGGAGTATACCAACTGTTGACTCTGACAGATGACAAATCCAAGATCACCAGGCCAAATGGTGGATTGTTCACTTGCAGACAGTTGTAGGCAGCACAAAAAGATCCAAAGCCTCTGAAGAGTCTGTCTTTTTCCCAGGATGTCCATATATATATTGGAAGCAGGCCACATCCCTAGGGAAATTCTCTCTCAATGGATAGGCTATTCAAAACATGCATCTAGTCTTATCATGGGAATAAGCACATCACAACTGCTTAAACCACTCAAACTCGTGTTCCAGCCAAGTTGACACACAACCCCAACTATCACAGTCCACCTCTTGTAAACTTGGCAGTTGTACACATCTCCTTAACCACATCTAATCTCTAAATAAGGACAATTATAAAGTCATATTTGCACCAAACATAATACACTAACATGAGTACAACCAAAACACATTAACCTTGTTTACATTTCACAGAAGAAAAAAAAAAAATTGATGCACACATACAATGAAGAAATATAACAATCACAGTCTTTGTTTCTGCAACTGGTCACATGGTCATAGCTGATATTCAGAACTACCTTCCATTCTGTATTTCCCTTGCCCTCCGCAAACACCTCAGCTGGTTGTGGTTCTTTGCTTGGTGGGGTGACCCAAACATTCATTCCTGAAGGGTCTGGGCCATTAGTAGTCATATCAGAATTGGGTTGCCGTAGTTTTCCATTGATTTTAATCACAGGGCATGGAAGTACTAAGAGACATCCTAAATAATCTCCTGTATTCCAGACATATTCTTCTTCACCTCCATTACGTATTGTTAATCCCATTTCCCCTGGTAATCAGGATCTATCACACCAGACAGTACAGTAATGCCCTTGTTGATCCAAAGGCATGAGGAAGCCAAAATGGCCAGGTGGCATTCTTAACTTCTAATTCAATGCAATCAGTATTGTGTCTCCAGGTGGGAGTGTTCCTCTCTTTGGGACTAAGGTCTACAGACCCACAGAGCGCAGGGATAGGAAGCAAAAATTTTTCGAGTGGGTCACTAGGGGTGATAGGAAGTGGTACCACTCCTATTTCCACCCCTTGGTTCCTGGACCCATGAATCCTGGCTATTGGAGAAACAGCATCATATATTGAATGCTGGTTTAGAGAATTTACAGTCTCCTGGAGAACATGGCCCCAGCCCTTCAAGGTATTCCCATCTAGCTGGCACCATAATTATATTTTCAGTAGGCCATTCCACTGTTCTATCAAGCCAGCTGCTTTAGGATGATGGGGAACATGGTAAAACCAGTGAATTCTATGAGTATAGGCCCATTGCTGCACTTCATTTACTGTGAAGTAAGTCCCTTGATACAAAGCAATGCTGTGTGGGATACCATGATGGCAGATAAGGCATTCTGTAAGTCCACAGATGGTAGTTTTGGCAGAAGCATTGCATGCAGGGAAGGTGAATCCATAACCAGAATAAGTATCTATTCCAGTAAGAACAAAATACTGTCCTCTCCATGATGGAAGTGGTCGAATGTAATCAACTTCCCACCAAGTTGCTGGCCGATCACCCCAAAGAATGGTTCCATATTGCGGATTTGGTGTCAGTCTCTGCTGCTGGCAGATTGGGCACTCAGCAGTGGCGGTAGCCAAATCAGCCTTGGTAAGTGGAAGTCCATGTTGCTGAGCCTATGCATAACCTCCATCCCTGCCACCATGGCCACTTTGTTCATAAGCATATTGGGCAATGACAGGAGTAGCTGGGGAAAAAGGATGTCTGGTTTCCACTGAATGTGTCATCCTATCCACCTGATAGTTAAAGTCCTCCTCTACTGAGGTCACCTTTTGGTGGGATTCTCATGAGACACAAATATCTTTACTCCTTTGGCCCAGTCAGAGAGATCTATCCACACACTTCTTCCCCATAGATCCTTGTCATCAATTTTCCAATCATGCTCCTTCCATGTCCCAGACCATCTGGCCAAGCTATTAGCCACAGCCCATCAATCTGTATACAATTGTACATCTGGCCATTTCTTGTTCCATGCAAAGTGAACAGCCAGATACACAGCTCAGAGTTCTGGCCATTGGGAGGATTTCCCTTCAACGCTGTCCTTTAAGGAAGTCCCAGAAAGGGGCTGCAGTGCCACTGCTGTCCATTTATGTGTGGTGCCTGCGTATTGCACAGAACCATCTGTAAACCAATCATGAATTTTCTCTTCCTCAGTCAACTGATCATAAGGAACTCCCCATGAGGCCATAGGTGCAGAGTGGGACAGGGAAGGTAATGTGACTGGAGTGAAAACCATAGGCATTTGGACCACTTCCTCATGCAACATACTTGTGCTTTTAGGTCCTGCTCGAGCCTGATTTCTTATGTATCACTTCCATTTGATGATGGAGTTCTCCTGTGCACGTCCAACTTTATGACTCTGGGGGTCAGACAACACCCAGTTCATGATGAGCAGCTCAGGCCTCATAGTGACTTGGTGGCCCATGGTTAGGTGTTCAGTCTCTACTAAAGCCCAGTAACAAACCAAAAGCTGTTTCTCAAAAGGAGAGTAGTTATCTGCGTAGGATAACAGGGCTTTACTCCAAAATCCCAAGGGTCTGCATTGCAATTCACCAATAGAGACCTGCCAAAGACTCCAAACAGCATCTCTATCCTACAGACACTTAAAACACCATTGGATCAGCTGGATCACATGGCCCAAGTTGCAGAGCAGCTTGCACAGTAGCCTGAACCTGTTGCAGAGCCTTCTGTTGTTCTGGACCCCACTCAAAACTAGCAGCTTTCCGAGTCACTTCATAAATAGGCCGAAGCAATACATCCAAATCAGGGATATGTTGCCTCCAAAATCCAAAGAGGCTCAGCAGATGTTGTGCCTCCTTTTTAGTTGTGGGGGAAGCCAGATGCAATAACTTATCCTTTACTTTAGTAGGAATATCTCGACATGCCCCATACCACTGGACCCCTAGAAATTTCACTGAGGTGGAAGGTGCCTGAATTTTTGTTGGGTTAATTTCCCACCCTCTAGCATGCATATGTCTCACCAATATGTCTAGAGTCATTGACTCTTCTTCCTTACTAGGTCCAATCAGCATAATGTCATCAATATAATGGACCAGTGTGATGTCTTGTGGAAGGGGATCAAGATCCACACGGACTAAATTATGACATAGTGCTGGGGAGTTGATATACCTCTGAAGAAGCACCATGAAAGTATATTATTGGCTTTGCCTGCTGAAAGCAAACTGCTTCTGATGGTCCTTTGAAATTGGTATTGAGAAAAAACCCAGATCAATAGCTGCATACCAACTATCAGGAGATGTACTAATTTGCACAAGCAATGAAACCACATCAGGAACAGCAGCTGCAATTGGAGTCACCACCTGATTAATTTTACAATCATCCACTGTCATTCTACAAGATCCATTTATTTTTTTGCACAGGCCAAATAGGCAAATTAAATAGGGATGTGGTGGGAATCACCACCCCTGCATCCTTCAAGTCTTTGGTGGCAGTAATCTCTGCAGCCCTTCCAGGGATGTGGTATTGCTTTTGGTTTACTCTTTTTGTTGGTAGAGGCAGTTTTAATGGCTTCCACTTGGTTTTTCCTACCATAATAGCCCTTACTCCACATGTCAGGGACCCAATGTGGGAATTCTGCCAATTTCTCAGTACTTCTATTCCAATTATGCATTTGGAACTAGGGAAATCACTACAGGATAGGTTTGGGGACCCACAGGACCCACTATGAGACACACCTGAGCTAAGACTCCATCAATAACTTGACCTCCACATATATGCCCCCACTCTGACTGGTGGGCCACAGTGATGGTTTGGGTCTCATGGAATTAGTGTCAGTTCAGAGTCAGTATCCAGTAATCCCCAAAAAGTCTAATTATTTCCTTTTCCCCAATGAACAGTCTCTCTTGTAAAAGGCCTCAGATCCCTTTGGGGAAGGCTGGGAGAAATATTGACATTATAGATTTTGGCAATGTAGTGAGGTCCTTCCTCAAGGGGAACCAGCCTCCCCTTCATTCACGGGGTTGTGGGTCTGTAAACTGACTCAAGTCTGGGAATTGATTGAGAGGCCGTGACTCTGTATTTTGGCAATTCAATCCGGAGTGCTGTTCATGCGACCTAGAATTCTTCTGTCTATACAGATCAAGTAAATATTTAGTAAGTTCCCCATGTTACTCCTAGGAACACCATGCCTAAGTCACCAATGCCATAATTCCACATGAGTCAGAATATTGATTACTGTTTTGACTTTGCTGTCCATTATGGTAACCACACCCACCTTGTTTTTGTCAATTAACTGCTGCCACTTGGCCCCTACTACCACAGGGTCCAATCAGCTCCATCATAGTTAAGTGTTTTAGTTTAATTAGGGCAGTTCTATTGTCAAATCTGGCTTACATAAAATAGCAATCATAGCAGTCTTCAAAGAGTCTGGGGCTCCCTTCACAAATTTGTTCCTCACTGTAATGGTAAAAGATGTGTCCTCTGGTCTCTCCATTTCTGGGCCAAGGGGACTAATCTGATAAATCCATTCTAACATGCCAATTTCCCTAAGCATCTGGATACTTTCTTCTACATTATATCAAGGCAGGTCTGGTACTTCAACTTGACTTAAGGTAGGGCACCACATAATCCATGTTTCAGTAAGCCAACCAAATAATAAACAATTAGATCCTTTCCTAACCTCTCGAGCTGAAACACTGAATGAAGAATCCGTACGTAGTGGGCCTAAATCAATAAATTCAGACCCATCCAATGTTACATTCCTTGCCCCATTATCCCACACATTCAGTAGCCATTCCCACACATATTCTCCAGGTTTCTGTCTATACATGTTAGCAAAATCAAGTAAGTCTTTTCGGGTGTAGCCGACCACTTCCTCAGTCACACTCTGTATTTTAACTTTTGGGGCTCACTTGGACTTAAGTTTAATTATACATCTAGCAGCAGCAATGGGTGGCTGGGGCAGTTTCTGAGAACATCCAGCAATGTCTTCCATGGCATCTACCTCAGGCAATAACCCAGCAAGAGCAATTGGGTTAATCCCATCAAATGGAGGTGGAAGGGATAATGGTTTTATAGTAATCCCTTCAGATGGGAGGGATTCAGCAGAATTTACAGGCTCCATATCCTCATCTTCCTGACTGTCTGCCCATATGTCCCCATTCCAGGTTTCAGGATCCCATTTTTTCCCAATCAGTGCCCTCCCTTTAACTTCAGACACTATTTTGGGTTGGCAATTCAATTGGCATTGTAATTTAGCCACCCAATCTGGGTTTGATTTTCAGCAATATCAGCTCTTTTACTAGAAGAAATAAGGCTTTCTTTCAGGGTATAACTGGAAACACTTAGTTCTTTTATGCAGCGCTAGAGCTGTGACTCAGCAGCCCTGAATTCATCTCATTCTTTCACTACTTTGTCTAGTAAGTAGAACCAACCAACAAGCTTCCTTATACTCCTCATGCTGACAAAATTGCAAAAAAATATCAAACATGTGATCACCCAGAGCCTCACTTCTCAAAAATATGTGATCTATTGGTGATGCTATTTTGTGTATTAATGTTGCCACCTCATGCCATGGAATGGAGGCAGAGTCACCAGTGCCTTTACAATGAATCAAATAGGAGAACCAAAACAGAATTGGTGAGAACCGATTTAGGAAACCCATCCTTATGATACTGTCTCTCTAGATCCCACCCCTGGTACCAAATGTGTTAGACTGGGTTCTCTAGAGAAGCAAAACCAGTAAAGCTTATATGTAGAGAGAGAGAAATTTATCTTAGGAAAATAGCTCACACAACTATAGAAGCTAGCAAGTCCCAAGTTCTTGAATCACACGTCAAGCTGGAGGCTTTTCCCGATACATGCAGCTGCAGGGGCTGACAAGCTCAAGGTTGGTAGACAGTATACTGGCTGTTGACTCCAATGAATGACAAATCCAAAATGTCCAGGCCGAATGGTGGATTGTTCACTCATGGACAGCTGTAGGAAGCACAATAGGATCCCAATCCACAGAAGAGTGTCTCTTTTTCCCAGGATCTCCATAAATATATTAGAAACAGGCCACATCCCTAGAGAAACTCCCTTTCAATGGGTTGGCTGCTCAAAACATATATATCCAATCTCATCATGAGAATAACCACATCACAACTGCTTAAGCCACTCAGGAATCATGGTCCAACCAAGTTGATGACACACAGTCCCAACTATTACAGGCTCAAACATAGTACTGATTGTGAGGATGGTGCACAATATCAGGCAATGTTTCATTCTGGTGTATCTAGGGTAGCTATGAGTCAGAACCTACTCAATGGCACCTAACAACAACAGCATAAATACACCATGAAATCAGTCAAAATAAAGTTTTTGTTTTGAGCAAATGTTTGTTTCTACTGAAAAGCATTATTCTAGGTTAAACATCAGAATGCTGTTAATAATTAGTAGCTTATCATTTTTATCTAGAATTATTATTTGAATATAGAGTCTCAGAGTTCATGAGTCCATGGTTAGGAACATTTTTAGGGTCATGACATTTTGTCTAGTGGCTTTCCTAAGGGATGATTTTTGCCCACCAATATTTTATCACTCTTGTTGGTATTTATATTATTTTATTCTTTGATATTTATTACAAAATTGTTTATTGCCATTTTAAGGGGGGAAAAACATTACTAAATAGATAGGAACAAGCTTTATCAGACTTTATAAGTTTCCAATTTAAGTAATTTGATTTTTGCAGAAGTGGGACACTTTGTCCATGTGTTGACTAGCAAGTCATTCATTCACCATTTAGTATATATATATATATATATATATATATATATATATATATTATCAACTTGTAAGTTTCTAGAATGAGTTGCCCTAGGCTTATAATATGTGCTGCAAATATCTGTTCCCTGAATCGGCTTCCTAAACATTTGTTTCCCCAGGCACCTCGCAGTCACTGACCCTCTGAGAATGATCCCTTGCTGACTCATTTGCCTTAGGCTTTGGGAAGCTCCTCATTCCAGCACCATCAAGACTGAAGCTCCTGCTGCTGACTGGTACCACTAGCATGTCCCTGAAATCACTACTTTCAGCCAGACCCAGAGACAAGAAACTTATCGCCATCTGCTTTCTGCTAACCAGGCACTGCTGCTATCTGTCGGTTAGGCACTATCTTTCAAACTGGAGTCTCCACTCTAAACCTCCAGCCTCTTGTGAAACGGTTTAATGTATGAGATTAGAGACGTCTAAACTTTCTTTTTCCCAGAAAAGAGCCTGAAAGGGGAGGAAACACGCAGCTAGATATCACCTAAAAGACATTTTGATTAGGCACTTAAAGCAAAACAAAAAAACAGTTGCTGTTCAGTTGATTCTGACTCATAATGATCCTTTGTGCTTCAGAGTAGAGCTACAGTCCACAGGGTATTTCGTAGGGCTGTGATCTTCCAGAAGTAGATGGTCAAGCTGTCTTCCAAGGTGCCTCTGGGTGGATTCAAACCACCACCCTTTCAGTTAATAGCAGAGCACTTCATCATTTGCATCACCCAGGGACTCCTCTGTTACAAACTGCTCCAGAAAATTATTTTAAAACAAGATATAAGAATTTAATTGTCTGAGTGCATAAACCCCCAACCTGGCCAAATTTGGTCTCAGAACCATCTCACTGCCCTTGAGTTGAATGCAACTCATAGTGAGCCCTTCTTGGGTTTCCAGAGGGTTCTCCAAGGCAGTATCTTTACGGAAGTAGATTGCCTAGTCTTCCTTCCGAGGAGTGGCTGGTGGGTTTCAACCACCAGCCTTCTGGTTAGCAGTCAAATGCTTTAGGCACTACGCCACCAGAGCTTCTGGAGAACTGGTTTACCAGCACACCGGTGGTTATCTCCATCTATTTATCATGTTAGACATTAAAATGGAGAACTTTTGAAAATGTTTATTCAGCTAAAAACAAAACGCGTCATGCAGCCTCTGGAAAATTCAACTGTAGGTACACTGCTGACAGAGTAAGACTGAGAAAGGGAAAATACTCTCTTAGTGTTATTAGAGTAAGTTGAGGCTCTCCTTTGAAAGGGTCTCAGGGACTCTTTGAGAATCACTGCAACGGAGCCTTTCTCTTTTCTCAGCTTATTTAACAGCATCTCTGTCATAAAACACAATTCGGTCAATTAAGGAGCTCCGGTAGAGTTTGGTTTGTGGTCAGTTACTCTCACGTACATTTGGTCCAGTAATTTTGAAAGGCACAGCCACATTGTGATGCATATCAAGAAAGGAAATTACTGTTGGTGACTTTGTTTTTCTCCTTAATTCTCACTATGGCACAGTCTGTGAAGGTAAGTCCTAGTTGAGGGACTTAAAAAGCTTGGTGGTAAGCACTGCTTAACTTTTCCATTTGCTGCTGGAGCTCCAAGCTTCCTACAGAACATGCCAATATTTTTCTTAATTTCTTAAATCTGGAAGTATAACCTAAAATTTTCCAAGTGTATATTCAACAGCTAATTATTCCATTTCCTTAAAAATGCTATTTTTGACTTGATAGGAAAATACAAAACTTTTATGTATGTCAAGAAAATTCAAATGTGTTTTTGGATTCAAATGTGTGTATTTAGAAAAACTAGCAACATAAGTCTTGAAAAATCACTCTCTGGTTAGAGTGGGAACCCTACTTCGGATGGCCAGGAGCAGACATTAGTTGACTTTATTCATCTGTCTATTCCTGAAATACTTGTGATGGGTCCAGGCTTCAGAAACTTAAAAAGCTTGTGTGTTAACTTGAAAGTTCTGTGTGTTAACAGCAAGGCAGGCTTCAAACCAGTTCAGTCATGGCTAAGGGAAACAGGGGGAGAAGAATATGTGTTGCCCAGCAACCAAATTTCTTGCGTGTTGGATTTTGACCTAAGAAGCAAACAGACAGAAAAGAAGGCAGCCAACTGGAGTACCGCTGCCTATCTCCTACTCAAGTCAAAATCTGACATGCAGGAGATTTGGTTCCTATGCAATGTGTACACTACCCTTGTTTCCATTGGTCAAGACTGAACTGTTTTGAACCAGTTCAAAGTCTTGATTTATAGAATCCTTGTTAAGCAGAAATCATTTTTTCATTGACCTAGGTTCTATTGACCTCCATATTTTGGTTAAGATTAGAAGCAATAAGAGGCAAAGACAAGAGATCAGAGGGTGGGGGAAATGGGGCCAGTGTATTCCTGCTTTACATTTTGTGGGCCTAGGGGTGCTACCAGTTTCCTTTAACTGCTAATCCCTGGGGCTTCATGAGAGCCCTCGTGGAGCAGTGGTTAAAGAGCTCTGTTGCTAACCAAAAGGTCAGTAGTTCAAACTCACCAGCTACTCTGGATGAGGCAGTCTGCTTCCATAAATATTTACGGCCTTGGAATCCCTATGGGGCAGTTTTACTGTGTCCTTTAGAGTCACTGTGACTCAGAATAGACTCCATGGCAATGTTTTTTTTTTTTTTATTCATTTATTATTCTCCTTCCCTACTGTTTTTTTTTTTTTTTTTTTTTTTTTTTTTTTTTTTTTTTTTATTCCCTTAACCCTGTCCGGGGAGCTCTGGTAGCATAGTGCCTAAGGCACTTGACTGCTAACCAGAGGGCTGGTGGTTCAAACCCACCAGCCACTCCTCGGAAGGAAGGTTGGGCAATCTACTTCCGTAGTGATACTGCCTTGAAAACCCAAGGAAGGGTCGCTATGAGTCAGGTCCAACTCGACAGCACATAACAACAACCACAACCCTATCCACACCTCTGTAAATTAACTCTTTGTTAAACACTCTTCAGTTAAACTCTTAAAAATGTGCCATCCTGTCAGAGTCTTCCTGAAAGACAAAGTAATAATAAATTTTAAACAGAGCTGAAGCAAATTTTCAAGTTTATTAATATAGATTACAAGAAATTTTAGAAAAGAGAGTGTAAAAACAGTGACACAATATTTTATACATACAGAGTGATAGTACAATAATAGTCATATTAAGTCAGAAGTATTTTAATATATTCAGACTGAATAAACAATAACAATGAAAATCCACTGATTTGGAGAAAATGAATATAGTAATAACTAAATTAATAAAATCAGTGCAAGCTTCCACTTACAATACATACAGTAATATTACTTTGGTGTAAATTCTTTTATATTTAGAAATTGAATGCTCTTTTAAACAGGTAAATATTTGCCTGGCAATTTTCCAATTTTTATTTTTGTTTAATACATGCCCCCACTTTTAAGGTAAGGATAATAAAGATATTTGGAACCTGATTTTCAAATGATTTTGTCAATTCAATGAGGAATTTTGTGTTCTTGATACTCATTATGGGGTTAGAAATTCTGTTTTAAATATTCTTTTTTTTTCCATTAACTCTTAAGAAAACCAAACTCACTGTCATTGTGGCAATTACGACTCATGGCGACCTCCACTGGGTTTTGGAGGTGGTAAATCTTTAAAGAAGTAGGTCATGCCATCTTCTTTCCACAGAGCGGCAGGTGGGTTTGAAGCACCAGCCTTCTGGTTAGCAGTTAAATGCCTTAGGCACTATGCCACCAGAGCTGCTCCTTAACTCTTAAGAAAAGTAAATCGAAAATACAGAGGAATTTTGCAAGATTTCAAAGTCAATTCCAGTGTTGTTATTTCTAATTATACTATCACATTAATTCTTAAAAAAAAAAAAAAAAAAAAAAACTGATTTATTGAACAAACATTTGTAAGTAGTGTCCAGTTAAAGTAGACTGGAGGAATAATTTTAAACAATGCACTTTCTGCATTGTATTACATTTTCATCTCAACTATAAACACAGGAAGCAGTAACCCAATGTTCAAAGTTCTTTCCAACAGGCATTGCTTGCGTGCGCCATGCTTGTTGACACTAGCTAAAAACGCTTCTGCATATACATTTATTATACGTATCTCATGCTCCATTTCAACTATTTATGTGTTGGTCTGCTGTGTTTTTCTTGAGGGTACGTCTGAATCTCACTCGCTCTGTATCCACAGCACCTGTCAGAGTGCCCATAGCACATTGTAGGTATTCATGACTGCTCCATGGTGTTTTCATGTGAGAATTGACCTTTAAGTACTTGAAGTGAATTTTTTTTTTTCTTAAAAAGGGTGGAGAAGCCTTTCATATTCATCACCTCCTAGGATATCACTTCCTGCTTCACCAATTTCTAATAAACATGACGAGGACACAGCCACCTTAGGGGTTAACACTGGAAGGGTGGAGCAAAAGTGTGGGTCCACAGCTCTCTGCTCTCTGGCATGCTCAGCCGAAACCGCCAACACGCTGGAGGGTTCCTGACACCGCCCTGCGCGTGTCTACTGCTTGGAGTCCTGCATCAGGCCGAGCAGGGTGAACGAGTGCAGCTCCCAGGGGCGGATTTCTCTGAAAGCTGATGGAAAGTCTCTAGTAGACTTACGCTGAGTCTTGGCTTACATATACAGTGTGTAACACCTCAAAAAATGCTACCCGTGCCGAAAGGAAGGGTTTCCATCTGTTTTAATAATCTGAAGGATTCAGACTTTGATATGTTTAAAATAAAAAATACTAGAACTTTTTCTACACACAGAAACAGATACTAAGTCTTATCCCTTAATAACTTAAACATTGCTGTTGAACAATTTCAAAATATGCTTATTTGAAAAAGCTATATAAGTGCAAACCATGAAATATGTCACTACAGATGGACATCTTCACGTATTCAGGACTAAACCTCAGCAACCTACACTCTACATACTAAATCCGTGATTATTCCCATAAACTCTGGAATAAAAGATGTTTTCAAAGTGCCTATTCTATACTGTACTGCCATAAATATGTATGTATGTATATATATATACACACATACATATATAAGCACTCTGGTGGTATAGTGCCTAAGGCATTTGACTGCTAACCAGAAGGCTGGTGGTTCAAACCCACCAGCCACTCCTTGGAAGGAAGGTTGGGCAATCTACTTTCGTAGTGATCCCGCCTCAGAAACCCAGGAGGGATCACTATCAGATCTGAATCAACATCAGTAAGTTGAGTAGAGTGGAATTATAAAAGGAC
>NW_006921691.1:10072600-10100416 GCF_000298275.1 Orycteropus afer afer | reverse complement strand
TAAGGCATTTGACTGCTAACCAGAAGGCTGGTGGTTCAAACCCACCAGCCACTCCTTGGAAGGAAGGTTGGGCAATCTACTTCTGTAGTGATACCCCCTTGGAAACCCAAGGAGGGGTTGCTATGAGTCTTATCCGACTTGACGGCAGTGACTTTTGTTTTTTATACACACACACACACACATGTATCACCTGAACATATCAAAAAGTAACATCTAGCTATTATTATAGCACTGGTAATATTCCTTCTGAATAACACTGTCTTCTATTCCTGTTACCTTTTCCTATAATGAACAAACATATGTTCAATGGCTCTTGTAAGAAAGAGGCATGCAAATAATACATTTGTTGTTTTAGATGGTGAAATAGACACTTTTTACAGGGACTGATAGAATCTTCAGACTATCTGCTTTCCTTTCACCTTCTCTTTTTAACCTAATAGCAGTCCCTTTGCCTAAGTTAACAGCTTTTTGTACATGCTGTTATTTAAGTTAGTAGAACAGGTATCCATTTTACTTGCCATTAACTGACCACTGCTGTTGTAACTGTTGGGATCAGAATTTTCTTTGCAGCATAAGATACTGTAGAGGTACCTCTGGCAGTCAGAGGATGCATAATAGTAAATCATGGGATCAATGCAACAGCTTAAGCTGCTGATGCAGACACAGAGAAGATAGGCAAAGTAGGCAGCCTCCATCGAGGAATTAGAAGAAAAGAGTGAGTAGTGTACAATCAAGAGGACATTTGTGGGTCCAAAGCAAATGATGAAGATGCAGAAAACAGCAACTGACAAGAACAAAGCTCGGGTCTTCTTGCTCTGGTTGGCAACTGTGGAAGAGCTGAGACATCGAATGATAGACACATAACACACTGTGGAAATGATCAATGGCACACAAAAGAAGACAGCAGAGAAGGCTGTGAAGTAATACGCATAGTAGCTGTCATGCAGGGTTTGACTGAGTACATCATGACATGTAGTTATGTTGAGGCCCAAAACTTGAGTGGTTTGCTCCTTGAGGACAAGAGGTACCACCCCCCCAATGGCCACAGCCCAAATGGCCAGACAAGCAAAGGAAGCCCTCCCCAGAGTGCGCCAGGAGAGGGACTGCATGGGATACACCACAGCCAGGAAGCGGTCAATGCTTATGACTGTCATGAGCATGATGGAGGCATACATGTTACAGTAAAATGCTGCAGTGACAAAGCGACACATTTCAGACCCAAATTTCCAGTCACTCCCAGAAAAGTAATAGCTGATCTTAAAGGGAAGCATGGTCACAAACAACACATCTGCCGTGGCAAGATGTAACATGTAGACCACGGCTGGCTTCTTAATCTTCATTTTGACGACGAACACAATGATGGCCATGAGGTTCAGCGGAAGGCTTATTATCACCACGCCAGTGTAAATGGCCGGGATAAAGAGAGTCAGCCAGGGACTAGTCAGATAACTTGAGGCTTCTTTTGAGATGGACACAGGGCCTGATTTCTGAAGAGGAGAACTTATATTGACCGAGATTAATCTGTCTTCAGTTAACCTGCTTCCGTTTTTCTCCTCCAATTCCTCATGTGAGAATTGTTCAAAAGTTTCAAAATAATTCCTGGAAAGAAATGCCCGGATTCTCAGAGTAGCATTCTCTGCATTTGATTCTGAAAAATAAAATTAAAAATGAATAAACTGAAAAGGCAAAAGGGTTGAGGAGAAAATACATTTAACTCTTGCTTATTTTTTGTTTCTTACTATGAGAGTGGGTGGCAAAGAACAGGGGATGCACCAATGGATTACAGACTTCATTAGACAATTCCTTAACTCGAAATATTGTACCTTTTGTTTTGCCATGTTGTTGTTGTTGTTACATGCTGTCCAGTCGGCCCCGACTCATAGCAACCCCTCCTTGGGTTGCCGAGGCAGTATCACTATGGAAGTAGATTGCCCAACCTTCCTTCCAAGGAGTGGCTGGTGGGTTTGAACCGCCAGCATTCTGGTTAGCAGTCAAGTGCCTTAGGCACTATGCTACCAGAGCTCCTTTTGCTTTGCCACACATAAACATTTTTAAAACTCTGCCACTCAGAGGGATGGAGAAAAATGATAAACTTTTAGAGGTATATCTGCAGACATCAGGAAAGGCTGAAAGCACTTAAGAGGGAAAAAAAAAAAGCAGGGATTTCTTTCTTATATGAGTGCATACACTATCTGTAATAAAATCACAACCAGCTTACTTAGCAAGCACATGGCCTCCTTCTTTTTTCTCCTTCTGCCTCCACATGCACATTTTTCTATTCAGTTTGCAATCATCCCTGACATCCATCCCTTCCAATGGAAAAACTCACATAAAAAGTTGAGAGGACCTCTTTTTCATCATTTTCATTTTATTTTACTTTTTGTTACTGTCGAGAATCTATACAGCAGAACATTCTGATGAAACAATTTCTACACATACAATTCAGTGATGCTGGTTACATTGTTCAATCTGTACAACCACTCATTCTCACCTTCCTTTTCTGAGTCCATCTTTCCTTATTAACATAAAGTCACTGCTCCCTAAGTTTCCCATATAACCTTCAAGTTGCTGTTGTCAATATGATCCCATATAGATGGATTTAAAAGAGCACAGTGTTCAAGGTGGAGATTCTTCACTAATTAGGATATTGTTTGATTTAAAGAAGACTTCAGGGGATGTTTTTGGCTTAAGGTTTAAAGATTATCTTAGGGCAATAGTTTCAGGGGTACATCTAGTCTTGGTGACTCCAGAAAGTCTGGATTGCATGAGATTTTGAAAATATGTTCTGCAATTTTTCCCTTTTGATCAGAATTCTTCTATAGAATCTGATCAAAACATTCAGGAATGGTAGCCAAGCACCATCTAGTTCTTCAGGTCATATGGCAAAGGAAGCCCTTGTTCATGGAGGCAATTAACTATACATATTCCATTTCCTCTTTTTTAAAAATTTTTACTATTAGTTTTTAAAAAATACATTTTATTGAAATATAATTTATCTACAGTGAAATACACAGAAGTAAAGTGACATGGGTCAATTTTTTTTTTCTAATTTTATTGTGATTTGGATGAAAGTTTACAGAGCAAATTCATCTTCCATACATCAGTTCACATAAACTTTGTCTCATGACACTGACTGTAATCTCCCACAATGCAACAGCTCTCTTCCCACTTCCTCTCCATAGTCACCTCTTCCCTGGGTCCTTCCCTCCATGCACTCCTGCCCCCTGAGCTGTCTCCCTGTGCATACACAGCCCTTCTATTCTCCATGATTGATCTCTCCAAGGAGTGTGTCTACCTAATGTAAATGTTCAGCTCATATGCCTGTCTTTTGTTTGGCTGGAAGCCACAGGAGTGGGTTCCAGACCTGAAGGGCAGCTAGGGGCCATAGTCTCAGGGGTTCCATCAGGCTCTATCAGACCAGAAAACCTGGTCCCTTTTTTTTTTTTTTATTTTAATGATTTTGAGTTTTGTTCCACACTGTTCTCCCACTCTATCCAGGATCTCCTACATAGATCCCCTTGAGGGAACTTCTTAAAGGTTATGGAACTAGAGGCAAATTCAGAGCAAGACCCAGGGCTCCCAATTCCATGGTCATTATTATCCGGGTGACAGTAATTTTCCTCTATTATCTTTAGTTTATTTACATAGTACCAGTTGCAGTCAAGTTCACTCCAACTTATGATGACCCTGTGTGTATCAGAGTAGAACTGTCCTCCACAGGGTATTCAATGGCTGAATTTTTGGAAGTAGATCAACAGATCTTTCTTCCCAGGTGCCTCTGAGTGGCCTTGAACCTCCAACCTTTCAGTTAGCAGCTGAGTGCATTAATCAGTACCAGGAACTCTTGTTTATATAGTAGAATGCCCCAAATCCCTCACCATATTTAGGTCAAAATCACAATTTCTCTGGCTATCTCCAAATACAACCACAATGCACCCACCACCTAAGTCATCATCCTGTCTCCTTCATCAGCAGGTCAGCAGAGCATCAGATATCTGGGCCACTAACACCAGGCAGACAGCCTTCTCAGATCAATTCTAGAATGCTACGTACACCAAGGTAAGTGCCAGTCCAATCAGGTTCTTTTGAGTATCAATCAGATGTCAAAAGAATGACTCAGCTGTTAACTTTCTTCTTTTATCACCCTCTTCTATGAAAAATATCCATTTAAAATGTTCGTCAAAGAAATGCAACATTTAGTAGCTGGAATTCAACCAGCTTTTCTTTTAAATTTTCTGGTGAAATTCTGCCACTGAGGAGACATGGACAAAGAGCCTTTCTTGAATCTTGGGAAGTTGAGGAGGGAGGAGATAAACCACAGAGGAAAACAGGCAAGGCCTCTATCAATGGAAATGTTCACAACAAAGACTGGACATGCAGATCATTTATAAATAACGACAGAGGATTTAAAAATGGGCTGGAAGTTGGACAAATACAGTGAGTGTTCAAACTTTTGGTTTTGTTTTTCAGCAGTGGAAATTTACATAGAGAGGCATGGTCCTGTATAAGAGATAGTTCCATTTCTGGCATGGCTCTCTAAGGTCCTACCAGACCCAGTTTTCTTCTAGATAAAAGCTACAAACTCTGGACAAAAAAAGAAAAGTCAGTGACTTGAAGGCTTTTAGTTTCACCAACTAGAGTGGAGAGGTGATCGTGAATCTTGGAAAAAGAGATGGTACTTGGTGAATTTTTTGTTTTCTATCTATTTCCACCTGAGAGAAGGCCAAGTCAGGGCCACACAGAATGGCTAAAACTAAAGATAGAAAACCTGCAGTCTTTCTATCCTGAACAGAGTTCAGGGCAACCACAGTCACTGGGAAGAAAGAAGAGCATCCTGAGAAGGGGAAAGCCAGAGAGGGGGAGCCCTAAATTCCAGTGCAAATTCTGCCCTAGTCTTTGGCTGATGCTTCAATCATGCACGTGTGGGGAAGATTCAAATGAGCTCTGCTAAAAATAAATGAAGTGAGATTTGAGCTTTTGCTCAAGAGAGGCAGCTTTCACTCTGACCAAACTAACTGTCTGCTAAAGCAAAATCATCAATACTCTTTGGTGAAATATATACATAAAAAAATCACAATGTTGACATTATAACTATGTCCAGGATACAATCCAAAATCATTTGCATCATGGAAAAAAAGACAATCAGCAGAAACCAACCCCAAAATGACCCAGATGCTGGAATTAACAGAGATTTTAAGGAATTTATCACAACTATATTATAACAAATAATAATAGTAATAAAAAGTCCTCACAACTGGACCCACAGGAAATGCCATGATAAATGGAAAAAAGACTGAAGTTGTCCAGGATTTCATTTACTTGGATCCACAATCAGCACTCATGGAAGCAGTCAAGAAATCAAATTACATATTACATTGGACAAATCTGCTGCATGAGACCCCTTTAAAATATTTAAGACTGAAGACGTCACTTCAAAGACTAAGGTGCACCTGATCCCAGCCATGGTATTTTCAATACCTTCATATACATGTGAAAGCTGAATAAGGAAGACCACACAAGAATTGATGCATTTGAATTATGGTGATGGCAAAGAATGTTGAATATAGACTCCTAGAAGAACAAATATATTTGTCTTGGAGGAAATACAACTGGAATGCTCCTTAGAAGCAAGAATGACCAGACTTTGTCTCTTGTACTTTGGTCATGTTGTCAGAAGGAACCAATCCCTGGAGAAGGACATCATGCTAATTAAAGCAGAGGGTCAGTGGAAAAGGGGAAGGCCCTCAACGAGATGGACTGACACAGTGGCTGCAATGATGGGCTAAGCACAGCAACGACTGTGAGGATGGTGCAGGACGGGGCAATGCTTCGTTCTGTTACATATACAGTTACTATGAGTCTGAATCAATTAGGTGGAACTTAACACCATGGCCAATGAAGCCAGAAAACTATTTCACTGAAATGAATGAAAAAATAGAACACATTATCAAAGAATTTTTTTTTTTTAAAAACCTCTATATGAAGATGGTGCCAAAAGCAAAGTAGGAAGCCTGTGCCCCTCCCAAAACTGAAGCCAACACAAAGGTATTGAAAGCCAAGAAGGCAGTGCTAAAAAGGTGTCTACAGCCACACACACACACACACACACACAAAGAAGAAGAAGATCTGCCTGTCCTTCACCTTCCAGCAGTTAAAGAAACTGAGGCTCCAAAGATAACCCAAATACCCTAGGAAGAACTCCCCTAGGAGAAACAAGTTTAACCACTAGGCCATCATCAAGTTCCCTTTGATGCTGACTGAGTCAGCCATGAACAAGATGGAAGATAACAAAACACTTGTGTTCATTGTGGATGTAAAGGGCAACAAACACCAGATCAAACAGGCTGTAAAGAAGCTCCATAGCATTAACATGTCAAAGTCAACACCTTGATCAGGCCTAATGGAGAGAAGAAGGCATGTGTTTAACTGACTCCTGACTATGACGCTTTCAGGAGTCAGTTGAACATACGCGTTCTTCTCTCCATTAGGCCTGATCAAGGTGTTGACTTTGGCACATTAATATTATAGAGGTCCTTTAGGAAATGGAGATCATCTAAACTGAGTCTTGAGTATACATATGCATCTAAATTGTTCCTTAAGCGTTAGAACCATTCTCTCAACATCTGAATCTCCAATATAGTGCCTGCATGTGATAGGTACTCCTTAAACTAGCTTTGAGTTACAGATTTGCATTCTAATATTGGCTTTTCCAGGTGTCACTTAACCTGAGTTCAATCTCAGAATCATTAACATGAAATTCCAAGAACTGTATGGCCCACGAAACCTGGCAGTGGGAAGCTTCCCGCATGAAATAGGGCATGCACTCAATCTGTAAACTATACAAATGAATACAATGTAAGAAATTCTTATTTTCTTTCTCCTCTTACTTCCATGTAGATTTTTAGACTCAATTATCTGCTCATTCCCAATCATTTTAAATTAAATGAAATCTAAATCTCACCTTGCCTCCTATTCAGTAATGTTTGTTTTTTCAGCATGATGAGAGGCATGAATATGTTATAAATTATATACAGTCTCAGCATTCAGAGCTATAAACCAATTTTCAAGTACACAACCTTTCTTGAAGTATTTCTTTCTCCGTTTTGTGATCTAACTTAACAGTGCATTCACCTTGACTCAGGCACTGGTACTGACAGCCCAAGAACTGAGGCTACTCAAGGACATAATGCACATATGTGAGCAAAAAGAAATGAAGGAATGGGACTCTGGCACTTTAATTCCACAATGTGTGTCCTAGAAGAACCTGAAGCAACACATGCAATTCTCTTTTGCCCTTTTGGGATCCAGGCCAGATTAAGGGTCTTTGTGATGCGTGGAGGGAAATATATATATATATATATGTATGAATCAAAATACTATCTAAAGGAATGATCTGGTGGCATAGTGCCTAAGGCATCTGGCGGCTAACCAGAAGGCCGGTGGTTGAAACCCACCAGCCACTCCTCGGAAGGAAGGTTGGGCAATCTACTTCTGTAGTGATACCGCCTCGGAAACCCAAGGAGGGGTCGCTATGAGTCTGATCTGACTAAACAGCAGTGAGTTAGAGTTAGAAGTACTCTTTTAAAGTGCCGAAGAGCAAAGGTGTCTCCTTGAAGACCAAGATGCGCCCAACCCAAGCCATGGTATTTTCAATTGCCTTATATGCATGCAAGAGCTGGACAATGAATAAGGAAGACTGAAGAAGAGTTGATGCTTTTGAGTTGTGGTGTTGGCGAAGAATACTGAAAGTGTCATGGACTGCCAAAAGAACTAACAAATTTGTCCTGTAAGAAGTGCAGTTGGAATGCTCCTTAGAAGAAAGAATGGCCAGACTTCATCTGACCTACTCTGTTCATGTTGTCAGAAGGGACCATTCTCAGAAGAATAAGGATATCATGCTTGGTAAAGTGGAGGGTCAATGAAAAAGAGGAAGGCCCTCAACAAGATGGATTGACACAATGGCTGCAATGATGGGTTTAGGTATAGCAAGAATTGTGAGGCTGGCACAGGACTGGGAAGTATTTCATTTTGCTGTACATAAGGTCACTATGAGTCAACGCCAACTTGACTCACCTAACAACAACAAGAAGTACTCATAACTAAGGTTCTTAGATTCTATCACTAGTTCAGAAAATAAAACTGTCATTAAGCTTTACTCTACATTTAGTGCTTTGGCAAAAACTATTTGTTTTCAACATATTCTTCCCTGGTTAGGCCTTCTCCAGCATACAGTGTTTACAGTTTACGACAGAAACATTATACTCACTGAGAGGTACGTTACATCCACTCAGGAAGAATGCATAATCCCTTGATTAAATATCACTGCCTGAGGTTTTACCTTTTCTTATGAGTATAGGCTTGTTATTCTGATTTTTGTAGGATTAAAGTCAGAATTTTAAATATATATATATATATATATCAATCAGCATCAGAGAAAGAGCATACCAGCAAAAAAGAGAAAACTAGATATTTTCAACTTGTTCAAGCCCCTTAGACTGAAATTCAAATTTAAGTATCTTACTTTTCCTCTAGTCCTAGCACAACTCAGAGCTCTAGACAGAGCTTGTCCACATGCCAAAGGCTTTCATAAGTCATCTGTGTTTTTGTTGTTAAACTGTGATTTCACAGACATACAAATCCAGCTTAGGTTCTAAAATCAGTTCTCGTACTTGTTACTAAGGTTAGCTTGCTTTGGGTTTCTTTAAACAAATGGCTCTAGAGTAGCTTGGTTATTGAATGCAAATATTACTAATAGCTTAAATATGGACTCTCTATCCCTGGAGATTTCTAAAATTAGTGAGTCAGGCAACATTCTTCTCCGATTTTGATGAGATCTTGCCTGCAGGCAGTGACCAGATGATCTTTCTGGTCTTGTTGGATCCTAGGATGCATGACATGCCAGCCAGCTCCCCATGACATGCCAGCTTCAGTTCTGACTCAGAGTGCTGCCCTATAAGGCTCATGCTTTTTGGGAACTAACAAAACAGAAGTCCCAGGTCCCTGCCTGCGTTCCCACGTAGAGCAGGACAGCTTTGTCTTGTACTTCTCCACAAGTCAAACAACATTATGGATTAAACAGAAATAAACGAGTCCCCTAATTTAAATTGAATAGAGTCGAAATATCACTTCATCAAAATGTAAAACAGTAGAGTTATTGGAATGCTCCATTCCCTCAAAATGAAACACACCCATTTCCCAATGAAAAGAACCAGGGATCCTCAAACAAATGCCTGGTTCCAGATTTGTGGGAGGAAGAGTACAAGATGAACATTGAATATCTTCAAAGAATATTAGGATCATGTTAAAAACTCTGGAACCAACCTGAACACTCCTACTGGGCAAAGATGTAACAATTTGATCATCAAAAGAATAATGTCTGAAATGAATTGAAATGCTTTACGTATGTGAAAATCCATGAGGCCATATTGATATTCAAAGAAAAATAAAACCTTATGGGCCACCATTGGAGGAAGCTACGGGACTCATTCTGAAAACTGGTGAATGCAAGAGTCAAGCATTTATCTTGGCTTTTCTCTTTACACATTATGTCAGGGAAACCAAAGTTGATGAGAAAACGTTTTCTTCATAAAATAATTCTGTTTATAAATGCAGAAATAATGTTGGTGTTAGATGCCACAGAGTTGATTCCAACTCATAGCAACCCCATGCACAACAGAATGAAACACTGCCTGGTCCTGTGCCATCCTCACAATTGTTGCTATGTGTGAGCCTATTGCTGCAGTCACTGTGTCAAGCCATTTCACCGAGGGTCCTCTTCTTTTTCTCTGATCCTCTACTTTACCAAGTCTGATGTTCTTCTCACTTACATGTCCAAAGTAAGTTAGACAAAGTCTAAGCAGCTTTCTGGATGTACATCTTCCAAGACAAATTGGTTCATTCTTCTGGCAATCCATGGTACATTTAATATTCTTTACCAACACCAGAATTTAATGGCACCAATTCTTTGATCTTTTTTATTGCCCAGCTTTTGAAGTGATTGAAAATACCATGGCTTGGGTCAGGTACACCTTAGCCCTCAAGGTCTAGTTATCAGGATTTTTCTTTCCTCTACATTAAGGTGTAATCCATACTGAAGGCCATGGTCTTTGATCTTCATCAGTAAGTGCTTCAAGTCAGCTTTTAACAAGCAAGTTTGTGTCATCTGCATTTCACAGGCTGTTAATGAGTCTTCCTCCAATCTTGATGCTGTGTTCTTATTCATATAGTCCATTTCTCTGATTTTGCTCAGCATACAGACTGATTAAGTATGGTGAAAAGATACAACCCTGATAGAAACCTTTCCTGATTTTAAAGCATGCAGTATTCTCTTGTTCTGTTCAAATGACTGCCTCTTGATTTATGTATAGGTTCCTTATGAGCACAATCAAGTGTTCTGGAATTTCCATTCTTTGCAATGTTATCCACAATTTGTTATGATCCACACAATCGAATGCCTTCACTTAGTTAATAAAGCACAGGTAAACATCTTTCTGGTATTTTCTGCTTCAGTCAAGATTCATCTGACATCAGCAATGATATCCCTTGTTCCATGTCCACTATGAAACCAGCTGAAATTTCTGCAGTTCCCTGTGAATGTACTGCTGCAACCATTTTTGAATGATCTTCAGCAAAACTTTACTCACATGTGATATTAACTATATTGTTTGATAATTTCTGAATTTTGTTCGATTATCTTTCTTTGAAATGGGCATGAGTATGGATCTCTTTCAGTCACTTGGCCAGGTAGCTATCTTCCAAATTTCTTGGAAGAGAAGAGTGAATGATTCCATCATTGCACTCATTTGTTGAAACATCTCAACTGGTATTCCTTCAATTCCTGGAGCCTTGTTTTTCACCAATGCCTTCAATGAAGCTTGTACTAATTCCTTCAAAACCGTTGGTTCTTCATCATATGGTACCTCCTGAAATGGCTGAACATTGACCAATTCTTTTTGGTACAGTGGCTGTGTATTTCTTCCATCTTTTTTTATGCTTCTTGTGTCATTCAATATATTGCCCATAGATTCCTTCAGTATTGCAACTTGAGGGCTAACTTTTTTTTTCTTTTCCCCCAGTTCAGCTTAAGAAATGCTGAGTGTGTTATTCTGTTTTGTTTGTCTAACTCCAGGTCTTTACACATTTCATTATAATGCTTTGTCTTCTCAAGCTGCCCTTTGGAATCTTCTCAGCTCTTTCACTTCAGTATTTCCTCCTTTCACATTAGCTACTGTCTGTTCAAGAGCAAGTTTCAGAGTCTCTTCTGACATCAATTTTTGTCTTTTCTGCCTTTTGAACAACCTTTTTCTTTCTTCAGATATTCTTCCTTGATTTCACTCCACAACTGTCTGGTAATCAGTGTTCAATGTGTTGAGTCGACTCTTGAGATGGTCTCTAAATTCAAGTGGGATATACTCAAGGTCGTACTTTGGCTCTTGAAACAATATCAGATTTAGAAAATCAGCTGTTTTAAAGCTCTTAATGAAACAACAGATTTAATCCAATGGTCATCAGAGGCTGCTAAAACTATTAAGAAAAAGGCTGATGGGGAATTTGACAATAGATGAATGAGGCTGGCAACACCTGAATCCACCGAGTCATCTTAACCTCACAAATAGCAAGACAATCTTGAGGTGATGTAATAGGAAGTACACATCTCTGAGGTGGTTTTGCAAAAAACTGAACCTGAATCTGATTAAGTCTGTAGGTCTACCTACCATGTTATAGGAAAGATAAAGGAAAGGCAGACCTGTCGGACAACCCCACAAAATGTAGTCGGCCAGATCCACTATGTGGAAAAGTGAGTAAGATATATGACCTACTTCCTCCATTAAATAAATAGCAATATAATGGAATCTCGGGTAGGGGAAATGGTTACAGATTAAAAGAGATTCAAGAGCCATATCAATCAAATGCAATGGTAGACCTTGTTTGATCCTGGATTGCAAAAACCAACTCTTAAAAGGCATTTATGAGACAGAGAAATTTGAACAGAATAAATATTAGATAATATCAAGGAATTATTGTTAAAATTTTTAGGTGTTATTATGGTATTGTGGATATATGGGGGGAAAGCTCTTATTTCTAAGTATATATACTGATTTATTTATGGATGAAATGATAAAATGTCTAGGATTTGCTTTGAGATTATTTAGCTAGGGTGGACAAAATTTGTCATATTTTAATGTTGAAGCTGGATGATGGGCATGAGGTGGTAATTATACTGCTATCAATTTTTGTGTACATTTAAACTTTCCATAATAAAATGTTAAAAAAAGGCAAAATAAATATTTCATGTATATTTATTTGATACTAGAAAGTAAGGATAAAGGTTTTTGTTTTGTCTTAGTTTTGAAGGGGGAAAAACTATTGAATGTTTGCGTGGACACAATTTAAGATAATTCATTTGATACTAACTCCTCAAAGCCTTCTGTGGAACAGGGAAGAATTGGTATATGGAAAACATGAACTATTTTTGAGCTCCTACTATATGCTGGGGACTTCAACTTACTTTAACTCATTTAATTCTAACATTTCTAGGAGATAAGCATTATAACCCCCATTTTATAAGTGACAAATTAGAAGCTAAGACAGGCTAAGTAACTCATCTAAAGTCACACAGTTAGAAAGTGGTAGAGCTAAGGATTTGAACCTAGATCTGTCTGGCTCCAAAGCTCATCCTTTGAGCCACATCATATCACTCTATTTCTTTCAAAATATGAATCACAACCAATTCTAGACCTGAGCTCAAATAAATTAGCATCTGGATGAAAACAAAAACACCATAACTGGCACTTTAAGGAAGGCAGAACTCTTTTCACAAAGTGAATAAGGGCTTCAACTCCACTAACTGTGGGAAAATTCACCATCCCTGATGTACTACATTTGAAATTTAGAGACTGAGTAGTGGTTATGATGTCAATTCACAGCACTGTAACAAGCACTTCCATCACTCATCTGTCAGTCTGTGGTACTGTGGTGGCTTGCATGTTGATGTGATGTTGGAGTCTATACCACCAGTATTTCAAGTAGCAGCAGAGTCATCCATAGTGAACAGGTTTCAGCAAAGCTTCCAGACTAAGACTACCTAGGAAGAAGGACGTGGCAATCTACTTCTGAAAAAAAACGGCCAGTGAAAACCTTAGGAATAGTTGTACATGGATCACTATGACTCAGAACTGACTCTATGGCACCTAACAGCAACCACAAGCATTTAAAAAAACAGAATAATGCAGAATATATCAGAATGCATAGCATGCAGTAAGGGTTAAGTATTGTTTTGTGAAACCAAAATTTCACAAGCCTATAAACACACACACACAATTATCTGTGTCACAATGTAAAGTATCTATGTTACTCTTCTTACTGGTGGCTAGCAAAACAAGAAAGTAAGAGAAAACACTTCTCTACAATAGTACAACCCTTGACTTTTAATTCATCATAGACTTGAAATCTAAAGAGTTTCTGTATAATGTATTTTTTTAAAGTTAAGTAACTTTGTTTCCAAGTGCAAATTACAGATGGTTCCTATCATTCAAAAGGCCAAGTTCTTCTAAAAGCAAATAAAGAATGTAGAAAGCCCAGTGGTAATTCTGGTGGCATAGTGCCTAAGACATTCTACTGCTAACTATAAGACTGGCAGTTCAAACCCACCAGACACTCCTCGGAAGGAAAATCGGGCAATCTACTTTCGTAGTGATACCGCCTCAGAAACCTAAGGAGGGGACTCAATGGCAGTGAGTTTGGTTTTTTTTTGGTTTATAAAGGCCAGGAATAGAATTTTAAATGGCAAAATTTTTTGAGATGGGGAAAACAAGGTCTTAACTTCAAGGAGTTTCTCCAAGGTGGGTATTTCAACTACTGTGACCAGGTCAGTCTGGGAGAAGGTATTTTTGGGAGCAATGGAAGCTAACACCTGAGGAAAAACTCAGCCTACTGAGACAGTGATTTACTGTGACTGTTCCGGGCATGAACAAGAGAAGGAAAAAGGCAAAATGAAAGAAACCACAAAATAAGGAAAGAAACAGAAAATTCTGAATGTTGAAATTGCGGAAATCCTTCGAACTGGAATCACAGTGAAAAATAAACTAAGTCTGTGGTTCCTGACTCTCTTTGGACTATAATGTGTTTGTGAATAACCGTAGCAGAAGGGGGAGCACAGGTACCACTGAAACTGGTTAACAGGGAGTACTGAGGGGAGAGAAGTGTGTGTGTGGGGGATGTTGGATCTGAAAGAGAAAACCTTTGTCCAAGATGAGGAGAGCAGGAAGATAAAGAAACCCAGGGCCCTCGTGACTTCACTATCTCAGCAGAACTCCAACTCAAGGCCCAGCTGAGTTTGTGCTGGTGAAAGGGGGTGAAGGTGGAAGGGGAAGAAAGGGGCAGAAAAGACACAAGGAAGAGACCTGCCAGAGCATTTTGGAAAAGGAGCAAATTCAAATCTGCTGAGAAACTGCAAGCAGAGTTTGTAACACACTGTTCTGTTTGGATGTCGAGGGCTGAGAATGCTGAATTAGGAACATGAAAGGAAGGAATAGAAAGATAACCAGCAGAGACGACCTAAAACATAAACAGAAAAATATTCCTGAGAAGGGATTGAGAATCCTGAAAAAAAAAAAACCCTCACATTAAGGAAGACTGCACAAAGTAAGTGAGAAGCCACTATCCTGATATGTTCTATACAAATAAAGGCAAAACCACAGAATATTTTAAACAAAGAAAAGAAAAAGATACATGGGTGGAAAATTACTTGTTGGCTCATAAGAAATTTGAGTTTCTGGCATTATAGAACTTTTGGCTTGCTTTCTGTCCAGTTTTGTGTCTTTCTGTTTGGGTTAAGGTCTCTTGATGAACTCTAATTAATTTGCATATTCATGAGTAGGAATCTATTTATAGCTTGATAGGCCTGTTTCATCATCTGTTAGCACAAGTAAGTAACAGAATACCACAATCCATCTATAAATGGTTATTGGAATACCTCCATGTGAAGGATCTGGACTAACAAGTGAATGGGACACAGACTTTGGCCCCTAGAGGTATGGGGAGCACAGGGGGGTTGCTTCTCTACTGTAAGATGGACAGGGGTCCTGGATGGCTCCCTCTCCAGAGGGGGCGGTAGAGAAAATCCACACTAAGGAAAGACAGGCCTGTGGCTGAATAATGGTCCCCCAATGATCTCCATATCCTAATTCTAGAACCTGTGGATATGTGGTCAAAGGGACTTTGCAGATGTGATTAAATTAAGGATCTTGAGCTAGGGAGATTATCCTGAATTATCTGGGTGGGCCCAATGTAATTACTAGGAGTCTTATAAAGGGAAGGCAGACGAGTTATAGTCAGAGAAAGACAGGCTGTAAGAATGGAAGCAGAGGTCAGAGAGGGAGAATCTCTTCCAGCTGATTGGCCACAAAGCTGTCCTCCAAACTTCTTGAAACAGATGAGTAATTTCCTCTAGCGTTGCATCCCTTTTGGTTTTTACACATTTCATTACAATACTTTACTTTGTCTTCTTGAGCCACCCTTTGAAATCTTCTATCAGCTCTTTAACTTCTTCCATTCACTTTAGCTACTCTTCATTCAAGAGCAAAGTTCAGAGTCTCTTCTGACATCCAATTTCATCTTTTCTTTCTTTCCTGTCTTTTTAATGAAATTATCCTTTGTTCGAGTATGATGTCCTTGGTGTCATTCCACAAGTTGTCTGTGGAATAATTAGTGTTCAATGTGTTAAATCTATTCTTGAGATGACCTCTAAATTCAGGTGGGATAAACTCAAGGTTGTATGTTGTCCTTCGGGAATTTGTTTTAATTTTCTTCAGCTTCAACATGAACTTGCCTATGAGCAATTGGTGGTCTGTTCTGCAGTTGGCCCCTGGTCTTGCCATGACTGATGATATTGAGCTTCTCCATCACGTCTTTCCACAGATATAGTTGATTTGACACCTGTGTATTCCATCTAACAATGCCTGTGTTTGTAGTCCTCATTTATGTGCTTTAAAAAGTATTTGCAATGACTAAGTCATTGGTCTTACAATATTCTGTCATGCAATCTCCAGCATCATTTCTATCACCAAGGCCATATTTTCCAACTATCACTTCTTCTTTGCTTCCAACTTTTGTATTTCAATCACCAGCAATTATTAATGCATCTTGATTGCATATTTGATCAAATGTTCAATTTCTTCATCTACAGCATTAGTGTTGGGCACATAAATTTGAATAATAGTCCTATCAACTGGTCTTCCTTGTAAGTGTATGGATATTATCCTCTTATCCTATTACTGACAGCATTTGTGTGGATCATAACAAATTGTGGATAACATTGAGAAGAATGGGAGTTCCAGAACATTTGATTGTACTCATGAGGAACCTGTACATAGATCAGGAGGCTGTCGTTCAAACAGAACAAGGGGATACTGCATGGTTCAAAGTCAAGAAGGGAGTGTATCGAGGTTGTATCCTTTCACCATACTTATTCAATTTGTATGCTGAGCAAATAATCTGAGAAGCTGGATTATATGAAGAAGAATGTAGCATCAGAATTGGAGGAAGGCTCATTAACAACTTGTGGCATGCAGATGACACAACTTTGCTTGCTGAAAGTGAGGATGACTTGAAGCACTTACTGATGAAGATTAAAGACTACAGTCTGCAGTATGGATTACACCTCAATACAAAGAAAACAAAAATCCTCACAACTAGTCCAATAAACAGGTTCATGGTGGATGAAAACAAGATTGAAGTTGTCAAGGATTTCATATTACTTTGCTCTACAATCAACACCCACGGAATCAGCAGTCAAAACATCAGACAATGTACTGCATTGGGCAAATCTGCTGTGAACGACCTCTTTGAAGTGAACAGCAAAGGTGTCTCCTTGAAAACTACGGTGAGCCAAACTCAAGCCACGGTATTTTCAATCATCTCTTGTGCATGTGAGAGCTGGACAATGAATAAGGAAGACCAAAGAAGAGTTGATGCTTTTGAGTTTTGATGCTGGAGAAGAATGCTAAGAGTACCATGGTCTAATAAAGGACTAACAAATCTGTCCTGGAGGAAGTACAGTCAGAATGCTCCTTGGAAGCAAAAATGGCCAGATGTCATCTCACCTACATTGGTCATGTTGTCAGAAGGAACCATTCCCTGGAGAAGGATATCGTGGTAAAGTGGAGGGTCAACGAAGAAGGGGAAAGCCCTCAATGAGATGGATAGACACAGTGGCTGCAACAATGGGCTCAGGTGTAACAAGGATTGTGAGGCTGGCACAGGACTGGGCAGTGTTTCATTTTGTTGTGCATAGGGTTGCTATGAGTCGGAGACAACTCGATGGCACCTAACAACAACAACAACTGACAGCACTGTACTTCAGGAAAGATCTTTTTTTTTTTTTTTTTTTAAATTGTGGTTTGGGTGAATGTTTACAGAGCAAATTGCTTCCCATTGAACAAATCACACACATTTTGTTTTCTGACATTGATTGTAATGCCCACAATGTAACAGCACTCTTCCTATTTCCTCTCTGCCTATATCATTTCCCTTAGTCCTTCTTTCCTATCCATTCCCACCTTTTGAGCTTTATTCCTGGGCAAATGCTACCCTTTTGATGGTTGATTGTCCTAATGATTGTGTATCTCCATGGTGTTATTCTTTACCTTATAGGCCTATTATTTGGCTGAAAGTTGAGCCACAGGGGTGAGTTCAGTTCTAGGCTTGAAGAATGTCTAAGGGACATAGTTTCAGAGGTTCCACCAGTCTCTATCAGACCAGTAAGCCTTGTCTTTTTTTAAATTTGGAACTTTGTTCCACACTTTCCCCCCATTCTTTCTGGGACCTTATATTGTGGTCCCTTTCAAGTGGTCAGCAGTGGTAGCCGGGCACCATCTAGTTCTGCTCTCAGGGTCATAGGGCTGTTCACATGATCCATTAGTCCTTTTGCCTGTTTTCTGTGTCTTTGATTTTCTTCACTCTTCTTTGTTCTGGACTAGGAGAATCCAAAAGTTGTACCTTAGATGGCCACTGACAGTTTTTAAGGCCATCGTCACTACACACCAAAGTAGGATGTGGAATACTGCCTTTGTGGGCCATATTATGCCAATTGACCTTAGTGTCCCTTGAGACTATGGTCCTGAGCCCCCAGGCCCAGTGACTCACTTCCTCAAGGTGTTTGGTTATGGCTAAGAGGTTTTCATTAACTCTGTCCTCTGTTGTTGTTAAAAAAAAAACCAAACACACTGCCATGGAGTCAGAACCGATTCATAGCAACCCCTCCTTGGGTTTCTGAGGAGGTATCATTACGGAAGTAGATTGTCCAACCTTCTTGTTGTAAGGAGCCATAAAGTGGGTTCTGACTCATAACAACCCTATGAACAACAGAACAAAACATTGCCTGGTCCTGTGCCATACTCAGTAACTGCCATGCTTGCCCACCATCATAGCCACTGTGTCAATCTGTCTTGTTGAACACCGTCCCCTTTTTTGCTGACCCTCCACTTTCTCAAGTAAAATATCCATCCCTTATGACAACATGACCAAAGTGTGAGAGACAAAAAGTCTGGCTACTCTTGCTTCTAAGGACCACTCCAGCTGTACTTACTCCAACACATATTTGTTCATCCTTCCAGCAGTCCATTGTACATTTGATATTCTTCACCAACACCACAACTCAAATATATCAATTCTTCCACGGTCTTCTTTATTCACTGTCCAGCTCTCACATACGCATAAGGCTACTGAATACACCTTGGCTTGGGTCAGGCACACCTTAGCCTTCAAAGTGACGTCTTTGCTGCCTGATGCAATACATCCTTTGATTTCTTTTTCTCTTTCTTATTGTGCTTTGGGTGAATGTTTACCAAGAAAATTTATTTTCATACAACAGTTCATACACATTTCGTTCCCATAATGTAACAGTTCTCTTCCCACTTCCTCCCTATAGTTACCTTTTCCCCATGTCCTTCTTTCCTATGCATTCCTGTCTTCTGAGCTATCTCCCTGTGAAAATTCTGCCCTTCTGATCTTCCATGGTTGATTGTTCTAAGGAGTGTACCTATCTCGTTTAAATGTTCACCTTATATGACTGGGAGCCACAGTAGTGAGTTCAATTCCAGGCTCAAAGGGTGACTAGGGGCCACAGTCTTGGGGGGTTCACTATCTGACCAGTAACCCTGGTCTTTTTCATGATTTTTTGTTCCACATTTTCTCCCACTCTGTCTCGAATCTCCTACACTGATCCATTTCTGAGTGGTTAACAGTGGTAGCCAGTTACCATCTAGTTCTTCTGGTCTCATGGCCATGAAGGCTGAGTTTCTCATAGTCTGCTAATTCCTAAGACTAACTGCTTCCACATGTCTCTATTTTCTTCAGTCTTCTTTGCTCTAGATGAGGAGAGAACGATTGTTGCATCTTTGAGGCTGCTTGCAAGCTTTTAAGACAACAGTCGCTACACACCAAAGTAGGATATAGAACAATGTTTCTGTGTAGTATGCTATGCCAATTGAGCTTGATGTCTCCTGCATCCATGGTCCCAATAACATGGGTCCAATAACTCGCTCCCTCACGGTGGTTGGCTATGGCTAAAAAGTTACCATAACTGTGCCCCCCATCGAGTCGAATCCAACTCCTAGCGACCCCTTCTTGAGTTTCCAAGGCAGTATCACTACGGAAGTAGATTGCCCAACCTCCCTTCCGAGGAGTGGCTGGTAGGTTTGAACCACCAGCCTTCTGGTTAGCAGTCAAATGCCTTAGGCACTACACCACCAGAGATAGACATTCTTCTATCACATACAAATATGTGTGTAGAAGTATCGTCTGCCAAACTTATATGGTCATGGGTATATTCCCTTCTGCCTAGACATATTTGATCATTCAGCCTGTTTACCCATGTATCCTCTGATTTCGTGACTGCTGCTTCCACAGGTGTTTACTGTATGCTCTATTATATTCATGGATATATTTGCAACACGTATAAATATATATGTAGAAACATCCTCTGTCAAACCTCTATATATCCATGGATATAGTCCCATTCACCTTCCCACCCCTATTCAGCTTGAATATCTATGTGTCCACTTGTAGATTATTATTGTTACTGCAGGGTTGTTGTGTATGTAATAGTATTAATGTTTGTTGCCTTTCATTCTCATGCTGCTCCCAATGTCTTCCTTTGCCTTGATTGTTTCGTGCTGAACTACCCATTATTGTATATTATCTTTTCCTTTACCCAATTTAATATATATCTACCCTCTAGTTAGCAATTTACCCTGCCATTCTCTCTCATACCTGTTAACCTTCAAATTCTGTGTGTAAACCTTTTCTTGATTTTTCACAGTAGTGGTCTCATATAATATTTGTCTTTTTGTGACTGACTAATTTCACTCAGTATAATGTCCTCTAGGTTCATCCATGCTATGAGATGTTTTTGCAGACTCATTGTTACTCTTTAACATTGCGTAATATTACATTGTGTGTATGAATCACAGTTTGTTTATCCATTTATCTGTTGATGGGTATGTTGTTTCCATCTTTTTGCTATTGTGAATAATGCTGCAATGAACCTGGATCTTGAAGTGTCCTTTCTGACAATGAATGCTATGACATTCCCCTTTAATTTGTCATTCCCAGTATGGTAAATTATATGATCATTCGATTCAAAATGGCCAATACCAGTCCATTTCAGTTCACTTATGCCTTGGATATTGATCTTTATGCATTCCATTTCATTTTTTACAACTTCCAAATTTTTAGATTTATACTTCATACATTCCACATTCTGATTATTACTGGATGTTTGCAGCCATTTCTTCTCATTTTGAGTTGTGAAACATCAGCAAATGAAGATCCCCAAAATTTCACTCCATCCATGCCATTAAGGTTGACTCTAGTTTGAGGAGGCAGCTCTTCCCCAGTCATATTTTCAGTGCCTTCCCACCTGAGGGGCTCAGCCTCTGGCACAATGTCAGACAATGTTCTGCAGGTATTCATAAAGTTTTCACTGGCCAATTATTTCAGGAGCTCTGGTAGCATAGTGCCTAAGGCACTTGACTGCTAACCCCTCGGAAGGAAGGTTGGGCAATCTACTTCTGTAGTGATACTGCCTTGGAAATCCAAGGAGGGGTCGCTATGAGTCAAGCCTGACTTGGTGGCACATAACAACAACAACAACAACAAAAACAAATTTTTCAGAAGTAGATTGCCAGGTCCTTCTTCCTAGTCTATCTTGGTCTGGAAGCTCCACTGAAACCTGTCCAGCATGGATGACTCTGTTAGTATTTGAAATACTGGGGGCATAGACTGGGGTCATATCAATAACGCAAACCACCACAGTACGACAGACTGACAGGTGGTGGAAGTGCTTGTTACAACCCTGTAAGTTGACTTCAAAACTACAAATAAATCTCTACTCATAGTTTAGAGCAAACCAAAAAAAAACCAAACTCACTGCCATTGAGTCGGGTCCGACTCATAGCGACCCCTCCTTGGGTTTCCGAGGTGGTATCACTATAGAAGTAGACTGCCCAACCTTCCTTCCCAGAAGTGGCTGGTGGATTTGAACTGCCAGCCTTCTGGTTAGCAGTCAAATGCCTTAGGCACGACACCACCAGAGCTCCCAATTTACAGCAAGGAAGGTGAATTTTCTGAGAGTTAGCAGAATTGTGGGCCTTATTCACTTTGCAAGAAGAGTTCCATTTTCCTTGATGTGACATTTATGACCATTTTTATCATATCAACAACAAAATTTATTTGAGCTCAGGTTTAGAAATCATTGTGAATCACATTTTGAAAAGACAGAGTGATATGATGTGGCTCAAAAATGAAATGGGATGCTTGCAGATCGATATCCTAGGCATTAATGAGCTGAAACGGACTGATATTGGCCACTTAAAGTTAGACAATTGGATATATGTGCTGCAGCCCATAAAGCTGTGTGTCTGCCTCTGGGCTGGACCCAGTTGTCAGCGTGGTCCACAGGCCCCTAGCCTGGGATGAGGGACTGGACATCAGATTCTTAGAAACATCACCCTTTACTCCTGTCACTGGCCCTCTTAGATGAAGACAAGTCATCTCTTTTAAATTAGCAAAGGAATTGCAAAGGAATGTAAACTGGTTGATGAACATACGGATTTATCAATAAATAGTTGCAGAGTAAACATTCGTTCTAGACTCCATAGGGATAAACAAAAGTTTATAATCTTGGCTGGGGTAATGAGATACCTGTAAAGTGACAACGCAGGAAGTGCCAGAATGAGTGGGGACAAATGGTTCAAGAGTGCTGTAGGAACATTTAAGCAGGTGGATAAGGCCATCTTATGGCTGGGGGCTGGAGTCTCATGGCCTGGCTCACTACGGCAGGCTGGTGATCCTGGGTAAGAATCAATATCATTCTCTCTGACTTGAGGGGGAGTGGTTGCTAGGTGGTAGGAGTGCTGCATTGGAAGAGAACTTTTTATCACAGACCTTGTTAAGAAATTTCCAGTGCAGTTGATTTCCTTACTGATTTAAAACTGACTAAAGACAATGCTGTGAGCTCTGGTAGCGTAGTGCTTAAGGCACTTGATTGCTAACCAGGAGGCTGGCGGTTCAAACCCACCAGCCACTCCTCAGAAGGAAGGTTGGGCAATCTACTTCATAGTGATACTGCCTAGGAAACCCAAGGAGGGGTCGCTATGAATCAGGTCTCATCCGACGGCACATAACAACAAATAACAACAAAAACAATGCTTATGGGAAGAAGATGAGGCAGTCCGCTTCCATAAAGATTTGCAGCCTTGGAAACTCTGTGGGGGCAGTTCTACTCTGTCCTATAGGGTCACTATGAGTTGGAATCATCTTGATGGCACTGGGTAAAGACAAGGCAAATTTTATTGCCTGAAGGTGGGGGAGGGGAGGAGCACACAGATCGGTCCATGGTCCATGGCTCCCTCTCCCAATTTGGTATGATGCTGTCTTGAGCCTTAGTTTTAGAATTGGAAAAAGGGGATAAAAACCCATCTTAACAAGGTTTTTATGAGAGAGCAAATGAGACGGTCCACGTAGAAATGTCTCCTGGCCCAGTGCCTCACATGGAATACAGTGCTTAATACACACTCCTTTTCTTCTCTCATCCTCCTCTCCTTCTCTCCCAAGATAGTTCCAGACCCCAATGTAGAGACGTTGTGTTGCTGTTGTTACGTGCTGTCGAGTTGGACCCAACTCATAGTGACCCTTCCTTGGGTTTCTGAGGCAGTATCACTACAGAAGTAGATTGCTCAACCTTTCTTTCGAGGAGTGGCTGGTGGGTTTGAACCTCTAGCCTTCTGGTTAGCAGTCAAGTGCCTTAGGCACTACACTACCAGAGCTCCTGTCCTTCCTGGATGTATATATACCAGTGTTGTTGGTCTTAGCATGCACCAACCCTTACATAAGGAAGTAAGGCATGTGGCAGGAACCTTTAACTCCACCCCCTAACAGAGGCCAGAAACCTTCTAGGTGGGCCACTGTGAGAAAAGGTAGGGCTACAGTGGATGCAACATTTGCATAAACCTGTTCTCCATCCCACAATGCAAAGCTCACGCTTAAACTTGTATTCTTAGGAGCTTGTCCCAAAATAAAATTGTGCAAGTCACAAAGTGATATCTGAAATCATGTATCACCACGCACAAGTTCCCCCAGCCTCCTCAGAGGTAATGCTCATGTTATCTACAGCTAGTTAGTTGCTGCTAAACTCTGGACCCCTGCTGGGGCTCTTTGTTTTCCCCAAAGCACCTCCTCCACACTCACCACAAAGATGTAGAACAGAAAACGACTGTGTCTTTGTCACCTCTTAATCTTGATGTATTTACAGTGTGTGCATTTCCGGTGTGTGTGTAAGTGTGTGTGTGTGTGTGTGCGCGTGTGAAGGACAATACTGAGCACGCACTTTTTCATGAATAACAAGAAAACCAGCTAGAATTTGTTTCTGCATTAAAAAAAAATTGCTAAAAGTTTACAGAGTACTATGAGTGTTAAAAAATTAGTGTCTCCCCACCCCCATTCCCCATCCCCTTACTTTCTAAGGTGGCAGTGAATTTTGTTTGGTTTGCTAAGGTGTCTTTGATAGCTGAAAACACTTCCTCTGCCCTGCTAGGGGTAAAAACCAAACTCACTGCCATCAAGTCAGATCCGACTCATAGCAACCCCTCTTTGGATTTCTGAGGCGGCATCACTACCGAAGTAGATTGCCCAACCTTCCTTCTGAGGAGTGGCTGTTGGGTTTGAACCACCAGCCTCCTGGTTAGCAGTCAAATACCTTAGGCACTAGGCCACCAGAGCTCCCTGCTAAGGGTAGTGATGTTAAGGATAGTGGTGGAGGAAAATGCATTTACTATTTGACCAAGTAAATGACCAGATACTTAAAATTACACCATTAGTGGGAAAAACATTCTATGAAATAAATGAAGCAACCTGAAGAAGATTAGAGACCACATTCAGAACAGTGGGATCCAATAGTTTCTGAAGTAGCCTGGCTCTAGGAAGAGGAGACTTTTCCTTCACTCGCTTGCAAGGAATGGATTGTTTGGGTAACAAACACAGAAAACCTCCCAACCGCCACCACCACCTGCTACATGCTATTATGGCCATATCACTCACACTGTGAACACATCCTGTGTACAAGGCCGGTGTCAGGGCATGACTACTTGTCCTAATTCTCTAAACCAAGGGACGGGACTTTACACCATTTTCCTCGCCTATAAAATATGCAAGGAAGAACAATCCAACTAAACAAAACTTCAGCAGATGTGCTTCTCCCCTTTATACTGAAAGGGCTGAAACGTTTATTAGTGAAGTGATGTAAGAGACCCTTTCTTTTTGGGGCTGTCTTGGGCTATCGGAGATATAGGCCACAAGATGAACAAATGCAACGGGAGACCGTAGACTCCCACAGAAAAAAGTGGACCCCTCGTCGTCCATATGCAACACCCGGTCGCAGGCCCGCTGCATCCTCCAAAACCTAGACCAAAGGGGCATACTCAGAGTTCGGCTCTCTGCGTTGAGCAAAGGATGGGAGGGAGGGGTTCTAGGCCCTGAATGTCCCCCATATGATTGGGGGAGATCTCAACCAAAATGTGTTGGGCTTCTGGGGAAACTAAGTCAGGGGGTGCGGTCAGGGGCACCCCTCTCTAGGTGAAGACACAGTATCTACCCATTTAGTTTCGATCGAGGGCACGGTCAAGACCATAACATCCTCCTCCAGCCTCCCACCTATTCCCGACAGACCCATTCCCGCCGAGTCCCCGAAATGCGGGATCGGGGGTGGCAGGAAAGGAAAGCCTGGGCAGCTCTCACCTGGCCGGCGAGCCCGAGTGCGGACCGACAGCAAGGGGCCGCACAGACAGAATCCGACCGCGAGCAGCAGCAGCAGCCGCCGCGCCCCCATTGTCCCGAGACTCCGCGCGCTCGGAGCGGCTCCGCGCACCGCGGTTCCTCGAGGCTGGAGCCGTCTCCAGGAGGCTCCGCTCGCCCCTCTCCTTCTTCCTTCCTTTGGGGCCAGCAGTCAGTCCGTGCGGGTGGACAGAGTGCGCTCGCTTCTGGGAACTACAGGAGGCTCGGCTTCCCACCGCCGGTCGGTGTGCACTGGCAGCGGGTCTCACCAGCGCGGGGGCGGGACCCGGCGCCGGAGCCGCGAGCTTGGCAGGCGGGAAGGGCGCCCTCCCGCGTGGAGTGTGCGCCTAGGCACGGTTGCCTTCGTCCGCCTCCACCCCTCCCCCGCGGGTCCCTCCGCGTCCACTTAGCGACCCAGAGGCTCGGTGACCCAGGGCTGCCTCCTCTCCGCGCGGTGCACCGCCAGCCCCGCAACCCAGCCTGGCGAGTTGAGGTCCCCGCGGAGTCTGCGCTCCTCCGGTCGGACGCGCCCGGAAGACCCCGAAAGCCAGTAGTGCCCGGCGGGGGAATCCAAACGACACAGTTTTTCCTCTGGGGGCCTCTGAAGTTTCCAAGAGTGACTCAGCGTCGCAGGGTCTTTGGAAGATGGCCGCGCGACCTCGTCGGCCGCTCCCGTGACTTTTTATGACCCTTCTGGGAAGCAAAGAAGTTAACAGTGAACATTTGATTAAGGATGTGTCGAAGAGCGCCGGCTGGACATTCCGGGCCTAGAACCCTTCCCTCCCATCCTTTGCTCAACGCAGAGAGCCGAACCTCAAGTTAAGCAAGCGCTGCGGCCCTTTCTGCAAGTTTGATATTCAGTTAAAAGTTTAAAAGTTAGTTTGGTTTTTGTAATTTGGGGATAGTGGATTGAAACAGAAGATAATTGATTAAAACGAGGGATAGTGAATTAAAACTGCTGCGAAAGGACTGCCCCTATTGAGAAGGGGGCTACGTTGTGGACAGAATTTTGACATTTTTTATTCGTTTCTCTTTATTTCGTGAAGTTGGACATTTCGTATGTTGATCACTTCTTGCTTATTTCACTGATAGGCTGACTGCAAATGGAACTAACTAATAATGCTTTACCCAATGCTAACTTCTCTCTCAAGCACACGGAGCCCTGGTCGCGCAGTGGTTAAGCGCTTGGCTGCTAATCCAGATTTTGGCAGTTCGAACCCACCAGCCACTCCACGGGAGAACAGTTTGCTTCAGTAAAGATTTACAGTGTTGGAAAGCTGCGGTTCTACCCTGGCCTACGAGGTTGCTGTGAGTCCGAATGAACTAGATGGCAGTGGGTTTGGTCTCAGCTTGACTCCTCCTTCCCCACAACAGAACCTGTCAGCCAGAGCTGCACATTAGAGTCACCTGCAGGGCTTTGGAAATGAGAATGACTTTCTGGGGATGAGGTCTCGGCTTGGGTATTCTCTATACAGCAGAGAGGTAATCAGGAGCCTCATAGGAAAGAGGTGCAAAGTGCCCTGGTTACTCTTAAGGGGTCCTTCACATTTTCTTTAACAATGGTAGTGAATGTGATAACCACACCCACTGCCATCAAGTTGGTGGGTTCAAACCGTCAACTTGGTTAGCAGCCCAATGCTTTAACCACAGCCCCATCAGAGCTTCTGAGTGTAATAAAACCAAAAAACCAAACTCACTGACATCGAGTCGGATTTGACTCATAGCGACCCCTCCTTGGGTTTCTGAGGCGGTATCACTATAGAAGTAGATTGCCCAACCTTCCTACCCAGGAGTGGCTGGTGAGTTTGAACTGCCAGCCTTCTGGTTAGCAGTCAAATGCCTTAGACACTACTCCACCAGAACTTGCCAAATAAGGCATAGGGTAGGGGACACCCCAGGATCTCAGATAAAGGGCTCCCGGGTCCCTGCCAAAGCTGAAGGAGCATGAAGCTTATTTGGCTTAGAGAGCACATCTGCTAAGAACCTCTTTTAGGCTGCAAAAGGAAATGGTCCCCTCCTGGCAGTTTCAAGGAGAGCTGGTGGATAGTCCCTTCTCTCTCTCTGGTCACTGATTTGCAGGCACATTCTGCACCCTTCAGCTGATGAGATGCAGTTGAGAGTCATTGGTCGGGTTTCTAAACCTTTCTTTTAAGAGATGTTCACTTGAAGCGTGTCATTTCCCAGTGGAAGCCCTGTCCATTAAAAGCAATGGCAATAATAGAAGTGAGGACTATCTTGTGCTTTCCTTTATTCCCTCATGACCATAGAACACAGTGCCTTATTGAAAACAGAAGTTACTCAGTAAATTACAGAATTACCCAATTAAACTACACAATTAAATTATTTCCCATTATTCTTCTAGGAAACTGTGTTGTGTTGGATTGGGTTCTCTAGAGAAACACAAAAACCAGCAAAGTATATATATATATATTTATAGAGAGAGAAAGAGAGAGAGAGAGAAATTTATCTTAGATAAATGGCTCACAA
>NW_006921691.1:10071188-10072249 GCF_000298275.1 Orycteropus afer afer | reverse complement strand
CAGTCATGTAATCCATCATGGGAACCACCACTCACAACTGGAGTCCAGCCAAGTTGACACATCTTCAACTGTCACAGAAACTATATTCCAAAGTAGATGTGAACCATTTACAGTTACATATTATCTGCCGCTTATTAACTTATACCATTTTCATCAATCCTAACCTGCATTGATTTTAAGATTTATTATTTTAATATATGAACCACAAGCAATAAAAATGATGCTAATTTAACGTACTACACAAGAACATTGTTTCACATCCTACTTTGGTGAGTAGCGACTGAGATCTTAAAAGCTTGCAAGCAGCCATCTAGATGCAATGATGGATCTCTCCTTGTCCAGAGCAAAAAAGAATGAAGAAAACCAAAGACACGAGGAAACAATTAGTCCTTGCGACTGGTACACCATGTGAGTCTCAGCCTATAGGACTATGAGACCAGAATAACTAGATGGTGCCCAGCTACCACCGTCAACCACTTGCAAGGGGGGTCTATGTAGGAGATCCTGGATAAAATGGGAGAACAATGTGGAATAAAACTAAAAATCATTTAAAAAAAAAATGAAAGTGACCAGGTTTGCTGATCTGAGAGAGCCTGATGGAACCACTGAGACTATGGCCCCTAGCTTTCCTTCAGGTCTGGAATTGAACCCACTCCTGTGGCTTCCAGCCAAAAAAAACAAAGGCATATGAGCTGAACATTTACGTTAGGTAGATACACTCCTTAGAGAGATCAATCATGGGAGAATTGAAGGGCTATATATGCACAGGGAGACAGCTCAGGGGGCAGGAGTAAATGGGAGGGAAGGACACAGGGAAGAGGTAACTATAGGGAGGAAGTGGGAGGGAAATTTGCATTGTGGGAAATTGCAGTCAATGTCATGAGACAAAGTGTATGTGAGCTGCTGTATGGAAAATGAATTTTCTCTGTAAACTTTCACCCAAATTACAATAAAATTTGATTTTTAAAAATGCTGCTAATTAAACTACCACATATTACTGATTATAAGAATGTCTCAATTTCAGGATCATTTAAATATGAAGAAAACATCTTAGAATCAAT
>NW_006921691.1:10028980-10070903 GCF_000298275.1 Orycteropus afer afer | reverse complement strand
CTGTGAAATAAGAATGGGATAAAATTGTGACTATACATTAAAATTTTGTCTATTTCATTGGTAAAAATTGTTTCTAACCATTTTACAAAGCCGTAAATTTTATAAGGATGCTTTTTTGCTTCCTTAGGACAGAATGTACTTCTAATGATAAAAAGAGGGCTGCTGAAACAATCTAATCCTTAAATTCTTTGTGCATTTTAACTAGATTAAAGTATCCTTCCAAGTTGGGCTGAAATATAGTGAACAAAGGGGAGAGTGGAACTTAAGTATTTCTAGATTGTGGATACTGACAGAGAAGCCATCAAAAGCTGTACTTACCATCAAAAGTGGTGCCTTTAACTTTTAGTATACTCAAATGCAGATTCCTGACCCTATCCCAGACCTATGGTATCAATTTCTTCATTTTTAACAAGCACCCCCAGATAATGATGATGTGTGAGGCAGGGCTTTGAACCAGTTCTTCTTGTTTGAGTCATGGCTGACAAAGTTACACTGCAATGGACCCAAATTTGTAAAATGTGGGTGTACTGGAACAGGAAAAATGATGGATTGATGCCTGGTTAGAAACTTAATCTCCCTCTTAGAAAACAAGGGCAGTGTGCGATCTGGATAGCAATCAAATATCGTGACCAGTACAGGCAGAAACAATGGTGCTCGGCTCAAAGATTGCAGCCCACCACACTGCTTTCATGTGTGTCGCTCCCCACAGTCCAAGCATTGATCCAGTGTCCCACATCAGGATCCTGAAAGGGCTATGCTTTTTCTGAGTCTCTCATTCCAGGGCTTTGACACATAATTTTTCCTGTTCTGATTGTATGTACATCCACATTTTACAGATTAAGGTCTGTTTCAGTTTCACTGCATTCGCCATGACCGAACCAGTGAAAACTGGTTTCAGGATCCACAGACCATAGTTTTGAGAAACATTGCTCTAAGAACAGTAGTTCTCAAACTTCAGCATGAATGACAATCACCTGGAAGCCTTGTTAAAACACAGCATGCTGGGCCCCACCTCCAAGTTTCTGATCCAGTCGGTCAAGGATGTGGCCTGAGAATTTGGTTTTCTAACAAGTTTCCAGGTAAAGTCTAGGCTAATGCTGCTGGGGCGTATAGACAGGATTCAACACAATTTGTGTTACTTTCTCTAAATTATAAAATATTTATAATATTGAGTGGTCACACTCTTAGACAAATACACCTGATACTGCATAAGTTTTTTTTTTATATCTCTCTGATCTCATTTTCACTCCTGCCCAGAAAAGTGACTTTCTCATCCATGTTTTTTTTTTTTTTTAACTAGTCCTTTTAATTAATTAATTTTATTGTGATTTGGGTGAAAGTTTGCAAAACTGGTTTCCTTTCAACAATCCATACACGTTCTGTTTTGTGACATTTACTGTAATTCCCACACTGTAACAGTGTTCTTTCTACTTCCTCCCTGTGTCCAACCTTTCTCTTCATCCTTCCTTCCCTTCACCTCCCACCTTCCTAGCTCTCTCCCTGGGCAAATGCTGTCCTTTTGGTCTCATATGCTTGATTGTTTTAATGAGTGCATACTCTGCTGTTATTACTGTTCACCTTATAGGGCTGTCTATCATTTAGGTGACAGTTGAGTCACAGTGATTAAGTTCAGTTCCTAGCTTGAGGGGTATTTAGTCTATCATCTCAGAGCTTCTGCGAGTCTTCATCAGACCAATATGCCTGGTCTTTTTTTGTGATTTTGAGTTTAGTTCCACATTCTATCCCCACTCTATCCTGGATCTCCTATTGTGATTCTTCTCAGAGTGATCAGCAATGGTAGCCGAGCACCATCTAATAATTCTGGTCTCAGGGTTGTGGAGGCTGGGGTTCATGTGTTCCATTAGTCCTTTGGATTGTTTCCTGTGTCTTTGATTTTCTTCTGTCCTTTGTTTTTAACAGGGAGAGGCCAATAGTTACACCTTAGATGGGTACTCACAAGTTTTTAAGACCCCAGTCACTATTCACCAAACCAGGATGTAGAACATGCTAATTGACTTTAGTGTCCCCCAAAACTATGGTTCTGAGCCTCCATACCCAGTGACCCATTCCCTCAAGGTGTTTGGTTATGGCTAAGAAGTACTCATATCTTTGTCCCCTGTATGCTCTACTGTTGTTGTTGTTGTTAGGTGCTGTCAAGTCAGTTCTGACTCACAGCAACCCTGTGTACAACAGAACGAAGCAGTGCCCAGTCCTGCACCAGCCTCATAATCCTTGCTATACCTGAGCCCATCATTGCAGCCACTGTGTCACTCCATCTTGTTCAGGGACTTCCCCTGTTTCGTTGACCCTCCACCTTACCAAGCATGATATCCTTCTCCAGGGAATGGTCCCTTCTGACAATATGACCAAAGTAGGTGAGATGAAGTCTGGCCATTCTCACTTCCAAGGAGCATCCTGGGTGCATTTCTTTCAGGACAGATTTGTTAGTTCCTCTGGCAGTCCATGGTACTTTCAGTATTCTTCACCAACACCACAACTCTTCTTCAGTCTTTCTTATTAATTATCCAGCTTTGCATATGAGGGGATTAAAACCACCATGGCTTGGGTTAGTCACATCTTAGTCCTCAAAGAGACATCTTTGCTCTTCAGCACTTTAAAGAGGTTATTTGCATCAGAGTTGCCCAGTACAATACACTGTCTGATTTCTTGACTGCTGCTTCCACTTGTGTTGATTGTAGAACCAGGTAATATGAAATCTTTGACAACTTCAATCTTTTCTCCATTTATCGTGATGCTGATTATTGGTCCAATTGTGAGGATTTTTGTTTTCTTTATATTGTTTATTACTCCGTTGTGTGTATGTACTATAGTTTGTTTATCCATTCATCCATTGACAGGCCCTTAGGTTGTTTCCATTTTTTTTTAATTTTGAGTAATGCTGTGATGAACATGGGTGTACATATATTTGTTTGTGTCACAGCTCTTATTTCTCTAGGATATATTTATATATGTACATTTATATTTATATCTATATATATAAATTTGGCATCTGTTAAAATAATAAATCTCTGCTAAATGTGAATCCTAGTAGTGGAATTGCTGGATCAAATGGTATTTCTTTTTCCACCTTTGTAAGGGAGTGCCATACCACTTTCCACAATGGCTGTGCCAGTTTACAAGCCTACCAGCAGTGTATAAGTGTTCCAGTCTCTCCACATCCTTGCCACCATTGATTGTTTTCTGTTTTTTTGAACTATGCTATTAGTGCTAGAGTGAGATGATACCTCATTGTTGTTTTGATCTGCATCTGTGTAATGTCTAATGATTCTGAGCACTTCTTCATGAGTTTGTTAGCTGCCTGAATGTCTTTTTTGGGGAAGTGTCTGGTCATGTCCTCTCTCCATTTTTTAAATTGGATTGCTTGTCCTTTTGTTGTTGTTGTTGAGATGTTGAAGTTGTCTATAAATTTTAGAGAATTGTTCCTTGTTTGATGCATTGTTACTATTTTTTTCCCCAATCTATGGATTCTCTTTTTACTCTTTTGACACAGTCTTTTGATTCAACATAAATGTTTAATTTTTAGGAGTCTCATTCACATTTTTGTACTTCTACCAGAAGGTCAGCAATTCAAACCCACCAGCTGCTCTGTGGAAGGATGATGGGGTGATCTTCTTCCATAAAGATTTACAGCCTTGGAAACCTAGTGGGGGTCAGTATGACTCAGAACCGACTCAATGGTAGTGAATTTAGTTTTTTGAGTACATTTGTACGTTTCTAAAAAGATTTAGTATTAGTATTGCTTTGTATGTTTTAATATTTATTACAAGGATATCATATCCTGGGCTTACTTTTGTAACTTGCACTTTTAGAATTTACCTATTTGATAGATATATATCTATTTCTTTCTTTTAAAATTTTTTATAGTGTTCCTTTGATGCATATACATTTTATTCTTCCAAAAAGATCTATTTTATCTTAAATTTTGTCCCTTTTTAATCCATAATATAGTTTACTTTTGCTTTTCCCACTTTATTAATCTAGCCAGAGGTTTGTTGTTGTTGTTATGTGCCGTCGAGTCGGCCCCGACTCATAGCGACCCCTCCTTGGGTTTCCCAGGTAGTATCACTACGGAAGTAGGATTGCCCAACCTTCCTTTCCAGGAGTGGCTGGTGGGTTTGAACCGCCAGCCTTCTGGTTAGCAGTCAAGTGCTTTAGCCACCATGCTACCAGAGCTCCTAGCCAGAGGTTAGAAGTGACTATATTAATTTATTCTCCTACCATTTTGAACTGGGCACTTCAGTTGCATTTCACAAATTTCGATGTGCACATTTATGCAATTTCAGTCTAAATATTTTTTTTGTTTGATGTCATGATATCACCTTCAACCCATAAATTATAAGATTTGACTAGCTTTTTGTGATTGATTTCTGATTTTGTGTTGTGGTCTCTTGGTAATGTTTTGTTTTTTTTCTGTTTTGTGCTCATATCCTACAAAGTTCCTGTAATGATTATGTGCTCTTTGAAGCTTATTGGAAAAACTAGTAACAATCTCTCTACTTCATTTGGTCCATGTAGCCAAATGAAACCTTTTGTTGACAGTTTTAGAGCAAATGTGTGTAGGTTCCCAAGAGTAGACAATCTACCTAACCATAGATGGGAAACACACTTGCCGAACATATTTATAATCCTGAGAAATAGAATCCCGTCTTTGCAGCATCCTGTAAAATCTGCTTGATATTAGTTCCTGGTTTTCGTTTTCTCTGAACTTGCCTGGCACCAAATACGGAGTCATTAGCTAAACTTCCACAATGTTTGTGGTATTTAAACAAATGTTACATCAAAATGGTGAGTTTTAATCCTAAAGTGACATGAAAATAGTTTCTTTTAAATCCACTAGACGATCTACCTGCTTCAGGTATTCTAGTTGCTGCTTCTCTATTCAAAACCCTCCATAGACAACCAAGAACTTGCCTAGTAACTTCCTGTTGGAAGTTAATGGTGTTGATACCAGGGCTCGTATGAAATGAAATTAAGTTGTATTCAAAGTAGGTGTGAGACTGTGCAAATTCTGGGCCGTTATCTCCATATTTGGTTTTCAAGCAAACAAATGTTTGTAACAAGGTCCTAAGCTAACTATTCTGGTTACCTAGTGCTGGTCTGATAGGAATATACCGTAAATGGGATGGCTTTAACAAACAGGAGTTTATTCTCCTACAGTTTGGAGGCTTTAAGTACGAGTTCAAGGTGCTGGGCTCTAGGGGCTGTGTGAAAGCCCCTCAACCTTGGGCTTCAACTCTGCCTCTTGCTCTCAGCCCACTGAAACTAGAGGCATTTCTTCACTCAGGCAGCTACTGGCTGCTGAGGCTAACAAGCCCAAGATCGATAAAAGGCACAGTCCTAATGTTACCAAAGCACACGGCAGGCCATTAATTCAAGTCCATTGTAAGTCCCAAGGTCCACAAAACATAGCAGGCTGCTGAACAACTACACAGCTACATGCAGGGTTCAAGGTGCCATAAGCTAGAGACAATTCCCAAAGCTGCTTCTTATATATGGGAAGCAGACCACATACCCAAAGTAGCTACACAGATGCTTGTGGTAGATACCACCATGGAGTTGACTGACAGTCTCATCATGAGGACTAACTACCACCAGCTGCCCAGCCACTCACCCAGGCCCAGCCAAGTTGACACACAAAATAACCACCACACTAACCAACAGAAGACCTATTCTGCCTCTTGTTGTTACAAACCTGCATTGGTATTTTGGATTTAGAAGTTAAGCTTTTATAATGGATCAACAACTATCTTTCTGCCCACCTGTAGTAGCTAATGTTATGTGTCAACTTGGCTGGGCCTGCTTTTGAGTGGCTGGGCAGCTGAATGTAGTTATTCCCCATAATGAGACTGGTAATCAACTTCATGGTAGAATCTACTGTGACCACCTGAGTAGCTGTCTTAGGGATGGCTCTGCTTCCAGTGTATAAGAAGACACTTTGAGAAAGGTCTTGAGTTTTTGGTATGCTTGGACCCTGAATGTAGCTGAGTTTTCATTCAGCAGTCTGCCATGTTGCCTGCAGATCTTGGGACTATTTTCTGGACTTGAGCTAGTGGTCTGCTGTGTTGCTTAATAATCTTAGGACTGTGCCATTTTACTTGTCAACCTTTGGTCTGTCAGCCTCAGCAGCTAGCAGCATCTGAGTCAAGAGAAGCCTCCAGCTTCCGTGGGCCAGGAGCAATTGATGCCAATGGAAGCAGCAGTCAGGACATTAGGTGATGTATAGCATTGGGCAAGTTGGCTGCAAGGGAACTTTTTTGAGTGCTGAGGAGCAAGGATGTCTACTTGAGGACTAAGGTGTGCCTGACACAAGCCGTGGTATTTTCAATTGCCTTGTATGCATGTGAGAGTTGGACAATGAATAAGGAAGACTGACAAAGAATTGATGCTTTTAAGTTGTGGTGGTGGTGGTGGAGAGCTGAAGTCCAAGGTCAAGGGGCTTTCACCCAGCACCTATAGCTGGCACTTTGAACTCAATTTCTAGCCCTGTAAACTGTAAGAGAATAAATCCCTGTTTGTTAAAATCATCCACTTGTGGTCTATTTCTGTTATAGCAGCACTAGAGAACCATGGACAGAATGGCAGACTATCCCTATGGTTTGGGGATACTAAACAAAGTCAAACTTGGCATCTTTTAAAATAATAAATTTCTGTTAAATGTGAAAATATTTTTAGTTCTCCTATTTGTTGATTTCCATCCATTGTGTTTTAAGAGCCTTTATACTGTAATAAAAACATCATTGAGGCAGTCTAGTAAATCTGTCTGAGTGTTTTTATTTGGAGATTGAGTTTTAGATTGAGATAATTAGTAAATACCCTACACAAGTGCCAACCTAAAGCAATGCTAGATTTCTGAGGGATCACTGTTGTTGTTGTTGTAGGCACTGTTGAGCTGATTCTGACCCATAGTGACCCTATATATAACAGAATGAAACACTGCCTGGTCCTGCACCATTCACACAGTTGTTGCTATTCTTCAGCGCATTGTTACAGCTACTGTGTCAGTCCATGTCACTGAGGGGCAGTAAAGTAATGGAAAGGGATCCTTACCTGGATCCCTGCCACTGCTTCCCTCTGTCCTGGTCCCCCCCGCCCCCCTTCCCACTGCTTGGGAGAGGCATGGCCTGGATCCCTGAATATGGAAGAAGCTGGACTATATGAAGAAGAACATGGCATCAAGATTGGAAGAAGAATCATTAACCACCTGCGATACGCTGATGACACAACTTTGCTTGCTGAAAGTGAGGATGACTTGAGGCACTTACTGATGAAGATTGAAGAACACAGTCTGAAGTATGGATTACATTTCAATATAAAGAAGACAAAAATCCTCACAACTGGACCTATAAACAGCATCACGATAAATGGAGAAAAGATTGAAGTTGTCAAAGACTTCACATTGCTTGATTCTACAATTGATGCCAGTGGAAGCAGCAGTCAGGACGTTAGATGATGTAAAGCATTGGGCAAGTTGGCTGCAAGGGAACTCTTTCAAGTGCTGAGGAGCAAGGATGTCTACTTGAGGACTAAGGTGCACCTGACACAAGCCGTGTTATTTTCAATTGCCTTGTATGCATGTGAGAGCTGGACAATGAATAAAGAAGACTGACGAAGAATTGATGCTTTTAAGTTGTGGTGGTGGTGAAGAATGCTGAAAGTACCATGGACTGCTAAAAGAACTAACAGATCTGTCCTGGAGGAAGTGCAGCTGGAATGCTCCTTGGAAGCAAGAATGGCCAGACTTCGTCTCACCTACTTTGGTCATGTTGCCAGAAGGGACCATTCCCTGTAGAAGGATGTCATGCTTGGTAGGGTGGAGGGTTGATGAAAGAGGGGAAGGCTCTCAACAAGATGGATCGACACAGTGGCTGTGATGATGGGCTCAAGTATAGCAAGGATCATGGAGCTGGCGCCGGACAGTGTTTCTTTCTGCTGTGCATAGGGTCGCTATGAGTCGGACAAGACTCAATGGCACCTAACAACAACAAAGTGATGGAACCTGTCTCCATTCCACCTGGTGCTGGAGCCCATCTCTTGGCCTCCACTTCTATACCATGTTTACACCTGTCACTTGCAATGCAGTGCCAGGCTCTGGACTTCCCGCCATCATGGAAACACAGCTCTGTCTTCTAGAGTGTATCCCTGTATCTTAACCTGTTATTAAATTCTGGTTTCTGTAATATAAGCAATAAGTTTTCAAAAAGCTAATCAGCAGTAAAACAATCCAATGTGTGTGTATATGTATGTATGTATATATCTATACACACACACACAACTTTCCTCATTCAAGGTTCTGTGGTTTGTCTCTTGGAATGTTTGAGGAGTACCACAGATCCCTACTTGACCACAATCAAAACTATAAAAATTTCAGCATAATTAATGTCCAACCACACATACATATTGTAGTTCTGGTCTTTAAATAAGAATGTCATATCAAACAATGATCACAGTAAGTTGGTCTCTTTTTCCCCATAAACTCCCACAACATTAAATTATGCACAGGTTCAAGTATGCACGGAGATCACTAGAGCACAGTCTTTGCGGGTACCTATAGTGCTATTTAAGGAGCTCTTGTGGTGCAGTGGTTAAGACATTTGGCCGCTGACCAAAAGGTTGGCAGTTTGAACCCAGCAGCCACTCCACAGAGAAAGGTAAGGCAGTCTGGTTCTCTAAAGCAGAACTGTAAAGGGTTTTCTTGGAAACCCTATGGGGCAATTCTATTCTGTCCTATGTGGTTGCTATGAGTCAGAATCAACTCTGTGGCTGTGGGTTTTGGTTTGGTGTAGTGCTAAGTCCTTTTTGCCTTTTTAACATCCAGGTACCAAAGTAGGGTTTAGTAGAGCAGGGTTCCTATTTACCTCCCAGACCAAAGAGTATTTTTTATAACCACGGAAACATGAACAAAATTAAAACACAGGAGTCAGCTATGCAAAACTTATAGTTCCAATTGCTCACTGTTTTAAATGTAAATAACTAAGTAATTTTTTTCTTCCCCCCACTGAAAGGAAAGCTATGAGCCCTGGGGAGGAAGCTGGCCAGAAGTCCCTAGTGTCTCAGGGTTATAAGAAACAGTTGTGTCCTGGCTTGAGGGATGTTCAGTCCTCCTGGGAGTAGCAGAGACCTTAGCCCCAACCATCTCTACAGAGGTCTGTACACTCTTACACTCCTTGGCTTCTTGTTCTTACTCTTTTCTTCATCACATGCTCCCTTCTCTGGGTCACTTAATCAGCCACGTCCTTCAAAGATTTCAAACAAGTAGTAATTTGTGATATCATCAACAATAATCTCATCATGTGGGCCAACAGGCAGAAAACATTCACAACTTTCCCTGAGTGTATTGTCATGAGACAAAAATCTTTGAGGCTCCCTGAAAATCTTTATTCATGTAAGTAACACTAAAGCATATCATACAACATTGGAATCAGTTAAGATAAGCTTCTTTCAGAGATGTGGTTAAAGACTGGCTTTTGTCCAAACATTGCTCCCTAATTTTGGTTCCAAGCCTTCCTTAGAGCACGAAGGAGGAAGCTTACCCTATCTCTTATAGTAAGTAAGAGATTCCAACTTATAGAGACCCTATGGACTATATTTCACAGCATCTCTTGCAGCTTGTTGTTATATCCAATAGGATATATAAGCAGAAGTGACATATATGTTAAAATTGTTTGTCCTAGACATCTTTCCCCCTTCCTGCTGGCTGGGAATCAGTGTCAAGAGTGAACTGGCCAGTCTGGATCCCCGGAGAACTTCGTGGACCTGCTCACGTACCTCCTGAGCTACTGACTTTGAGAAAAACCTCAATCTTGTTTTAGCCACAAAAATTTTGGCTCACTTTGCTACAGCAGTTTATGTTGTACCCTACTAGTATAGCTATAATTGCATTATTTTTCTTTTCCTGATAAGTCCCACCAAGAACTTCTTATTATCCACCAAGAACTTTATTATCTATTTTTTTCTTTAAAATTTACTTGTTAATATACACCAATCCAATGGTTTTTACATGTACAAGTTAGTGACATTGATTACATTTTCAAGTTGCGTAACTGTTCTTACCCTTCTTTTCTGAATTATTCCTCCCTCGTTAACATAAACTCACTGCCCCCTAAATCTTATCTAGTCTTTCAAGTTGCTGTTGTGAATTTGATCCATATAGATAGTGCTTTTTTTAAAAATTTTATTGTGATTTGGGTGAAAGTTTACAAAATAAATTCACCTTTCATACAGCAGTTCACATACATCATTAAACAAAAAGAAAAAAAAGCCCTCACTGCTGTTAAGTTGATTCGACTCATAGCCACGATCCCTCCTTGGGTTTTTGAGGCCTTATCTCTATGGAAGTAGATTGCCCAATCTTCCTTCTGAGGAGTGGCTGGTGGGTTTGAACTACCAGCCGCTGGTTAGCAGTCAAATGCCTTAGGCACTGAGCCACCAGATAGTTCTTAAAAGAGTATAATAGTCAAGGCAAACTTTTTTCATGAGTTAGATCAACTATTTGGTTTGAAGAAGACTTCAGGAGATATTTTTGGTTTAAGGTTTAAAGATGATCTCAGGGCAATACTTTCAGGGGTTCATTTACCCTCCATGAGTCCACATAGTTGTTGTTGTTGCTAGGTGCATTGTTTCCGACTCATAGCCACCCTACATGTAACAGAAGGAAACACTGCCCAGTCCTGCACGATCCTAAGGGTCCTATTTTGCAACTATCAATGCTTCTTTTTTGTTTCCAACTTTCACATTCCAATCACCAGTAATTATCAATACATCTTGCTATCATGTGTGTCAACTTCTGACGGCAGAAGTTGGTTTAAAAAAACCAAAAAAAAAAAAACCAAAAAACTTCAATTTCTTCCAAGTCTAGAGTTCATGAGAATTTGAACTCCTGTTCTGCATTTTTCCCCTTCAGATCAGAATTCTTCTATGGAATGTTTAATCAAAATGTTCAGTGATGGTTCAGGCACTATCTAGTTCTTCTGGTCTTAAGACAAAGGAGGCAGTTGTTCATGGAAGCAATTAGCCACACATTCCACACCTCCTATTCTTGACTTTCCTTCTTCCTCTGTTATTCTAGGCAAATAGAGATCAGTTGTGGCTTGGATGGCCACTTGCAAGCTTTTAAGACCCCAAGCACTATGAGGTAGAACAGAAGCACTAAACAAGTTATTTAATGTCCCATGAAACCATGACCATATACCTCTAAACAGTGTTTGGTTGTATATAACCAGTCTCAGCAAGTATTTTATTTTTTTGGTAAATATATCTGTCACACAACTTTTGCCAATTCAACTGTTTACAGGTATACAACTTATTGACAGCAATTGCAATAACTGGCTGTGCAAACCTACCCAAACCAAAACCAAACCAAACTGCCATTGAGTCAATTCTGACTCATAGCAACCCCCTTTGGGTTTCTGAGGTAGTAAATCTTTACAGAAGTAGATTGCCCAGTCTTCGTTTCATGGAGTGGCTGGTGAGTTTGAATTGCCAACCTTCTGGTTAGCAGTCAAATGCCTTAGGCACAGTGCTACCAGAGCTCCTTAAACCCACCCGTAATCAACAGTTTTCCAAAACTGTTCCCTCTCACCCCTGGTAACACAAATAAACTTTGGTCTCTATATGTTTCCTTGTCTTTTTATATATGTGAGGTCATACAGTATTTATTCTTTTGTGACTGTTTTGCTCAACATTATGTCTTCAAGCTCCATACTGTAGCAAGCATCAAGACTTTATTTCTCCTTTTGGCTGAATAGCATTCCATTTTATGTATGTACCATATTTTGTTTATCCATTTGTCTGTTGATGGTATTTTTAGGTTGTTTCCACCTTCTGGCTATTGTGAAAAGTGCTGCAATGAACACTGGTGTATAAGTCTCTTTTTGAGTCTCTGCTATCAAATCTTTTGTGTATATACCTTGGAGTGGAATTTCTGGGTCATATGGTAGTTCTACATCTGCTGTTGTTGTTAGGTGCTATTGAGTCACCTCTGACTCATAGCAACCCTATGCACAGCAGAACAAAACACTGCCTGGTCCTGAGCCAGCTCCGCGATCCTTGCTATACTTAAGCCCATCCCTGCAGCCACTGTGTCAATCCATTTCATTGAGGGCCTTCCCCTCTTTCATCGACCCTCCACCTTACCAAGTATGACATCCTTCTCCAGGAATGGCCCCTCTGACAACATGACCAAAGTATGTGAGTCGAAGTCTGGCCATTCTTGCTTCCAAGGGGCATTTCGGCTGCACTTCCTCCAAGACAGATTTGTTCTTTTAGTAGTAGTTCTACATCTAGGTATACTGTATCTGTGGAAAGAGGCAATGGAGAAGCTCAATATCTCCAGCCAAAACAAGGCCAGGAGCTGACTGTGGAATAGACCAACTGCTCATATGCAAGTTCAAATTGAAGCTGAAGACAATTAAAACAATTCCACGAGAGCCAAAATAGGTCCTTGATTACATCCCATCTGAATCTAGAGACCATCTAAGAAATAGATTTGACTCATTGAACACGAATGACCAAAACCCAGACAAATTGAAGGATGACATCAAGAACATCATACATAAGAAAGCAAAAGATCATTTAAAAGACAAGAAAAGAAGAAAAAATCAAAATGGATGGTCAGAAGAAACTCTGAAACTTGCTCTTGAATGGAGAGTAGCTAAAGCAATTGGAAGAAATGATGAAATAAAAGAGCTGAACAGAGGATTTCTAAGGGCAGCTCAAGAAGGCAAAGTAAAGCATTATAATGAAATGTGCAAAGACCTGGAATTAGAAAACCAAATGGGAAGAACACACTCACATTTCTCAGCTGAAAGAATTGAAGAAAAAATTCAAGCCTAGAGTTGCAATATTGAAAGATTCTATGGGCAAAATATTGAATGATGTAGGAAACATCAAAAGAAGATGGAAGGAATACACAGAGTCACTGTACAAAAAAGAATTGGGTTGATGTTCACCTATTTCAGGAGATGGCATATGATCAAGAACCATAGGTACTGAGGGAAGTAGAAGCTGCTTTGAAGGAATTGCTGAAAAATAAGACTCCAGGAATTGACAGAATACCCACCGAGATGTTTCAACAAACGATGCTGCACTGGACGTACTTACTGATCTATGCCAAGAAATTTGGAAGACAGTTACCTGGCCAACTGACTGGAAGAGATCCATATTTGTACCCATGCCAAAGAAAAGTGATCCAACAAAATATGGAAATTATCAAACAATATCATTAATATCATATGCAGGTAAAGTCTTGCTGAGGATAATTCAAAAGTGGTTGCAGCAGTATATTGACAGGGAACTTCCAGAAATGTAAGTTGGATTCAGAAGATGTAGAATATGGAATATCAATGCTGATGTCAGATGGATATTGGCTGAAAGCAAGGAATACCAGAAAGATGTTTACTTGTGTTTCATTGACTATGCAAAAGCATTCAACTGTGGATCATAAATTATGGATCACATTGAGAAAAATGGGAATTCCAGAACACTTAATTGTGCTCATGAGGAACCTGTACATAGATCAGGAGGCTGTCATTGGAATAGAACAAGTAGATGCTGCATGGTTTCAAAGCAGGAAGGGAGTGTGTCAGGGTTGTATCCTTTCACAATACTTATTCAATTTCTATGCTGAGCAAATAATCTGAGATGTTGGACTATATGAAGAAGAACATGGCATCAAGATTGGAGGGAGACTTATTAACAACCTGCAATATGCAGACGACACAACCTTGCTTACTGAAAGTGAAGATGACTTGAAGCACTTACTATGAAGATTAAAATTTATAGTCTGAAATATGGATTACACCTCAACATAAAGAAAATGAAAATCTTCCCAAGTAGACCAATAAGCAGCATAATGATAATTGAAGAAAAGTTTTTAGGTTGTAAAAGATTTCGTATTACTTAGATCCACAATCAAGACCAATGGAAGCAGCAGTCAAGACATCAAAAGATGTATTGCACTGGGCAGATCTGTTGCCAAAGACCTCTTTCAAGTGCTGAAGAACAAAGATGTCTCCTTGAAGACTAAGGTGTGCCTGACCCAAGCAATGGTGTTTTCAGATGCCTCATATACATATGAGAGCTGGACAATGAATAAAGAAGACTGAAGAAGAGTTGATGCTTTTGAGTTGTGGTGTTGGTGAAGAATATGAAAATACCATGGACTGCCAGAAGAACAAAAAATCTGTCCTGGAAGAAGTGCAGGCAGAATGTTCCTTGGAAGTGAGAATGACCAGAGTTTGTTTCACCTACTTTGGTCATGTTGTCAGACTGCACTATTCCCTGGAGTAGGATATCATGCTTAGTAAAGTGGAGGGTCAGCGAAAAAGGGGAAGGCCCTCAATGAGATGGATTGACACAGTGGCTGCAATGATAGGCTCAGGCATATAGAAAGGATTGTGAGGCTGGTTCAGAACCAGGCAGTGTTTTGTTTTGTTGCACACAGAGTTGCTATGAGTTGGGGCCAACACAATGGCACTGTGGTAGTTAAGGCTGTGTGTCAACTTGACTGGGCCTGATTGAGTGGGTAGGCAGTTATTGGTAGTATTCCCCATGATGAGACTGGTAATCAACTCCATGGTGGAATCCAATGTGAGCAGCTGAGTAGCTGCTGCCTTAGGGATATGGTCTGTTTCCTGTATATGAGAAGCATCTTTGGAAACGGTCTCTAGCTTATGGCACACTTGAACCCCGCATGTAGCCGAGTCATTCAGCAGCCTGCCATGCTCTGCCGATCTTGGGACTTTTAATGGACTTGAATTAATGGCCTACTGTGGTTTGGTAATATCAGGACTGTGCCTTTTTACTTGTCAACCTTGGGCTTGTCAGCCTCAGCAGCTAGTAGTTGTCTGAGTGAAGAAAAGACTCCAGCTTCAGTGGGCCAGGAGCAGGAGACAGAGGTGAAGCCCAAGGTTGAGGGGCTTTCACCCAGCCCCTAGAGCCTGGTACTTTGAAGTTGACTTAAAGCCTTCAAACTGTAAGAGAATGAACTCCGGTTTGTTCAAGCCATCCCATTTGTGATATATTCTTGTCAGAGCAGCACTAGGTAACCAGAACATATATATAAACTGCCAGTTTTCCACGGGGCCTGTACCATTTTGCTTTCCACCAGCAATGGATAAGGGTACCAATTCCCACATATTCTTGCCACATTTTTTTTTTCAGTGTTCCCTCACCTCCCCTTCCACCCCTGGCAACCAACAAAGAAAGTTTCCGTCCATATATAATAAACCTTTCCTTGACCCTCCACAACAATGAACTAATACTATTATTTGTCCTTCTGTGATCGACTTACTTCACTCAGCCTAATGTTCTCCAAGTTCCATGTTATGCGGTGTTTTGCAGACTCTACATTATTCTTTAGTGTTGCATAGCATTCCATTGATGGGCATGTAGGTTGTTTCAATCTTTTTGCTATTGTAAATAGTGCTATGATGAACATGGGTGTGCATGTATCTGTTCCTGTCCTGGCTCTCACCTCTCTAGGATATATACCTAGTAATGGGATTGCTGGGCCAAATGGTTATCTCCAATTCCAGATTTCTAAGGAATCACCATATTGCTTTCCACAGTGGTTGTATCACTTCAAAGTCCCACCAGCAGTGTATGAGAGTCCCAATCTCTCCACATCCCCACCAGCATTTGTTATTTCTGTCTCTTTGAACCTTGCCATCAGTGCTGGGGTGATGGTATCTCATTGTTGTTTTGATTTGCATCTCCCTGATGGCCAAGCATCATGATAAATGGAGAAAAGATTGAAGTTGTCAAAGAATTCACGTTGCTTGGTTCTACAGTCGATGTCAATGGAAGCAGCAGTCAGGACATTAGATGACATATAGCACTGGGCAGTTCAGCTGTGAAGGAACTATTTCAAGTGCTGAGGAGCAAGGATGTCTCCTTGAGGACTAAGGTGCGCCTGACACAGGCCATGATATTTCCAATCCCCTTATATGCATGTGAGAGCTGGACAATGAATAAGGAAGACCGAAGAAGAGTTGATGCTTTTGAGTTGTGGTGCTGGCGAAGAATGCTGAAGGTAACACGGACTGCCAAAAGAACTAACAGATCTGTCCTGGAGGAAGTGCAGCCGAGATGCTCCTTGGAAGTGAGAATGGCCAGACTTTGTCTCACCTACTTTCGTCATGTTGTCAGAGGGGACCATTTCCTTGAGAAGGATGTTATGCTTGGTAAGGTGGAGGGTCGATGAAAGAGGTGAAGGCCTTTGATGAGATGGATTGACACAGTGGCTGCGACAATGGGCTCAAGTATAGCAAGGATTATGGAGCTGGCACAGGATTGGTATTTCGTTCTGCTGTTCATAGGGTCACTATGAGCGGAAACGACTCGATGACACCTAATAACAACGATGGTCAATGATCATGAGCGTCTCTTCATGTATTTGCTGGCCACCTGAATATCCTCAATGGTGAAGTTATCTATTCATGCCTTCTATTTTTCAATTGGATTGTTAATTCCTTTGCTGTTGAGGTGTAGGAGTTTTCTATAAATCCAGAGATAAGTCCCTTGCCAGATATGTTAGTATCAACAAATATGAATTCATTGCTGTCATTTTTGTTATGTGCTTCTTCATGGTGCCGATTTCTTTGTTCCATATAATTTTTTGTGCTGAGCTTGCTTTGTGAATTGTGTTATCACTTTCTTTGTTGCTGTTATTTTTTTTTTTTTAAATCTTAGCCATCCTAGTGGGAGTGAAATTGTAACTCAATGTGGTTTTGATTTGCAACTCTCAGATGGCTAATGATGCTGAACATTTTTTCATGTGTATGGTGGCTATTGGAATATCTTCTTTGGTGAAATATCTATTCAAGTCCTTTGCCAATTTTATGATTGGGTTGTCTTTTTGTTGTTGTCAAAGTTTTAGATGTATTTTGATTATTAGATTTTTGGCCATATGGTTTCCCAGGCTATTCTCCTAGTCAGTAACTTATTTTTTTCACTTTTTTTTTTTTTTAGAAAATCCTTTGATAAGCAAACATTTTTATTTATTTTATTTTTTGTTGTTTGTGCTTTCATTAGTATATTAGATAATCCATTGTTGAAAGCTAGGCCTGACAGTGTTGTCCCTGCTTGTTTTAAGAATTTTTTGGTTTTGGTTTGCACATTTAGTTCCTTAATTCATGTTGAATCTGTTTTTTCCTATGATGTGAAGTGCTTTTTTTTTTTAAATTAAGACAACATAAAAACCAAATTAATGTAATTAACATTTATTTTACATAAAACAATTTCCAAAGAATACATTTAAAAACCATCTAGATACTGATTTTATTGCATTACAAAAAATTGAGAGGCACAATTGAAGTTTCAAATAACTTGTGAGGGGAAGAGGTGGGGCTATGACTGTAGTCCACATTGTTCTTAGTTATTTAAAGGCTCTGGGTAGAAGAGTCCTTCCATGAGGCAGTAGTGCACTTTCATTTAGTAGGAATAAATCACATAAAATATATACTTTAATACAGAAAGTGTTATCGTATTGTCATTTTCGATTATTTATTAAAACCTCACTTTGAATTGCACAAAAGTTCTCTTTAAAATTGACAACTCTCAGGAGACAGAACAAAGTATCTGTCTAAATAATTCATTAGAAATAATTAGGTTTCCATTTCTCCACAGATAGAAAAAAAATCTATGAAGAATTACATTATTTAAGTGGGACATTTAAAAATCTTTCACAGGAAAATAGGTTTACACATTTGTCCCTAGTCAGCTAAATTTATTTTCTTCCTATTTCAAAGGCAAAACAGATCACAGAATGTCCAAGGTTTTAAATCAGAGTACCTACACCACAGTATAGTGTGGAATGTTTACATCAATTCATTTTGTGTCTCATTCTACTGTAGTTATCAAATTATCAAAAAGGCACATGGGTACATTCTTCAGAACAATTTTGGTCTTCTAAAAAAATCACACATTTATAAGCAATGATTTCAATCATGTTTTAAAACAAAAATATTAAACAAATGCTTTTCCCAATCGAGGTAATACAGACTCCATGATATTTCTGCAGGCACTTCACTTTCCATAGAATTTCTTGTTCAGCAGGTAAATAAGAAGGTTTACATTCACTTTAACCTTATCAAACATTTTCATTACAGCCACTCCTTCATACTGCATCTGAAGTAAATCCTGCAATTGTAAAGAACATCATTAAATCTCAACTTTGACATTTTACATATATTAAAAACATACGGTGGCATAGTGCCTAAGGCATTTGACTGCTAACCAGAAGGCTGGTAGTTCAAATCCAATAGCCACTTCTCGGAAGGAAGGTTGGGCAATCTACTTCCGTAGTGATACCACCTCAGAAACCCAAAGAGGGGTTGCTATGAGTCAGATCCAACTCGACAGCAGTGCATTGCGTTTGTTACGTTAGACTTTATTTGTTGGCAAAAATAAGGTTGAATTGCCCTAACGCCCTTGATAAAAAAAAGAACCTAAGCTCACTGCCATTGAGTCAATTCCAACTCATAGGGACCCCTATTGAGTTTCCAAGGCTGTGAATCTTTAGGGAAGCCTCATCGTTCTTCTGCAGAGGAGCTGGTGGGTTAGAACGACTGACCTTTTGGTTAGCAGCCAAATGTCTTAACCACTATACCACCAGAACTCCTTAATGACCTAGATCAGGTGATTCTTAAAGTTTAGTGTGCATCAGAATCACCTAGTTGAAAACACCAGAAACCCAAATCAAACCCATTGCCATCCCCATGATTCCAAGTCATGGGCACCATTTAAAACAGAGATTGCTGGGCCCCACTCCCAGGAATTTGATTTTGCAGTTCTGGGATGGGCCCCAATTTGCATTTTAAACAAGTTTCCAGGAGGTGATACTGTTGGTCTGGGTGTCACACTGAGAATCACTCACCTAGATGAAATAAAGCTCTGGTAGCGTAGTGCCTAAGGCACTTGGCTGCTAACCAGAACTAGAAGGCTGGCAGTTCAAACCCACCAGCCACTCCTCAGAAGGAAGGTTGTGCAATCCACTTCCACAGTGATACCGCCTCAGAAACCCAAGGAGGGGTCATTATGAGTCAGGCCTGACTCTATGGCACATAACAACAATAACAGATGAAATAAAATAGCTTTTTAGACTTGATAAAGATTGTATGAAAGTAAGTATCAAAAAGGTATCACTAAGGTAGTATCAAAAGGGGGTCACCAGGAGTCAGAATCTCTCAATGACAACTGGTTGATATCAAGCATATAATTATAATTTCCATTTTTAGTTGAAAAATTCAAAATGCAAATATTCCAGCTAGATAGGCTATATCCTTCAGAACAGTAGTGTTTTCTAAAGTGAGATGAACAAGATAATTCATTGGGGAAGCAAGAAAAATACCAGAACTCCTGATGTTGTTTGTTGCCATTGAGTCAGCTCCAACTCATCACAACCCTATGGACTACAGAACGAAGTACTTCCCAGTCCTGTGCCATTCTCACAATCTTTTCTATGTTTGAGGCTGTTGTTGTAGCTCCTGTGTCAATTCATATCATTGAGGGTCTTCCCCCTTTTCACTGACCCTCTACTTTACCAAGCATGATGTCTTTCTTCTGGGACTGGTCCCTCTGACAATGTGACCAAAGTGAGATGAAGTCTGGCCATTCTTGCTTCTAAGGAGCATTCTGGCTGTACTATCTCCACGATTAGACTGGAACATCTAGTTATATATTTTTTCTCTCATTTTTCAAACATTTTCATTTGGCATATATTTTATAAACCAAATCAAATCCTTGCCGTCAAGTTGATTCCAACTCAAAGTAACCCTGTAGGACTGAGTAAAACTACCCCATAGGGTTTTCCAGGCTGTAAATCTTTACAGAAGCAAGACTGCCACATCTTTCTTCTGTGGAGTGGCTGGTAGGTTCAAACTGCTTAGCAGACAAGTGTTTAACAAGACCCTCAAAAAGATGGATTCACATGGTGGCTGCAACAATGGACTCAAACATAACTGATTGTGAGGATGGTGCAGGACCAGGCAGCGTTTTGTTCTGTTATATACAGATTCACCATGAGTTAGAATTGACTTGATGGCACCTAAGAACAACAATACATTTTATAAAGAGTGTGGTATAGTACCAGTGTAGAAGCATATACACCTAAATAAGTATACACATATGGGGAAAAGTGCTTGTGCTATTTACTGATAAAGTTGTGTGATGAAAGGTGTAGACCACTGTACAAAGCAACTCTTTCCTGATGTAGAATATTTCTGCCCCTGTATTGAGATCAGGCCCCCATTTTCAAGTCAGTATATCTGACTTCTATTTTTCATTGCCATCATATAAACAAAGGAAATTAACTCTCTTACTAAAACAAATACCTGGGTCACATCAGCCATATGCAAGAGGCTAAGCAGTAACATTTCACAATAACCCATGACAGGAGGTTTCCCCAAATACTTTTTTTTCACTCAGGTTCTACTGTTGTCGTTGTTGTTGTTGTTATGTGCCATCGAGTCGGACCCAACCCATAGCGACCCCTCCTTGGGTTTCCGAGGCAGTATCACTACGGAAGTAGATTGCCCCATCTTCCTTCCGAGGAGTGGCTGGTGGGTTTGAACTGCCAGCCTTCTGGTTAGCAGTCAAGTGCCTTAGCCACTATGCTACCAGAGCTACTAGTTGGTATTTAATCTACTTCTTTATCCTTCCCGTCAAATCTCAGGGTTCCAGGATTATCTCTTGTATCTCTTTCAATTGGTTTCTCATTTCTTTCTTGAAAATGGTCTGTGTAACTTTTCTGCCTATTCTGCCATCTTGTCAGAAATCTCTCATTTTCTTTTCTTCTGGAAACTTCTTGTTTCTTAATGATAATGTCCGGTGTCTATATTAAGCAAGATCGTTTACAAAAGTTGGAGTGCTCTTTGAGCAAGTTTTGGCTCTTGCCAGCTTCCTCCTCCATTTCCTCAATTAATTCCAACTGCACTGAGCTGCTGTTCTGTGCTCTCAAGTTGATTCCGAACCATGGCAACCCCATGCGACAGAGCAGAGCTGCCCACTGAATTTCCCAGGCTGTAATTTTTACAGGTGCTGATCACCAGCTTCTTTCTCCTGTGGAGCTACTAGGTAGGTTCAAGCCACTGATCTTTTAGCAGCTGAGTACTGACCCACTGTACCACCAGGGTTCCTTCACACTAAACTAAATGCCTACATCATTCAGATGTGCTTCTAGAATTGGAATTCCATGGGGAAGTCTTTTAGTCAAGAATGCTTTCATCTATTAAAATGTAGTGGGCACTCACTTTTCTTCTGGAAAATGCAGTAGCTGTTAACCAAAATCTCTTGGAAAAAAGAGTTAAGTCAATATGGCCAGGTTGAGAAGGAATGGTTTATATAGGGGAATTAGCAGAGTTTCCAAGCTGAAGAGCAGAGAAAATATGTCTGGACTTAGAGCTGGAAGACCAGAGTCTTGACTTTGCTCTGTCATTTGCTATTTTATGAACTTGCAAATCATAAAATAGCTCTGAAGTTCTGCTTTCTTATGTGTAAATTAGGGTTACAATGCCAACCTCACAGGGTGCTACTGACATAGGAGATGAAGCTATCTGCAAACACTCTGAAAGCCACCCATGCCTCTCTCTTCAGGATCAATTGGAATCCTGTGGAAAAAAACCAAAAACCAAGTTCACTGCCGTTGAGTCAATTCAACTCATAGCAACCCCTCCTTGGGTTTCTGAGGCGGTATCTCTACAGATGTAGATTGACCAATCTTCCTTCCGGGGAGTGGCTGGTGGGTTTGAACCACCGACCTTCTGGTTAGTAGTCAAAAGCAGTGAAGAGAATTCTACTACTGAAGCACCACCGCCCTCAGTGGCCCAGATAAATAGGTGGTTTCCTTTTGAAAAAAACTCAGTTGATCTTGGGCTGAGGATTCAGGAGTTGGGGGTGGATAAACATAAACATCTGGTGTGCACTTTCCTTTTTTTTGAGGGGGTACATAAACTGGATTTTTCAGTATCTGTTCAAATAAATTTGGATTGAATCTTGCTCTTATGAGAAAGCAGAAATAACTCATATTGCAAATAGCATTTTTCTATTTACAGATATATTTTGAACAATGCCTTTCAGTCTCATAATTTCAACCATTTAGTACACAGATTTAAGAAAATGATATCTGAATCATCCTAAATAGAACAAAGGAAAGAGAGAAAGTAACACAGCAGAAATAAGATCAAGAAAGCTCCAATCCTGGGAATCTCAGTCTTAGAAAGAAATGCAAATTCCTAATAAAAGGGGATTTTCTAGCTTTATTTAATAACTCTGAATGCTAACATATTATTCTTTTGGGTAAGTTTTAAAATGAAACAAGGCATTGAAAAATTAACTGCTAGGGTTTAAGATTTATTTTAAAGTATTTTAAAATTCCAATAACTGAAAAATCACAGCTCAAAAAAAAATCAATATTAAAACAAATATTGAAAAATAAATTTTGGATTGGTCTTTTGTTAAATGTCCTTGCTGTTATGAAGAGTGCAAGCCAAGGGAGCCAGGAATGACCAACACTATACAATTCACCTCCAATTTGCAGAAATCCCAGCTTACCTGAATATTGAGCTGCACCTTTTCCATTTCCACACCCAGGAATTTTGCTCTGACGTCAAAGATGCCCACATCTTCAGTAGACATGATATCAAATGTAACATTTTTAAACCTGATGAAGAAAGGAACATTATAAATTATAAATATATGCTTAAACCAGGAACCAAATTAACAGAATCCCACATTACCATTCTTAGTGAATGATCTCTTGGGAAAATTCTAAGGACATTACAAAAAACTTCCCATTATCTTTACCCCCCATTTTCAATTTTGGGCAAGAAGAATACCAAGTAGAGAGCAACTAGTTGTGACTGTTAACTAGTAGTTTATCTCATTCACTTTAATATCTCAACACCAAAGTGTTCTCATCCCATCTCAATGTGCTCCCCCAAACACCATGTTAGGCAGTGATTGTTGAAGATCTGTAGCTCACAGAACACTGTAGTAGGTGCTTTATTACAAAGAAATATAAGATAGAGTCTGTTTCCTTAGGGAGTATAGAACAGAGTTGAAAATTCAGGATAGTCACAGAGCATGAGAATTATATATTGACCTATATTGCTCACACAGGAGGTCTGGTGGTGTGGTGCCTCAGGCATTTGACTGCTAACCAGAAGGCTAGCGGTTCAAACCCACCAGCCACTCCTTGGAGGGAAGATTGGACAATCTACTTCTGTAGAGATACTGCTTTGGAAACCCAGGGTTGCTATGAGTTGGATCAATTTGACAACAGTGAGTTTGGTTTGGTTTGGTTTTATTGCTCACAGAAAGAGCCCTGTTGGTGCAATGGTTAAGGACTTGCCTGCAAACAAAAAGGCTGGTGGTTTCAACCCACCAAGTGGCCCTATGGGAGAAAGACCTGGTGATCTGCTTCTGTAAAGATTATGGCCTAGAAAATCCTAGGGGGTTGCTATGGGTCAAAAATCAACTCAACAGAACCCAACAACTGTGCACAGGCCAGCCGAGCATTTCAGATGATGACTTTTATAGGAACTTTGAAGAGGAAGAGTGTTTTCTCTTAGTTGGTGTAGTTAAGAGTAGGTGTCAAACTTTCACCTAAAATGCAATATAATATTTAAAAAAACAAAACAACCCCAGAAGACTTCATGAGAGAAATAGAAGCCACATCTCAAGGGGAAGGTAGGCTTTCGAGAGGCGGTACAGGCCAGTGAATGTGGCTTCAGTCAAGACAAAGAACAAGGAAGTGATGCAGTCAGGGGTTCATGATCCCCTTAAAATGGCAAGCCCTCAGTTCCTGGTCTGGGGCTGTGAAGCAGGGTTTCTGGTTCCTCCTCCACACCAAATACACACACTAACTGGGCACTGTCTCAAGGGCTGGCACATTAAGTCTGTGGTTTTGAAAGTACAAAGGCCTTGTTTTACAATTGTAGATAACTCTCATCTACCAAGTCTGAAAGACACCCTTTCACTCTAACTGCTATGACTCAGTTCATTTACAAGGAAAATGAGAGGCTCCCATAGTCGAACACATTAGACCAGCCATGAGAACATGGTCATTTAAGCAGCACTTCACACGACTCACAGCACCAGATGCTAATGGCTGATGGAAAGACTAGAGATTACAATACATGTATTTTCCCCTGTCATCTGTAATCAAGGATAAGCTTTGATAGACCAAGTGAAGGCCACGGGAAACCAAACTATGTGAGCCAGACTCTGTGATCCGATTAGAGGATATGCTTGTTTTGTGCAGCCTCCAGGTGCTACTCACTGGTTGGTTTGGAGATCATCTATCCCCAACAGGACACCCTTCTCATGCAGCCTTGCTGCAGTGTACTTCACAAGCTTTGCTCTCTTTGGCCCTTTGGGTTCTCCTTTTCCATCGAGTTTAATTGATCTCCGAGTATTTCTGACAAAGTAAGAACAAACCACTGGTCATCATGGTGGCAAACTCAGCTGCTTCTGCTAGTAGCTACCCATGCCCAAAGGGGATAACACTGTTTATACCTGGTCCCATTGCATGGGGCATGCAACTTGGTATTTTCTGATGTTGTTGTTGTTATGTGCTGTTGAGTTGGACACGACTCATAGTGACCCCTCCTTGGGTTGCCGAGGCAGTATCACTATGGAAGTAGATTGCCCAACCTTCCTTCTAAGGAGTGGCTGGTGGATTTGAACCGCCAGCCCTCTGGTTAGCAGTCAAGTGTCGCAGGCACTATGCTACCAGAGCTCCCTTATTTTCTGATAGTAACTGACAATTTTCCCTATGCAATAAAAGCTCACTATTGAACTACTTAGGAGCTCTGGTAGCATAGTGCCAAAGATGCTTGACTGCTAACCAGAAGGCTGGCGGTTCAAACCCACTAGCCACTCCTCAGAAGGAAGATGGGGCAATCTACTTCCATAGTGATACTGCCTTGGAAACCCAAGGAGGGATTGCTACTTGATGGCACATAACAACAACAACAACAACAACAACAACAACAACAACAATCATACTTGTGAGGCTGGTACCTCAATTCTCACCTCAAAGATGAGAAAGAATCAGAACTCAAATCTAGATCACCTCATTTCAGAGCTTGTATAAAATGTGTCAAAGGAGTTGTAATAGATAAATGATACAAACCCCTAATACATTTATTTTTACTGAAAATTAGCTTTACTGCAACACATATCTATCGTATAAAGATAAATTACAGGCCCTGAATGAGAGAATACAAATTCAGAACTAGTGGGACACAAATAAATGAGGCTTAAATTTGATTATTTTCCTTCACCAAACTTCTGTGATTAATTCAATTGATTTTTTCATACAGCATCATTTCCTAAGGCCAAACTGACTACAAATATTATTTGAAAATGTATTACATATTTAAATAGATAATTAAATTTTGATTACATATTGACTCTAGTCTGGTGATAATAATTATGAGCAAAGAACTCTCATTAAAATTGTGTATGTAATGTTATAATTTATATGCCAAATTCTGCCTTTTGTGTCAACAATGATTTTTTCCATATTATTTTTTAAAATTTTACTGTGATAAAGCATATGTAATGAAACTTCTCATTTAAACCAGTTTTAAGTACAAAAGGTAGTGGTGTTACATTCACAATGTTGTACAACCATCAGTGTTCTTTATTCCCTAGGCGTTTTTATCACTCTGAACAGAAACTCTGTACCCATTAAGCAAGAACTCCCATTCCTCCTCCTTCCTACTGACTTTGTGTCTTTATGCATTTGCCTGTTTTAGATATTTCATTTTAATGGGATCATACAATATTTACCCTAATAACAATTTTTTTATAATCACCGAGCAATTTAAAAGGAGCCCTGATGGCTCAGTGGTTAAAAACACTTGGCTGCTAACTAAAAGGTTGGTTGTTCGAACTCACCAGCTGTTCCACAGGAGAAAGATGTGGCAGTCTGTGTCCATAAAGACTTACAGCCTTGGAAACCCTATGGGTCAGTTCTACTCTGCTCTGTAGTGTTGCTGTGAGTTGGAATTGACTTGATAGCACTGTGTTTTGGGTTTAAGCAATATTAAACCACAAGCTTCTCTGTACAATTAGCAAACATCTGGCCTTACCTAATACTATCAAGCATATAAAAAATTTATTATAAATATTCCAAAAACAAGAGTAGTTTTTACTTTTCATAGCAGCATTTAAAAATATCCTTGACCAAACAACATAAAAGGAATAACTATAGTGCTTCTCTAGGAGCTCTGGTGGCTTAATGCCTAAGGCATTTGACTACTAACCAGAAGGTTGGTGGTTCAAACCAGGGCATGGAGATGCGTTTATAGTGCTTCTCTAAGTGTTAAAGCTATTTGCCTAAAAACACAAAAGGGTAAGGAAACCACTTTACTTCCATTGCTGATGTGAGCAAAAAGCTTCCAAGTTCATTTCTGGCTTCTCATTTCACAGTGGCTGATAATAAAATAGAGCTTCTAATTTCAGATTATAAAATAAAGCAAAAAGTGTGCTTACAAACCCAACTAAAAAGTCTAGGAGTATAGAAGAATCGATAGTCTGTATAAATTAGGACATTACAAGCAAACAGAAACACAATTGTAACTTACTTTCTATTCAAGTTGTCTAAGCAAGTCTTTATGTAGGTGTCATAATAATTAATTTGTTCTGCATAGAATGCTGCCTTCTCATTCAGAGCTTTCAGGGTTTGCTGAAGTTTTGACAATTCGGCTTTTCGAAGCTTGCGATAGATTCTTTGATTCCGAATATCCTAAAACGACAAGTAAAAGCTATCACATGAGATTTAGGCAGAAATTCCCTTTACAACATTGACAATTTTGGGCAAGAAGTACACCAAGTAGAGAGCAACTAGTTGTGACTGTTAACTAGTAGTTTATCTCATTCACCTTAATCTCTCAACACCGAAGTGTTCTCATCTTTTCTTACTTCAGAACAGAAAAATGTCCGTATTTCGTTTTAAGAGACTTGCTAAGGTTATTATCTTTTTTCTTGATGGAAAAGCTAAGAAATAATTTTAGAATGATCATACAATTAGTTCAAGGAAAGTAGTGTTTAAAAAGAGGCACAAAAAACTATCAGGAAATATATAATTTCTGTAGAATACTTCGAGCATTTCACTTTGAAGAATGCCTTTAAATTGAAAATGTATTTATTTTAGAAATATGTTAAAAACAAAACAAAAAAACCTTTTATAATCTGCAAGTATTTCTCCAGGTTTTATAAAAGTAACAACTGGCTCTCAAGAATGAAAAGACTCAATAGTGAACACTGTTACTTGTATTTAAATAGAATCCCTAGAATATAAAGTTGCCCAAACTGCTTACAGCCTAATAAGAGCTATGCCACATTTAAATTTACGGACATCTGATTATTTTTTTTTAATGAAGTATTTCATTTAAGAAAATGGTGCCTGGCTAGTATATTTTTCCTTGGTGCGTAAATCAAAATCCATTTCCCTGGAGATCTATAAAGACATATATTTATGTGACCAAAATCTCTATGAAATAGGATCTAGTTTTGATGGATGACTTCATGATAGCCTTTTTCTTTTTTTAAAGGCAAAAGAATTAATTTGTGTACCTCATTTTTTTTTTTTAAAGAAATATTTCCTACCCCAAAGCTATAGAAAGAAACGCCCTTTTCCTTTCAGCAGTCTGGGGTAGGAGGAATAAGCTTACTGCCAGAATTGACCATAATTTTCCACGGAAGAATGAAGGTGAATACAGTGCCCTCCCAGAAGTGAGCATATTTCTTTTTTTCTGATCATTTAAACTGTCTTTAACTTCTAGACTCATATGAATTTTCAAATTTGGGTAAAAAGGATGAAAAGTCCTTTTATCCCAAATATATACTTCCTTATCTTTAACAAACAGATCACAGCCACTTCCTGTACTGTTTCCTTTGTCCTTGCACTAATTTGAGATCCTTTTCTCAGAAGTTTCTCAAGTGTAAAAATATGGGATGAGAAAACAGAAATTAATCTTTAAGTCCAAACTGTACTTATGCTAAATTGCTTAGAGACAAATTCTCAGGGACACAGAATCACTATCTCAATGGCAGGTCCTAATAGCACACAGACTATATGACAACTGACAATTTATGTGAGAACTCTTTTAAGGTGTCATTTTGAAAGCTAGCAGGCACTGTGGAAAGGTGTAGACCAAACTTGTCACATCTATTTTCTGAGCATTTCTTTTCTGGTATGCTTCAATTCTAATAATTTGCGGGGATGTAATTATTCTCTATGAAAAGTCATCAACCACTTAGAAATTAAAAAAAAAAAAAAAAATCTGTAATACTGTAGAGGGTAGGGACCAAGCTGTATACATCTGAGTCCCTTATGTCACCTCACAGAATGCCCAACATGTGACTGGTGATGAGCAAGTGTGTGCTACATGAAGAAGAAAGAATACTGTTCCAAAAACCTTGGCAATCTCATTGAGAACATCTTGGTATTTATTTTTGGATGACACGTGTCCAGTCTGTTCCAATGTCCGGAGATTCCTCTGGATTTTCCTCTTCTTCTGCTCAAGAGGCAGTTGTGCGTCTTCAATCATGAACTGGCTATGCTTCATTTCTTCTGGCGTTCTGGAATCTATAATGGCACGGCTCAACATGTCTTTTGTGTGATCTAGTTCCTGCAAAGGGAATGTCAAGATGTTGATTATTCTCTGACCCCCTAATCTTACCCATTCAGAAGCTACACGAGGCAAGTTAATGTCAAAATGAAAGAAGTGAGCAACCCTAAACCCGAAGACCAGAACCAGAATATTCTTTACGGGTTTCAAAATAGGTTTCTGGAAAGGAATTATATCAACTTTTTGAGAAACACAGCAACAATTGCAGGCTTAATTTGGGTAAAATTCTAAATAGCTGATTTACTGCTAAGGTGGACAAACCGTTACAAAGCTATTTTGTAATTCCCTTAGATGCATGGACTTTAATTCCTGGATATTCCAGCTGAGGAAACCAAAATTAGATTATCTGTTAAAATGTGGCTACGAGAACCCTGAACATCCAGAATTGAACTAAACTTGTCACACCTGAGCCATATTCATGGTGCTTCACAAGCCAGTGCAACAGTCAGTCAGTCAGTGAGAGACCTATTTCTGATAAGCGCATCATTCTCAAATTATCATCGCCAAAAAACTCACAGGGTTTCTTTGAGCCAAAGGGAATCAGAATATTCTGATGTAGTAAGTTCTCAATTACATGATAAATGAATGAATGAATGAATATGATCTGGATAACTTGTTCAAGAAAACACTAACAAAAAGAAGACTGATAATTTGTCCATTTCATTGTATTGGACATTTGACTAATCCAATTAATGAAGTGTAAGGATGTAATCTAAGGCACTTGACTGCTAACCAGAAGGCTGGCGGTTCAAACCCACCAGCCACTCCTCAGAAGGAAGGTTGGGCAATCTACTTCCGTACTGATACTGCCTGGGAAACCCAAGGAGGGGTCACTATGAGTCAGGTCCGACTCGATGGCACATAACAACAACAACAACAAGAAGGATGTAATTATTATTTGACACAGTAATATTAGACATACAATGAAAAGGTCAATATCATGGAAACAGGGGCCATTTATGAGATCAGCAGTAAACAACAATAATAGCAGCAGTCCCCAACATTACTGAGTACCTAGTATGTACTGGGTACTGTTCTATCCACTTAACATGTTTTAACTAATTAAATCCTACCTGTAGTTACTGTTATTATTATTATTCCCATTTTACAGTTGAGGAAACTGAGGCACAGAAACATTTCCAAGTACCTAAAATTACACAGCTTGCAGGTCCAGAGTTAGACCAGAAACTGGCAATCTGTGTTCTTTGTTACTATGCTACATTTGAGGGGGAAAATGCAATATTCACTAAGGACTAAAAGTCTCTTATACTAAATTAATAGGATAGTCTACTCTCATTGTTTAAAAAATATTCACACATGAACAAATATCAGATAACATGAAACTTTATTTTTTATTAGAAACTGTGACAGAATGGTTTCTTGGCAACCAGTTAAATTAAGAATGATCCAGGAAAATTATATGTATCTGCTAAGAAGTAACTAATCAGATAAGTTTGTTAGCTTTTCTTTAGGGAGTCACAATGATTGGTATTAAAATGATAACAATGAAATTAACTTAATTCAGAATAAACTATACAAGGATATATTTCTAAACATGCTGATAAAAAGTTTAATGCAAAATTGTTATGAAACCTCTGTTATTTCCACCAACATAATGATGCTCTGACCCAATGGATTCAAGACTTTTGCTCATGAAGCATTTGGAAAACAGCTGTTTGAGACATTTCTTTAGTAAAGGCATGAAGTATGAAGGGGATTTTTCCACATCCTGTCAACTAAAACTCTCTTAACCAACATACCTGCCTGTCCCTTGTGTGATAAATGACCTCTATGATGAACAGAATGAGGCTCTGAAGGACCCAGTATTATCCTCCTAATAGTCTTCCCAGGTCTAATTCCTGGAATGGCAGCATAAATTCCACACTGCATTTTCTGTTTCATTTTCATTGGGTGCTACTCAGGGGTTTTAGATAGGGCTGAACTCAATGGGCCAGAATAATAGATAAAATTCCTCACTTCTAAACCCCATCAGATAAAGTTTCCCTGAGATAACAGTAAACCTTTGGCATGAAGATTTATTAAATCCACTCATATCCACTGTACTTATTATTTTGCACTCAGGTTACCTGTTGTGGAGTTGCTGGTGTCTCTAAAATTTCTGTCAATATGCTCCCTGGCTGGTTCCGGATCACATCAATTACCAGCTTTTTGGTCCTTATAAAATAAAAAAAAAGGGACAGACCGTCAGAGAGCAGCCTTGATGCACAATCATCTGCCTCTCCTGAGGGAATGCACAAACCTATACAAAAATGAAGCTTCAAAGACAGTCCCTTAAAACAGAACATCCTTGTAGAAATTCAACGTGTCTGTCCTACGGCTCCCCAAAGCTTGCAGCACTTGTTAATCAATGTCTGGGTTTTATACGCTTGAGGCAGTAGGATTAGACTGTCATTACTATGGGCACAAATATGTCAGAAGATTGCTTATCTAAATACTTTTTTCCTTCTTTTTAGACCGAGCCTCCTTTCCAATGGGCAGGAGGGGTAAGTGCTGGCGTAAGGGCCTCCTACAACAGAGGATGCAGAAATGAGAGCTAATATCCCCCTGTCCTGCCTCTAGACATATCTAACCTTCTGAGCCTGTTTAATCCAATGTAAGCCTTGAGGAGCCAGATCGACTTTCACCTTTCCCGCTCTGAGAAAGTCATGAAACAGTTTGCAGAGTAGTGGGAGTACAAGTCCTGTGGGAGCTGTGGAGGCTTCGGGCTGCCGCTAGCTGATAGCACGTAGGAGGGTGGGTGTTCACTGACCACAGGACTGACTGAAGGACTAACTAGAGTTGGTGCCTTGTCCTTGGGTGGTAGAGAATACAGGAGCTGCTCAGTAGGAATTTAAGAGCCAGAAAACTCCTCAGCAAGCACCAAAATCAAATGTTCTTTTACATCCATTCTTTACCCTAGCAACTGATCACTTCTTTCTAACAGGAGCTGTGTGTTTCAGGAACACTTCTTGAAAAAGATTTTAGCACGCCACCACATGAATGTCCCTTGAAAACGTCATGTGGGGTGAAGTAAGTCACCAAAGGACAGATATTGTATGATCTCACTTACACGAGATAAGTAAACATAAAGAAAACAAAGATTATGAGTGGTTACCGGAAATGGGAGGGAGGAGGAAAGGGGGAATTCTTAAGTTCACGCTCACAGCAGTAGAATAATTTGGAAAAAGGATAGTGGTAATGGTTGCTCAATATGAAGAATGTAATCCTTGTCAATGAATTTTGCATATAGAAATTGTTGAACTGGTAGATGTTTGTTGTTATTGTTTGCCGTCGAGTTGGACCGTTTAGGGGCGTTATTTTCACAATTAAAAAAAAATATTTGAACATAAAAGGTAAGTGGTTAAGTTTGCTCATTTTACATAAAGTGGGAATAGTATTGTCAGAAATTGCTTGCCTTCCAACAAAAGCATCAGAACATAGACAGAAGCTACATTAAAGTGCACAAAGGTCTACGTGACACCTGAAGCTTCTCTGTTATCATATCCCTATAACTGTCTGACTTCAGTTCTTTCAGAGGCGTGACGAGATACCACCAGATGATGTACGTCTTCCTACACTACAGCAGGAAATGTTTACCCAAAATGAAGATGGAAAATGAAAACAAAACACTTTTCATGTTTTGAAGCACAGGGTCAGGTCATCTGTTCCCAAATGACACAATATATCCTCAAAGTTAAATCTAAATATGTTACTTCTGAAAATAGACTAAAAATTCAACAAATCATCTATAAATGTTTTCTGTCATTTCCTATTTATTCTAAAGGAGCTGTGGTGGTATAACCATTAAGGCATTTGGTTCCTAACTAAAAGGTCAGTAGTTTGAACCCACCAGCTGCTCTGCAGAAGAAAGATGAGGCACTCTTCTTATGTAAAGATTTATAGCCTTGGAAACCCAATGGGGGTTGCTACGAGTTGGAATCGACTTGATGGTGGCAAGTTTGGTTTTTTGTTTTTAATATTGTAAGTGTGCTTGACAAGAATGATCACAAGACAACTTCCTTTGTTCCTTTGCCCCTGGACTTTGGAGAACCATTTTGTCTGGGCCTGAGAGCCTCATCACTGGGGATGTACAGGCTGTCTGGAAATGCACAGCTAAGTTCACCACCAGGAGTCAAAGGTGGGCACACAGTTAATTACAGACATGTAGGAGACAAGTCGGCTGTGGTTCAGAGAGCCATGTATCCTTTCCACCCCACACAACTCCCTCCTCCAATCACCACTATCAATGTATTAGACAGGAACATTGAGTTAAAAATAAACAGCTTGGATGATTTTAATAATGTAAACACAGTAACTGTTTTTTATTTGAAATCATAGCCTAGGAACTATTTATATATTTCCAAGAAGCCTCTAGCTCATATTCTTTAGAAAAGCTGTCTAATGACCAAACAACTGGAGTCACTATAGTTTGCCTCACAAAGGACAGGAATATTTATTTGTTCAGAAGTTGCTGGAGGACAAACTGTCCATGTAGCTAGCCTACTTCTCTTGGAAATTCTATTTAACGTCAGGCCTTTGGAATTCTGCACCAAACTTCTACCCTGGACATCTTATATACACTTACTCCTGACTTATGGACTAGTTCGTTCTCTGACATTGCACATTTATCACAACAAACAAACAAACAAACACTATTTAAATTACCTTAAGCCAGGTGGACCCATGCATTTTTGAAGGAGAGAGTGCCTCCCTCCTGCACCTCAAGTCCTTGATCCCTCCCATCCCATCCCTTCTCTAGTCTTGGATATGCATAAACTTAAGAGAAAGTGAGAGAGAGAGAGAGAGAGAGAGAGAGAGAGAGAGAGGGAGGGAGGGAGGGAGGGAGGGAGGGAGAAAGGCAGAGAGAGAAAAGGTCAGATACTGGGACTTTGGCCCATTAAATTGTACACAGGCTTGCCTTCACCAAATTCTGGCCACATCTGTAGGCTTGTGGCAGAGCTAAGGCTTTGGGCTTCAAGTCTGCAGCACAGAGGAGCAAAGATGGGTGGTTGGTCACTTTGCTGCAAACTCCCAAGATTTGCCTTTCCTGTGTGCTAGGATACAATGTGGGTGGAGCATGGGGGTGGGGAAGAGTGGGCAGCAGCTATAGGTGGATGGGTGGGAGTTTCCATGGAAAACAAGAACTCTGCCTTGGGTCAGGCAGGGTAGGGCGGGTCCTCTACTGGATGCAAGTCCTGGCCCAGTCAGCGCTGCCTGTGGTTTGAATGGCACAAGCTGACCTGGGCCTGTCTGCCAGAAACAAGTACAGAAGTTAAAGCACAGAGTGCAGACAACAAGCAGGGGAGGGAACAGCCCCACAAGGCGCCTCTGAAATCCTCCAAAATGACTCCTGGAGTCTGAGGAGTATTTGGTAGCTGAAGTTTTGCATAATGTTGATTTCTGTATAATGACTTGGTCTTTGGAACCTAATCTTGTTGATAAGTGACGAGCGAGTGTGGCTAGTGTATAAGTAACCATCGCTCTCATGATAGGGAACTCATTACCTCACCCTGCAGTGTACCTAATTATTAAGGGTGTTGGGGTCAGACAGATATAAGGCTGCACCTGGGCTCCTTACCAGCCTTCAGCAAATTCTAGAATCCCTATCAGATTTTTTTTTCTTTTTTCATTTATAAAATGAGACCCTCTCAGAGGATCAGAGGACTGATACTAAGATTAAATGAAAAGATACATAGAAAGCCTTTAGCTGGAGTAAGACACATGCTGAGCATGCACAAGGGCATTCTGTGCCGCCCAATATGGTAGTCACTGGTCACAGGTAGCAACTGAGCACTTGAATTGTGGCTAGTCCGAATTGAGATGTGCTGGGAGTGTAAAATATACACTGAATTTCAAAAACCTAGTATAAAAAAATCTCATAATAATTTACATTGATTACATATTGAAATGATAGTATTTTAAATATATTAGGTTAAAATACATTATTAAAATTAATTTCACCTATTTCTTTTTAAGGACCTTTAGTGATACAGTAGTTAAAGCACTTGGCTGCCAACCAAAAGGATGGCAGTTTGAACCCACCAGCTGCTCTGTGGGAGAAAGATGTGGCAGTCTGCTTCCATAAAGATTTAAAGAGTTGGAAACCCCATGACATTCTGCTCTGTCCTACAGGGTAGCTTTAAGTCAGGATGGACTGGATAGCAGTGGGTAGGGAGTGTTTGTCTTTAAAATGTAGCTTCTAGAAAATTAAAAATTACTTGCATGGCTCATATTATATTTCTTGTGGAAACTGCAGCCTTAGAACATTCCATTCTTAAACAGGAAGCTGACTCTTCAAGGCCTGCCTCCCAGTGACACCCACTCACTGGTCCTTTTTAGTCATAGGACTTCAGCACTAAGGGAGACCTTTGGGAAAAAGCCCAAACTCTTATTTTACAAATGAGGCAACTAAGACCTAGAGAGGTTAAGTGGGTAACCAGAGGTTACTTTCTAAAGTTGCAGAACACATGTCAAATTCCTCTTTCACATCATCTAAACTCATTGTGTCAAGTTGAATCCAACTCATAGCGACCGCTTGGGTTTGCGAGGCGGTATCACTATGGAAGTAGATTGTCCAACCTTTCTTCCGAGGAGTGGCTGGTGGGTTTGAACTGCCAGCCTTCTGGTTAGCAGTCAAATGCCTTAGGCATTATGCCACCAGATGTGCAGGACTGTCTTCCCAATACCTTCTATCACTTTTCTTTTTCCCAGGTGAAACTCCTTAAAATCCTTAAATCTCCTCACATGACTTGTAGTGAGGTCAGTCTTTCTCATATTTCAGTTTGCCTTTTTTTTTTTTTTTTTAAAAAAAAAACAATTTAAAGAGGTCTTTTCAAGCAGATTTGCCAAATGCAACATGACATTTGATTTCTGGACTGCTACTTGCATGGGCAGGTTGCTGATAGTAGATCCAAGAAAGATGAAATCTTTGACAACTTCATTATTTTCTCTGTTTATCATGATGTTGCTTATTGGTCCAGTTGTGTGGATTTTTGTCTTACGGTGAGGTAAAATCAATACTGAAGACTGTTGTTGTTAGGTGCCATTGAGTCATGCCTGACTCATAGCAACCCTATGCACAGCAGAATGTAACACCGCCCAGTCCTAAGCCAGCTCCATGATCCTTGCTATACTTGAGCCCATCGGCACAGCCACTGTGTCAATCCATCTCACTGAGGGCCTTCCCCTCTTTCGTCGACCCTCCACTTTACCAAGCACAACATCCTTCTTCAGGAAATGGTCCCTTCTGATAACATGACCAAAGTAGGTGAGACGAAGTCTGGCCATTCTTGCTTCCAAGGAGCATTCCGGCTGCACTTCCTCCAGGAAAGATCTGTTAGTTCTTTTAGCACTCCATGGTATTAAATACTCAGCATACTTCACCAACACCACAACTCAAAAGCATCAACTCTTCTTCCGTCTTCCTTATTCACTGTCCAGCTCTCACATGCATATGTGGCGATTGAAAATACCATGGCTCAGGTCAGACGCACCTTAGTCCTCGAAGAGACATCTTTACTCTTCAGCACTTGAAAGAGGTCCTTTGCAGCTGATTTGCCCAGTGCTTTACGTTGTCTGATGTCCTGACTGCTGCTTTCACTGGCATCAATTGTAGAAACAAGCAACGTGAAGTCTCTGACAACTTCAATCTTTTCTCCATTTATCGTGATGCTACTTATAGGGCCAGTTGTGAGGATTTTTGTTTTCTTTATATTGAGATGTAATCCACACTGCAGACTGTATTTTTCAATCTTCATCAGTATGTGCCTCAAGCCATCCTCACTTTCAGCAAGCAAAGTTGTGTCATCAGCGTATCACAGGTTGTTTAATGATTCTTCCTCCAATCCTAATACCACGTTCTTCTTCATATAGTCCAGCTTCTTGGATTATTTGCTCAGCATATAGATTGAATAAGTATGGTGAAAGGGTACAACCTTGATGTACTCCCTTCTTGATTTTTAACCATGGAGTGTCCTTTTGTTCTGTTCCAACAATAGCCCTCCTAGTCTATGTACAGGTTCCTCCTGAGTACAATCAAGTATTCTGGAATTCCCATTCTTCTCAACGATACTCATAACCTGTTATAATCTACATAATCAAATGCTTTTGCGTAGTCAATAAAACACAAGTAAACATCTTTCTGGCATTCCTTGCTTTGAGGCAAGATCCATCTGACATCAGCAATGATATCCCATGTTCCACATCCTTTCCTGAAACCAGATTGCATTTCTGGAAGTTCTCTATCAATATACTGCTGCAACCACTTTTGAATTATCTTCAGCAAGATTTTACTTGCATGCGATATTAATGATATTGTTCGATAATTTCCACATTCTGTGGGATCACCTTTCTTTGGAATGGGTACAAATATGGATCTCTTCCAGTCAGTTGGTCAGGTAGCTATCTTCCAAATCTCTTGGCATAACCAAGTGAGTGCCTCCAGTGTGGCATCTGTTTGTTGAAACATCTCAATGGGTATTACATCAATTCCTGGAGCCCTGTTCTTCGCCAATTCCTTTGGTGCTGATTTGACTTCTTCCTTCAATACCATTGGTTGTTGATCATATGCCACCTCCTGAAATGGATGAACACTGACCAATTCTTTTTGGTACAGTGACTCTGTGTATCCTTTCCATCTTCTTTTGATGCTTCCTGAATCATTCAATATTTTGCCCATAGAATCTTTCAATATTGCAACTTGAAGCTTAAATTTTTTCCTCAGTTCTTTCAGTTTGAGAAATGCCAAGCATGTTCTTCCCTTTTGGTTTTATACCTCCAGGTCTTTGCACATTTCATTATAGTAATTGGTTCTGTCTGCTTGAGCTGCTCTTTGAAATCTTCTGTTCAGCTCTTTTATCTTGTCATTTCTCTCATTTGCTTTAGCTACTCTCTGTTCAAGGGCAAGTTTCAAACTCTTTTCTGATATCCATTTTGGCCTTTTTTCCTTTCTTGCCTTTTTAATGACCTCTTGCTTTCTTCATGGATATATTGTTGATGTCATCCCACAATTCTTCTGTTTTTTGGTCACTGGTGTTCAGTGTATCAAATCTGTTCTTTAGATGGTCTCTAAATTCAGGAGGGATATAAACAAGGCCATAATTTGGCTTTCATGGATTCTTTTCATTGTCTTCAATTTCAACTTGAACTTGCATATGAGCAGTTGATGGCAGTTCCTGCCCTTGCTTTGGCTGAAGATATTGAGCTTCTCCATCACCTTTTGCCACAGGTGTAGTCAATCTGATTCCTGTGTACTCCATCTGGTGAAGTCTACATGTATAGCCAATGTTTGTGTGGTTGAAAAAAGGTATTTGCAATGAATAAGTCATTAGTCTTGCAAAATTCTATCCTGTGATCTTCAGCCTTATTTCTGTCACCAAGGTCAAATTTTCCAAATACTAGTGATTCTTCTTTGTTTCCCATTTTTGCATTCCAGTCACCAGTGATAATTAACACATCTTGATTGCACATTCGGTCAATTTCAGACTGCAGAAGTTGATAAAAATCTTCAATTTCCTCATCTTTGGCTTTGGTAGTTGGTACATAAATTTGAATAATAGTTGTATTAACTGGTGTTCCTTGTAGGTGTATGGATATTATCCTATCACTGACAGCATTGTACTTCAGGACATATCTTGAAATATCCTTTTTGCCATGCCATTCCTATTCAAACTGTCATTCCTGACACAGTAGATCATATGGTTCTCTGATTCAAAATGGCTAAAACCAGTCCATTTCAGCTCACTAATGCCTAGGATATCAATCTTTATGCATTCCATTTCATTTTTGACATTTTCCAATTTTCCTAGATTTATATTTTGTATATTCCATGTTCCAATCATTAATGGATGTTTGCAGCTGTTTCTCCTCAATTTGAGTCTTGCCACATCAGCAAATGGAGGTCTCAAAAGTTTTACCTTATCCAGATCAGTAAGGCTGGTTCTACTCTGATGATGCAGCTCTTTCCCAGTCATATTTTGAAAGCCTTCTGACCTAAGGGGCATGTCCTCCTGCACTGCACTGGACAATGTTTCCGGGCTATTCATAAAGTTGCACAGTAACGTATCAGACAGTGTTTCTCTGTTATCCATAAGTTTTTTTTCCCTAGTCAATTATTTGAGAAGTGAATGGTCTCTTCTTTCTTACTAGTCTATCTCAGTCTGTAAGCTATTTCGAAACCTATGTACCATGTGCAACACTGCTGGCATTTGAAACACTGGTAGCACAGCCTCCAGCCTCACAGCAATGTGAAAACTACCACAGTATGACAAACTGACAGACAAGTTTGTCCCCCTTAGTTGTTCAAAACCTCTCTGCTTCCTGCCTCTTGGGGGTGGGGCCTGTGTCCCTCCCTTTACCTAAGCTCCCTGCCACTCAATCTGGCTTTCCCCAGCTTTTCTCTGCCCTCCCCCCCCCCCTTACCTGGATTCCTCTGCTGCTTGCTCCCTCTGTCCTGGATGCACTGGCTTTCCTTTCCTTCCCCCCCCCCGCTTCCTGCTTCTTGGGGGTTAGGGCCTGTGTCCCTCCACTAACCTGAGCTCCCTGCCCTTGGTCTGGCCTTGCGTTCCCCTGCTTTTCTTTTCCCTGCTTCCTGCCTCTTAGGGAGTGGAGCCCGTGTCCCTCCTCTTACCTGAGCTCCCTGCCGCTTGGTCTGGCATCCAGCAGCTTTTCACTGAAGACTGTAGTCTTTGATTATTCATCACAACTGTGCTCAATTTCAGATGTTGGTAAATGAGACCCCAAGGTACATGTAAGCTAATTTGGTACCTTGGTTTGACCATCCTCCTCTGTCATCTGCCTTACAGTTTGCCCAAGTTTGAAAAGGAGTATTTACAGATGCTAAAGAATAGTTCTAAAAGCTTACAATTCTAATAACATGGTTACAAATTTTTAACACCAGACCCCAAATTTTACCTTAGCCATTAAGCGCTCCTGGCAGTTTGGACCCAAAGCAAGGAAATCTTTCAGTTGAAATAATGGATACCTAAAACTGAATCATGTGTGAGGAAAATATTCTTAAGAGATGACAACTTAAGCATGCATGCAGCTAAGTATGATAAAAACCCACAAATATTGTCTTTCACTTAAACACAAACTTACTGGAAAAACAAGATTAATAAAGGCCATATGGGCCACGTATTTGAATTTGAGCCACAAATTATAATGAGAGAGACTTACAATCACAGTGTTCTTTAGAGTTTATAATGTGTTAACACATTATTTCTATTTGTCATCCTCAACTTCTTTCTTCTGGTATTTTATGGGTGAGGAAACATATGGTTAGGTAACTTGCTCAATGTCCTATGGCTAATAAGTGATAGACTGAGGCTATAATCCCAGGTCTTCCTAGGAACCCTCAACCAGGCTTTTTTTTTTTTTTTTTTTTAAGCTACTATGCTTGGTAGTACTGGGAAATGGCAACTGCACAAAAAAAAGATTCCCTATCCATAAACATACAGATAAGAAGTAGCAACAAAAATGTTTCTACTTATCTAATATGCGCTCTTGGGTCCCTCATTTTTATCAGTCACTCCTTTCTTTTGACCTGGAAAGATGCTAGCAGCAGTTACTCATAACTGCTCTGCTATCATTCTCATTGTTTAATCTAGGAGTCTTAAGACTGCAAAGAGCAATGACTTTCACCTCAATAAGTAATAAAACTTCATGAACAACAACAGTGTAGACTCTGGAGAATTTAAGACATGCTGAGTTTGGATCTCTGCTCCATTTAGTAGCTGAAAGACTCAGAAAAAGGTTTTTATCTGCTCTGTGTCATTTTATCTTTACTGCAAAATATAGGCAATAACTTTCTCCTCATGGGATTTCTGAGAAATTACTCTTCAAACAGTGACTGGAACACGGTTAGTACTACATGGGTGTTTGCATCTTCATCTTCATCAATGAATAATTATAAGGTTATTATAATATTAAATTTATAAGCACAGGATTAACAATGCCTGATTCTGCTATTGTAGATGCCTCATAAAGATGAGTTACACATCACTGGGAAGCTAGTGATTTCTCAGTTGAGCAAAGGGGGTGATATTTCTGATAATTCAATATAAATATGTTTAACAAGGAAGTAAAATAGTTATTTTTCTTTATTTTTTAATAGAGATTAAAGTTTATTATTGATTACCAGGAGTTGGAGGAAGGGGTGAAAAGGAGTTTTTGATTACAGTTTGTTTCTGGTGACGGGAAACTTGGCGATGATTATGGATGGTGATAGCACAACATGATAGATGTAACTGTGCAAGGATAAAATTGTATACCTGAAAAATACTGAACTGGCAAATGTGTTATATATATTTTTAGGATTGGAAAAAAAAAATACATGTCTGGGTTTAGTCCTAGTTCAAATTGATTCAGTTGGTTACTTTATGTTTAGTTTATGGTTTGCTGAAAAACATACACAGCTACTCCTCACTCAGTGACTATCTCATTACCCAACATTTCATTTTAACAATAGTAAAAAAAAAATCTACTTAATACTGATTTGGGTGATGAGAAGGGCAATGTACCAAATGTGAGAGATCAACACAGTGGCATTGAGGAAGAGGAAGACATAGAGAGGTACATAGGAGGTACAGATAACAAAGATGAACCAGTTTGCACATACAGTACTGCATTATCAGTGATGGCAAACATTGATCTATGGGTGGATAGATGAGTAAACAGGCTGAACAATTAGGTATGTCTATGCAGAGGGGAGGAGCTCTGGTTGAATAGTGCCTAAGGCACTTGACTTCTAACAAGAAGGCTGGTGGTTCCAACCCACCAGCCACTCCTCAGAAGGGAAGTTGGGCAATCCTACTTCTGTAGTGATAGTGCCTAAGAAACCCAAGTAGGGATCGCTATGAGTTGGGTCTGACTTGACAGCACACAAGAATAACATAAGAATTTTCAAGGTGTACAGTAGAGCTGACAAGGAACAAGGTTGTAGTCACCTGTTGGCCACAGCTAGCTACCCAGAGGGAGCAAGTAGTTGGACCTGTAGGCTCAGAACCATGGTCACAGGGGACATCAAGCTCAATTGACATAACACACTACACGAAAACATTGTTCTACATCTTACTTTGGTGAGTAGCGCTGGGAACTTAAAAGCTTGCTACTGGCCATCTAGATGAAATGATGGGTCTCTCCTCATCCAGAGCAAAGAAAGATGAAGAAAACCAAAGATAGATGGAAACAATTAGTCCAAGTGACTGGTACACCATATGATCCTCAGTCTATATGACTATGAGACCAGAACTAGATGGTGCCCG
>NW_006921691.1:10017973-10028745 GCF_000298275.1 Orycteropus afer afer | reverse complement strand
AGGTAGATATTCTCCTTGGAGAGATCAATCATGGGAGAATGGAAGGGCTGTGCATGTACAGGGAGACAGCTCGGGGGGCAGAAGTGCATGGGAGGGAAGGATACAGGGAAGAGTTAGCTATGGGAAGGAAGTAGGAAGAGAGCTGTTGCACTGTGGGAGATTACGGTCAATGTCATGAGACAAAGTGTATATAAACTGCTGTATGGAAGATGAATTTACTCTATGAACTTTCACCCACATCACAATAAACAATTAAAAAAAAGGTACTTAAATCAATAGTACAAAAATAGTAAAAAATCTACTCAAGTCAGGTAAGAAACCATTGTTTTTTGAGTATCTCCCTCTTGAGCCCCAACTCCTTTATCCCTTCCAACTCACCCCTCTGCTAAGTCTTGAATATTAATAAAGTTAAGAGGAAAAAGAAAAGAAAAGGCCAGACTTGAGCTATTAACCTGTGCATGTGCTGTGTGGTGTTTGCTGAATCCCAGCTGGGTCTGTAGGCCAGTGGGTACCCCACCAGCCAAGCAAAGTCGCCCACAAGTTTGTGAAAAGGCAGCTGAAGGATGCACATAGGATGTGTACAGGTTACTTTGCCACAAACCGAGATTCATGCTTATGGGTGCTGGGGCTAGTGGGAGGGCAGTTTGCAGGTGGGTGGGAAAGAGCATTTCTGTGGAGAACAAGAACTCCGGGAAGGTCAGAGTAGGACAGGTCTCCTCTTGGCTGCAAATCCTCAACCAGTCAGTTCTGCCTGTGGTTGAAATGGTAAAAGCAGGCTTGATTGCTCAAGTATTAAAGTCACAGTAGAGACAAGAGAGCAGCAGCCAGCGGTTGCAGGGGAGGGAGCAGCCTCATGGGACAGCCTCTGAAATGACACCTGGATCTGGAGGAGCATTTTAAGCTTTGCATAAAATTTTCACGTAACAACCTGGTCTTTGGAACCTAACCATGTTGATAATAAGTGAGTGTATAAGCTTGTATACAGGAATACCTCAAGGCTTAACTCAACAAAATGGATTGACACAGTGGCTGCAACGATGAGCTCAAACACAGCAAGGGTTGTGAGGATGGTGAAGGACAGGGCAGTGTTTTGTTCTGTTGCACACAGGGTCACTATGAGTTGGAATTGATTCGACGGCACCTAACAACAACAAGAAGAAGACTTAACAGGTGGCTTTATTTCATTGTGGGTTTTCGAAAATGAACTAATTAAACTCTGCTTTAAAAGAGATTCTGAAACATCCCCAGCACCAGATAATAGAAATTCATCTATGGTCCATCTTCTCAATGCAGATATTCCCATGCAGATACTCCCATGTCTCAGGTCCTCTCCACCCCTCTTATTTAAGATCTTTGAACGGTATCCTACCAGGTTTCTTTTAATCTGCCCCAATAAAGGATTTCATTAAAGCAGTACCAGTCAAACAGGTGTCTCAGTTGTGGAGCAGAAGATTGACTCAGAAGGATGATGTGACAGAGCATGGGAAGACAAAGCAAGCTGGTTAAAGGAGATGACCACTGTCCACCTTATTACAACAAAGGAGCAGAACCAAGTTCTGAGAGTGAAGGGAAAAAAAAAAAAAAAAAAAAAACAACAACAACCAAACTTTTTATTGCAACTTAGGTGAAATTTAACAGAGCACATTTGTTTTCCATTCAAGAGTTCATAAACATTTTGTTTTGTTACACTGATTACAGTCCCCACAATGTAAGAGCTCTCTTCACACTTCCTCCCTGTGGTGACTTTTTCTCTGTGACCTTCTTTCCTATGCATTCCTGCTTCCCTAACTTTCTCCTCTACAAATGCTACCCTCCTGATCTCTCATGGTTGACTGTTCTAAGGAGTGCATTTCCCTGGTGTAACTGCTAAGGCTATCTATTATTTGGCTAATGAGCCATGGGAGTGAGTTCTATTCTAGGCCTGAAGGGTTATTAAGGGCCATATTCTCAGGGATTTCATCAGTCTCTATCCAATCAATAATCCTGATATTTTTTATGTTTTGAATTTTGTTCCACATTTTCCTCCCATTCTATACAGGATCTCCAATTTTGATCCCTTTCTGAATGGTTGGCATTGGTAGCTGGGCACCATCTAGTCCTGGTCTCAGGGTCATGTAGGCTGGGGTTCCCATGATTGATCAGTCCCTTGGACTAATTGTTTCCACATGACTCTGATTTTCTTCACTCTTCTTTGCTCTGGATGAGGAGAGATCGATTGTTGCATATCAGATGGCTGCCTGCAAGTGTTAAAGAACCCAGTCACTACTCAACAAAGTAGGACACAGAACAACGTTTTTGTGTACTATGTTGTGCCAACTGAGCTTGATGTTCCCCATGACCATCATCCTGAGTCTACAGGCCCACCAACTCACTTGCTGAAGGTGCTTGGAAGTGGCTAAGAAGTTATCTTAACTTTGCCCTGTTGGTTCTATTACATGTACGGACATTTTTGTAGCACACGCAAGTTGTTGTCATTTATGTTAGGTGCTGTCAAGTTGGCTCAGACTCATAGTGAACCTATCTACAACAGAATGAAACATGGCCTGGTCTAGCGCCAACCTCATAATCTTTGCTATGCTTGAGGTCCCTGTTGCAACTGCTGTGTCAATCCATCTTGTTGAGAGTCTTCCCCTTTTTTGGTGACCCTCTATATTCCCAAGCATGGTATCATCTCCAGGGAATGGTTCCTTCTGACAACATGACCAAAGTAGGCTCACTTCCACGAGCATTATGGCTGCACTTCTTCCCGGACAGGTTTGTTCATTCTTCTGGCACTCCGTGGTATTTTCAGTATTCTTCACCAACATCACAATTCAAAGACATCAACTTTTCTCTGTCTTCCTTATTCACTGTCCAGCTTTCACGTGTATATGAGGCAACTGAAAACAACATGGCTTGGGTCAGATGAACCTTAGTCTTCAAAGTGACATCTTTGTTTCTTAACACTTTAAAGAGATCTTTTGGAGCAGATTTGCCCAGTGCTATACTATATCTGATTTCTTGACTGCTGCTTCCATGGGTGTTGACTGTAGGTCCAAGTAAAAAGAAATCCCTGACAACTTCAATCTGTTTCCATTTATCATGATATTGCTTACTGGTTTAATTGTGAGGATTACTGTTTTCTTTATATTGAGGTGTAATCCATACTGCACATTGTAGTCTTTAATCTTTATCAGTAAGTACTTCAAGTCATCTTTATTTTCAGCAAGCAAGGTTGTGTCTTCTGCATATCACATGTTGTTAATGGTTCTTCCCCCAATCCTGATGCCACAGTCTTCTTCATATAGATCAGCTTATCGGATTATTTGTTCATCATACAGAACAAAAAAAGTATGGTGAAAGGATTCAACTATGATGCATACCCTTCCTGATTTTAAATCATGCAGTATCCCCTTATTCTGTTTGAATGACAGCCTCTTGGTCTATGTGCAGGTTCTTCATGAGCACAATTAAGCATTCTGGAATTCTCATTCTTTGCAATGTTATCCATAATTGTTATGATCCACACAGTCAAATGCCTTTGCATAGTCAATAAAACACAGGTAGACATCTTTCTGGTAAACTTTGTTTTCAACTAAAATCCATCTGATATCAGCAATGATACTCCTAGTTCTATCCTTTTCTGAATAAAGCTTGCATTTCTGAAAATTCTGTCAGCAAAATTTTACTTTCATGTGATATTAATGATATTGTTTGATAACTTCCACATCTTGTTGGATCACCTTTCTTTGTTGTTGTTATTGTTGTTGTTGTTATGTGCTGTCGAGTCGGACCCAACTCATAGTGACCCTTCCTTGGGTTTCCAAGGCAGTATCACTGCAGAAGTAGATTGCCCCATCTTCCTTCCAAGGAGTGGCTGGTGGGTTTGAACCACCAGCCTTCTGGTTAGCAGTCAAGTGCCTTAGGCACTACGCTACCAGAGCTCCCACTTTTCTTTGTAGTGGACACAAATATTGATGTCTTCCAGTCAATTGGCCAGGTAGCTATCTTCCAAATTTCTTGACATAAATGAGTAAGTGCCTCCAGTGTGGTATCCATTTGTTGAAACATCTCAATGGGTATACTGTCAATTCCTGGAGGCTTGTTTTTTGCCAGTTCCTTCAGTGCAGCTTCACCTTCTTCCTTCATTACCATTTGTTGTTGATCATATGATGACTTCTGAAAGAGCTGGACATCGGCCAATTCTTTTTGATACAGTGACTGTATTCCTTCCATCTCTTTTGACATTTTGTATTGTTCAATATTTTGCCCATAGAACTCTTCAACATTGCAAATTGAGGCTTGAAATTTTTCTTCAGTTTCTTCAGCTAGAGAAATGTCAAGCATGTTCATTCCTTTTGGTTTTCTAATTCCAAGTCTTTGCACATTTCATTATAATACTTAGTCTTCTTGAGACACCCTTTGAAATCTTCTGTTCAGTTCTTTTATTTCAGTAATTCTTCCATTTGTTTTAGTTACTTGATGTTCAAGAGCAAGTTTCACAGTCTTTTCTTACATTCATTTTGGTCTTTTTAATGACCATTTGCTTTCTTCATGTATGATGTTCTTGATGTCATCCCACAACCCGTCTGGTCTTCAGTCATTGGTGTTCAGTGTGTCAAATCTATTCTTCAGATGGTTTCTAAATTCAGGTGGGATGTAATCAAGGTTGAATTTCGGCTCTTGTGGACTTAATTTTCTTTTTTTTTTTTAAATTGTGATTTGGGTGAAAATTTACAGAGCACATTCACTTTCCAAACAGCAGTTCACATACACTTTGTTTCATGACATTGACCACGATTCACCACAATACAACAGCTCCCCTCCCACTTCCTCCTGACATTCACCTCTTCCCTGTGTCCATCTCTCCACGCACCACTGCCCCCTGAGCTGTCTCCCTGTGCATAAACAACTCTTCTTTTTCCCATGATTGTTCTCTCCAAGGAATGTATCTACTTCAGGTATATGTTCAACTCCTATGCCTGTCTTTTGCTTGGCTGGAAGCCGTAAGTGTGGGTTCAATTCTGGACCTGAAGGGCAGCTAAGGGCCATAGTCTCAGTGGATCCACCAGGCTCTATCAGACCAGCAAACCTGGTCCCCCCCCTTTTTTTTTCCAAATGATTTTGAGTTTTGGGCACACTAGCCCCTGCATATACATACCTAATAGTTCAGTCTGTCCACCCATCTATCCACCCACATATCAATGTTTGCTTTCACTAACAGCACAGTACTGTTATGTGCAAAAGGGTTCATCTTTGTTGTCTGTCCCACACACCTCTCTCTGTCTTCCTGTTCCTCGATGCCACAGTGTCGATTAATCACATTTGCTATATTGCCCTCCTCTTCCCCCAAATCAATACTTCTCTCTATCTATCTAACAGTGTTCCTTCCCCTCCCCTCCCCTCCCACCTCTGGTAACCAACAAAGAAAATTTCCTTCCATAGATAAACCTTTCCTTGACTTTTTACAATAACGGACTAATACAGTATTTGTCCTTCTGTGATTGAGTTATTTCACTCAGCATAATGTCTCCAAGGTCATCCATATTACACAGTGTTTTGCTGTTTCTATGTTATTCTTTGGGGTTGCATAGTATTCCATTGTGTGTATGAACCATAGTTTGGTTATCCATTCTTCTGTTGATGGGCACCTAGGTTGTTTCCATCTTTTGGCTATTGTAAATAGTACTGCAATGAACATGGGTGTGCAAATATCTGTTCTTGTCCTGGCTTTCACTTCTTTAGGATATATACCTAGTAATGGAGTTGGCTAATGAGCATTTCTTCATGTGTTTGTTGACTGCCTGAATATCTTCTTTAGTGAAGTGTCTGTTTATGTCCTCTGCCCATTTTTTAATTGGATTGTTTGTCTTTTTGATGCTGAGGTTTGAAGTTTTCTATAAATTTTAGAGAGAAATTCCTTGCCAGATATATCATTGCCAAATATGTTCTCCTAAACTTTATGTTCTCTCTTTACTCTTTTGGAGCAGTCTTTTGATGAACATAAGAATTTGATTTTTAAAAGGTCTCAGTCATCTAGCTTATTCTCCACTGTTTGTGCATTTTTTTAAATTATGTTTTATAGTCTATTTATGCAATAAATTAGGGCTTCCAAGTATGTTCCTATTTTTTCTTTGATGAACTTTATAGTTTCAGGGTTTATATTTAGGTCTTTGATCCATCTTATGTTCATATGTGTTTATGATGTGAAGTATGGATCTTGTTTTATTTTATGGCAAAAGGATATCCAGTTTTGCCTGCAACATTTTGGGTTTTGGCCCTTTGCCAAAGATCAACTGTCCACACGTAGATGAATCTATTTCTGCATTTTCAGATCTGTTCCACTGGTCTGTGTGTCTATCATTGTACCAATACCAAGCTGCTTTGACTACCATGGCTGTAAAGAAGGTTTTGAGACCAGGGTGTGTGAGACTTCTTACTTCATTCTTCTTGTTCAGTAGTTCTTTGCTTATCCAAGCTCTCTTTTCTTTCCATATAAAATTAGTGATTGGCTTTTCCATCTCCTTAAAGAATGTTAATGAAATATGGATTGGACTTACATTGAATCTATACAGTGCTTTGGACAGTACTAACATTTTCACAATATTCAGTCTTGTTATCCATGAGTATAGTATGTTCTTCCATTTATGTAGGTCTCTTATAGTTTCCTGTAGTAGAGTTTTGAAATTTTCTTTGTATAGGTCTTTTGTGTCTTTGGTAAGATTTATTCCTAAGTATTTTACCTTTCTGGCAGCTTTCCTTATTTCATTTTCAGAGATTTCTTTGTTGATGCAGAGGAATCCTACTGATTTTTGTATGTTGATCTTGTACACTGCCACTTTGCTGAATCTTTCAATTAGTTTCATTGGTTTTCTTGCTAAGTCTCTTGCTTTAGGATCATGTGCTCTGCAAATAGAGATAGTTTTACTTCTCCTTTGCCAATTTGGATGCTTTTTTTTCTCCTCACCTATTTCCCTGGCTAGGACTTCTGACACAATGTTGAATACAAGTAGCGATAGAGGGCATCCTTTCATGGTTCCTGTTTGCAAGGGGAATGCTTCAAGTCTCTCTCCTTTGAGAATAATGTTTGCTGTTGGTTTTCCTTATATGCCCTTTATTATTGAGGAATTTCCCTTCTATTTCTATTTTGCTGAGAGTATTTATCAGGATTGGGTTTTGGATTTTATCAAATGCCTTTTCTGTATCAACTGATATGATCATGTGGCTCTTATCTTTTTATTTATATGATGGATTACATTGATTGTTCTTCTAATGTTGAACCATCCTTTCATACTTGGTATGAATCCCACTTAGTCATGTTGTATTATATTTGTCTAGGATTTTGTTGAAGAACTTTGTGTCTATATTCATGAGTGATATTGGTCTGTAGTTTTCCTTTTGTAGTGGTGTCTTTGCCTGGTTTTGGTATCAGCGTTATACTTACTTCCTAGAATGAATTTGGGAGTATTCCATCCTTTCCTATGTTCTGGAATAGTTTCAGTAGGGTAAGTGTCAGCTCTTCTTGGAATGTATGATGGAATTCTCCAATGAAGTTGTCTGGGCTAGAAGTTTTTTCTTGTGGGAATTTTTTATGACCGGCTCAATTTCTTCTTCTTCTTCTTTTTTTAATGAGTCTATTAAAAATTTCTACCTCAGTCTTGTGTCAGTGCAAGTAGGTCTTGTGTTTCTAGAAAGTTGTCCATTTCTTCTAGGTTTTCATATTTGTTGGAGTTCAGTCCTTCATTGTTGTTAGGTGCCATCAAGTCAGCTCTGTTTCATAGCAACCTTGTGCACAACAGGATGAAACACTGCTTGATCTGGTGTCATCCTCATCGTCTTTGCTATACTTGAGCCCACTGTTGCAGGCACTATGGCAATCCATCTTATTGGGGGTCTTCCCCTTTTTCACTGACTCTCTACTTTACCAAGCTTGGTACACTTCTCCATGAACAGTTCTTCATAGTATTACTATGATTTTTTTTTTTTTTTTCATTTTGGCTGGTTCTGTTGTGATGGTACCCATTTATTATTCATGTTATTTGCATTTTTTTTATTTCTTCTTTCTTAGTTTAATTTGCCAGTGCTTTGTCAATTTTGTTAATCTTTTTGACGCACCAACACCTAGTCTTATAGACTTCAGCTATTGTTTTTTGCTTCATTTATTTCTGCTCTGATCTTTATTATTTCCTTTCTTCTAGAGACTGTAGGTTTCTTTTTCTAACTGCTAGAGTTCTTGGGTTAAGGTGTTGATTTTTGTTCTTTTTTCTTTTTTGATGTATGCATTTATTGCTGTAAATTGGCCTCTGAGTACTGCTTTCACTGTTGCAAATGTTTTTGCATGTTGTATTTTTATTCTTGTTTGTAGGATTTTTTAAATTTCACACTTTTATTTCTTCTGTTACCCAGTAGTTCTTGAGCAGTGTGTTAATCAGTCTTCATGTATTTGATTTTTCATCCCTGGTCATCGTAATAATTTCTAATTTTATAGTGTTGTGATCCAAGGAGATGCTTTGTAGTATTTCAATGTTTTTAAATGTACTGAAATTTTGTGTGTGTGTCTTCTACCATACGGTCAGTTCTGGAGAAGGATTCTGTGAATCCTTCTCTAGAACTGGGAAAAATGAGTTTTGTGTTTTTGTTGGGTGGAGCATTCTGTATGTCTATGAGGCCAAGTTGGTTGATTGCACTGTCAATATCTTCTGTGTCTCTGTTGAGTTTTTCTACTAGTTGTTCCATCTTTAGTCAAAAGTGGCATGTTAAACTCTCTCCACTACTACTGTAGAATTGTCTCTTTCTCCCTTTAATTTAGTTAATATGTGTTTTATGTATTTGGAGCTCTTTCATTGGGTGCATGGATATTTATTATGGTTATGTTCTCCTGGTGGATTGACCCTTTTATCATCATAAAATATCCTTCCTTGCCTCTTATGCCAGTTTTCACATTGAAGTCTATTTTATCAGAAATCATTATTGCCACTCCTGCTTTTTCCCCCCATTCCTTGATGTTAAATTTATTTTTATCTTTGTGTCTACAGTGGGTCTTTTGTAGGCAGCATATTGATGGCTTTTGTTTTCCTATCTATTCTGCTAATCTCTTCTCTTGACTGATCCATTAATCTATTCACATCCAGTGTAATTAATGATAGGCATGAATTTACTGGTGTCATATTCTCTCTCTCTCTTTATTGTGGTGTTGATGGTTTCTTTGTTCTAAATATTTTTCTGTGCTGAGTTCATTTTGTTATTGGGTTTTCTTTATTGTTATTGATTTTGTATTTATTAAGTCCTTATGATTTTCTTCTTTTGGTTAGAAAAACTCACTGCCGTCAAGTTGGATCTGACTCATAGCAACTACTCCTTGGGTTTCTGAAGTGGTATCACTACGGAAGTAGACTGCCCAACCTTCTTTCTGAGGAGTGGCTAGTGTGTTTGAACTGCCAGCCTTCTGGTTAGCAGTCAAATGCCTTCAGCACTATGCCACCAAAGCTCCCAGACTCACTGTTGTTGAGTTGATCCAGACTCATAGCGACCCCTCCCTGGGTTTCTAAGGCAATAACTCTATGGAAGTACATTGCTCAGTCTTCCTTCCTAGGAGTAGATGGTAGGTTTGAACTGGCAGCCTTCTGGTTAGCAGTCAAATGCCTTAGGCACTATGCCACCAGAGCTCCCTCTTTCGGTTAGAAGTCTTACTAATTTTCTTTGTGGTTACCCTGTAGTAGATTCTTATCTCCTTACATTTGGAACATTCCATTTTATATTGATAACTTCCTGACTTCTTCTCCATTTAGAAGTTCTGTAAATATATCACTTATGCCCTCTTTTTGCTATGTAGTTCTTGTCATTTATAGATTGATGCCTTTTGTTTTTGTTTTTGTAAGCTTATTTTAAGAATTCTTTTTCTGAGTTAGTTTCTGGGTAATGTTGTCATGTGTCTTAATCTTAGATTGTTGTCTTCTGCTGTTTTTTTTTTTTTTTTTTTTGTCCAAAGGACTCCCTTTAGTATTTAAGTTTGGTCAGGTTTACAAATTCTCTTAATTTCTGTTTGTCTGGGAATATCCTAATTATATAATTGTTTTTGAGGAACAGTTTTGTTGGATATATAATTCCTGGTTGGCAATTTTTTTTCCTTCAAAGTTTTGTATATGTCATCCTATTGCCTTCCTACCTGCAGAGCCATCTTATTGGGTGCCTTTTGTAGGTAACATTTCACTTTTTCTGAGCTGTTCTCAAGATTCTTTGTCTTTCATTTTGGTAAGATTGATTATGATATGTCTTGGTGACTTTCTCTTGGGGTCTATCCTGTATGAGGTTCATTGAGCTTCTTGGATGGGCATCTTTTTGTCTTCATAATACTGGGGTAGTTTGGAAGTTTTCTTCTAGCAGGTCTTTGATCTTTTTTTTTTTCTTTTTGCTTCCTCTTGTTCTGGAATTCCAGTCACACATGGGTTATTTCTCTTGATATCATCCTATAACTCTTACATATTCTTCAATCTTTTTTTTTTTCTTCTGATTTTTCCTCATACAAGCTGGTGTCAAGGGATTTGTCTTCAAGCTCGCTAACACATTCTTCAGCCAATTTGATTCTACTTTTCTTATCTTTCCAGTGTGTTATCTATCTCCATAATTTTAGTGTTAATCTTCTGGATTTCTAATAGCTATTTAGTATGATTTCTAATTGTCTACGCATTTTGCTCTTTTAGTATTTTTCTGAATTTCCAAGGGTACTGCTTTTCCTTGCTTTTGTTTATGGTTTCCTTGATCTCTTGGAAAGTCATATATATATATATATATAT
>NW_006921691.1:10008536-10017873 GCF_000298275.1 Orycteropus afer afer | reverse complement strand
AGTTCTACTACCTGTTTTTCCTCAGAAAGGTTTCTTAGTTCTTTATTTTGGTCCCGTGCTTCCACTATTTTATTCTGTTTCTTTGTTTGAACTGAAGTTGTCTGTTTTCTCTGAAACATCTGAAGTTGTTTTTATTTGTTGGTTATATGTTAGTTTTTTCATCCTGGATTTTTGTCTTGTTTTTTCTTTGGTATGGCTGAATGTGTGTGTGGGGGTAGGCATGCTTCTTTGGTTATTAGCTTGGCTGTACTGGGGCACTGCCCAGCTGTCTCTGGGTTGATGGAATAATTGGTAGGAATAGATGTGGGTGTCCATTTGTCATAAAGAGGAGATACAAGTGTGATGAGCAGGTGTTGCCCACCATCTGTTATTGATCCAGTGGCATAGGAGCTGGTGGTGGTGGTTGTCTATTGGGTGAGGTGGTCATTATAGTAGTTATGTATGGCGGTTAAGTTTGTGTGTCAACTTGGCTAGGCCTGGCTTAGTGGTTGGGCAGCTAAAGGTAGTTATTCTCCATGATGAGACTGGCAATCAGCTCCATGGTGGGATCTACTACAAGGAGATGAGTAGCTGCCCTTGGGATGTGGTCTGCTTCCTGTATATAAGGAAAAGCTTTGGGGTATGGTCTCTAGCTTATGGCATGCTTGGATCCTGCATGTAGCCATGTTGTTGTTCAGCAGCCTGCCATACTCTGCCGACCTTGGGACTTACAATGGACTTGAATTAATGGCCTACCGTGTGGTTGGTAACTTCGGGACTGTGCCTTTTTACTTGTCAACCCTGGGTTTGCCAGCCTCAGCAGCCAGCAGCTGTCTGAATGAAGAAATACCTCTAGCTCCAGTGGGCTGGGAGTAGGAGGCAGAGCTGGACCCCAAGGTTGAGGGGCTTTCACCCATCCCCTAGAGCCTGGCACTTTGAACTCAGTTTTAAAGCCTCTAAATTGTGAAAGAATGAACTCCTGTTTGTTAAGGCCATCCCATTTTTGGTTTATTTCTGTCAGAGAGGCACGAGGTAACCAGAACAGGTAAAGTGGTCATTATAATAGATATGTGTGGCGGTTAAATTTGTGTGTCAATTTGGCTAGGCCTGGTTGAGTGGCTGGGCAGCTGAAGGTAGTTATTCCCCATGAGGAGACTGGCAATCAACTCCATGGTGGGGTCTACCACAAACAGCTGAGTAGCTGCTTTAGGGATGTGGTCTGTTTCCCATATATAAGCAGCAGCTTTGGGAATGGTGTCTAGCTTATGGCATGCTTGAACCCTGCATGTAGCTGTGTTGTTGTTCAGCAGCCATGCTCTGCCAACCTTGGGACTTTCAATGGACTTGAATTAAAGGTCTGCCATGTGGTTTGGTAACATCAGGACTACGGCATTTTATTTGTTGACCTTGGGCTTGTTAGCCTCAGCAGCCAGTAGCTGCCCAAGTGAAGAGATGCCTCTAGCTTCAGTGGGCCTGGAACAAGAGGCAGAACTGAAGCCCAAGGTCGAGGGGCTTCCACATAGCCCCTAGAGCCTGGTACTTTGAACTCAGACTTAAAGCCTCCAAAGTTGTAAGACAGTAAACTGTTTGGTCAAGCCATCCCATTTGTGGTATATTCTTGTCAGAGCAGTACTAGGTAACCAGAACAACATGGCTAACTAGTAATTATCCTTCTCCCTTTGGATAGAAAAGGAAAGGAAAAAAAGAGAAAACAAAACAACAACCCAAGAAGAGGAGAAGAAAAATAAAGAAAAAGTAGAGGGAAAAAAAAGGGGGGTGGGTGGGTGAGAAGATGGTAAAAATGAAAGAGGAGGAGGAAGAAGATGGAGAAATGAACAAGTGAAAATGAAGAAAAATGGGGAAAAGAAACATGGGGAAATAAGGACGCTTGTTGTTGTTAAGTGCAGTGGAGTTGGACCCCACTCATAGTGACGCCTCCTTGGGTTTCTGAGACCAGTGTCTCTACAGAAGTAGATTGTCCAATCTTCCTTCCAAGGAGTGGCTGGTGGGTTTGAACTGCCAGCCTTCTGGTTAGCAGTCAAGTGCCTTAGGCACTAAGCTACCAGAGCTCCTAAGGAGAGGGATTTTTGTAGTTATGTCACCTGGTGGCCCTAAAAACAGGCAGTTGTGATGCAAGCTGCTGATCCACTGGGGCATGTGCTTATAGAGATGAAAGGAACTTGGTGTGATTTAGGCACCTCCAAGAGAGAAGGCTGCAGGTGTGTGCCTCTTGTGTTCAGCGTGAGAGAGATCATCCAGTCATGCAAGCACAGGAAAAGGGAGCCACAGCCCATGGGTCAGTCTCTTTGGAGTGGGTTGCTGAGGGTGGCTAGGCTGCAGAGGAGGTGGTCACAGGATCCAGGTGGGACTTCCCTATCTACAGGCTTGGTGGTGATGGGGAGAGGTTTCACTTCTAGTCACAGAGATCTGTCATCATTAGAGCAGATAATACAGCTCTGCAGTTGAAATTCACTGGCATTGGTCTGGCACCCTCCTGGGCACAAATAGCCATTTATCCAGCTCCTGACTGGACTCAAGTGAAGCTAATCCTGAGGTTAGCTTCTTCAGCTGCCCCAACACAGGCCTTTCCCCTCATAGAGGTGGGAGGTGTCTGGCTTGAGTGGGAACCTCTGAGAGAGGAGGGTATAGAGCTGTACCACTTGTATTCAGTGTGAGAAAGATCTGGCAGTGACTCAGGCACTAGGTACGTGAGCTTCAGCCTTTGGCTTTGTCAGAGACAAGTTGTTGGGGGTTGCTGGGCTGCTGTGGGGAAGGTCATGGATCTGGGTGAAGGTGGGGCTTCTGTAGCTGCCAGATTGGTGGAAGCAGAACAACTATATACCCCTAGGCGCTGGAAGGTGTAGTCCTCCAGTTGCAATTCACTGGCATGGGTCTGGCACCTTTCTGGGTGCACATAGCCATTTATCCAGCTCTTTCCCAGATTCAGTCAAGTGAGAGGCCACCCTCAGTCTAGCGTCTCCAACCACCCCAACACAGGCTTTTCTCCTTGTGTAGGTCCCTCAGCCCAAATGACTGATGTCTACTCGTGGTGAGTTATTTCATTCCATTTCTCTGGCTCCCTCCTTGCCCTACAGCCACCTGTGCCACTGTAACTCTGACCTATTTCCCCGCAGGTCTCCATACTCCTGCTCATCTTCTCACCTTGAATTGCTCCCAATCTGTTTACACTCTGTCTTTATTATTGTGTGGATTTCATGAAATTGTTTCCTTCTCATGTTCATCTGATGCCTCTACCCTTAAAATGGCAACACTTCAGCCAGTCCCAGAATTTTTTCTTTCCCCAGTCAGTGACCTCACTCTGTCTCTCTCTCCAATCAGTGCTCAATCTAATTCTTTATCTTCTCCTCTGATGCTCAGAGTTCCAGGATCGTTATTTGTCTTTTTGTCAATCAGTTTCCTGGGTCTTGGTTGTAGAGGGACTGGGCAGTGTGTGTTAGCAGGATGGCATCTTGTCTCTGCTTCTTCTTTTAGTGGTGGTATCAGTTCTTGTAGAGGCAACAAACCTAACCCAACCAGTTGCTGTTGAGTTGACTCACAATGACCCCATGTGTGTCAGAGTAGAACAATGCTCCACGGTGTTTTCAATGGCTGAATTTTTGGAAGCAGATTACTAAGCCTTTCTTCCTAAATTAGGTTTTTTTTTTTTTTCTGATAGAGAAAAGCCAGTTGATAAAGAAACCCCAGCTGCTATGCACTTCATGTTTGTCTGCTTCACAGTAACTTCTGAAAGGCATTGTTGGATTTTAGTTAAATTTGGTTCTCTAATGAATAGTCTTAAGAACTAAATCTTAAGTTTGATTTAAGAATTTGACATATTAGCTTGGAAAAAGTCATCCATTAACAATTTCCAAACAAATATTTCAAAATATATTTTAACGGACTATCAATGAAATACGACATGCCAACTTAAAGCATATTACTGAATAGTTACATGCCTCCCATAATCTTACTTCAGTTTCCTGATCTCAAAGATGAAGATGCAGATTAGATGGTCTTCAAGTGTGTCAATGCCACACTTTGAAATTATCTCTTAAGTATCAAGATTTTCAAATACATCCTTTCGAGGGTGTATAATGTATCAGGAAGTAAGGCTTGGTTAAATCATGGATCTAATTCTATTTAATATTTTGGGAAATGCCCAAATTCCACTTTTAGGGAGGACTCCTTAATCAACATTTCTTCCAAGTTGCTATCTACATTCATCACTGGGCTTCTTAGTGAAATGTATTGCCAACAGTTGGATCTGAAGGTGCCAAGTCTATGAAAGCAGTGAATTATCAATTCAGATACTGGCCCAAAGGTCTTTTTTTGCACAGTTGAAAAGCTGATCCTAAAATTAATATGGAATTGCAAGGGACCCCAAACAGCCAGAATTAAGAGAAAAGAAGAACAAAATAGAAAGACTTACATTTATTGATTTCAAAGCTTACTACAAAGCTACAGTAATCAAAACTGTATTGTGCTGGCATATATACAGACATATAGATCAGTGGAATATAGAGTCCCGATATAAACCCATATATATATGGCCACTGATTTTCAGTAAGGATGTCAAGACAATTCAGTGGGGTAAAGGACAGTCTTTTCAACAAATGGTTTTGGATAACTGGATATCCACATGAAAAAGAGTGAAGCTGGATCTCTTCCTCATACCATGTTAAAAAAATTAATTCAAAATGAATCACAGATCTCAATGTAAAAGCCAATACTATTAAACACTTAGAAGAAGAGTAAGTCTCATGATCTTTGACTGGACAGTGGTTTCTTAGATATGACATCAAAAGCACAATGACCAAAGGGAAAAAAACTGGACTTCGTGGATATTAAAAACTTTTGTGCATCAAAGGATATCATCTAGTGAGTGAAAAGACAAATCACAGAATGGGAAAAAATATTTGTGAATCATATATCTGGTAAGGGTCTGTTGTTGTTATTGTTATGTGCCGTGGAGTCAGACCTAACTCATAGCGACCCTCCTTGGGTTTCTGAGGCGATATCACTGGCAAGTTGATTGCCCAACTTTCCTTCCGAGGAGTGGCTGGTAGGTTTGAACCACCAGCCTTCTGATTAGCTAAGCACTATGCTACTCAAAATACATAAAGAACTCTTAAAACTTATCAACAAAAGACAAACAATCTAATTTAAAAATGGGCAAAGGCTCTGAATAGATATTTCTCTAAAGAAGATATACAAATGCACAACAAGTATATGAAAAGATGCTTAATGTAATTACTGTTGTTAGGTGCCGTCGAATTGATTTTCAATTCATAGTGAACCCATAGGGTTTTTTAGGCTATAATCTTTATAGGAGTATATTACCAGGTTCTTTGCCTGCAGAGCCACTGGGTGGGTTTGAACCACCAACCATTGGGTTAGCAGCTAAGTGCTTATCTGTTGCACCACTAGGGAAATGAAAATAAAAACCACAATGAGATATACTTAATATGCACTAGGATGGCTAGAGTTAAAAAAAAAAGATGGGACAATAAGTGTCACTGAGGATGAAGAGGAGAAATTGGAATCCTCATATATTGTTAGTAGGAATGTAAACTAGTGCAACCACTGTGGGAAAGTTTGGGAGTTCCTCAATAAATTAAAGCCAGAATTTGTATATAAAAACCAACCAAACGAAACACACTGCCATCGAGTCAATTCTGACTCATAGCGACTATAGGACAGAGTAGAATTTCACCACTGGGTTTCCAAGGCTGTAAATCTTTACGGAAGCAGACTGCCTCATCATTCTCCTGTGGAACCGCTGGTGGGTTCAAACCTCCAAACTTTTGGTTAGCAGCCTAACGCTTTGACCACTATACTACCTGAGCTCCTAGAATTAGTATGTTGTTGTTGTCGTTGTTGTTATGTGCCATTGAGTTGGACCTGACTCACAGTGACCCCTCCTTGGGTTTTCAAGGCAGTATCACTATGGAAGTAGATTGCCCAACCTTCCTTCCAAGGAGTGGCTGGTGGGTTTAAACTGCCAGCCTTCTGGTTAGCAGTCAAGTGCCTTAGGCACTATGCTACCAGAGTTCCTAGTATAGGACTCAGCAATTCCACTCCTAGGTATATTTCAAAAAGAATAGAAAACCATCATTCCAATAAAAGCCTATACATGGCTACCAGTTTACCTTTGGGATGGTCAAAATGTTACGGAATTAGATAGTGGTGATGGTTGTACAGCACTGTGAATGTAGTAAATGCCAATGCACCATATGCTTTTAAAATGGTTTAAATGGTCATTTTTATGTTATGTGTATTTTACCACAATAAAAACAAACACAACAAAAAACACAGGCTGGCTCTGTTTAGTATGGTGATTAAAGGAGTAAACAGAGTTTGTTTCCAGCATGTACTGGTTAGCTGGGAGAAACCCATGCAAGGGCTGAGGCCAGGTGAACAGGGAAATGTATCAGGTTTTCCTGGCTAAGACACCTCTCTTCCCAACATACTCGACTTTATATGTGAATTCCAAAACTTCACAGAACTATGGAGACCCATGTTCAGAAATTAGTATAAATCTGAATATGATATTCCAGTTATTTGATATTTTAGACTAACCAAATTTTGGTTGCCATTCATTAATGCAGACATTTGAGCCGATTGCATTTAGTAAATGACGTTCAAATAACAGACAAAACCAATTATAAAAAAATTTCCTCTCATTACTTCTATTGATAAAGCTTATGAGCTCATAGGCTACTTAGCCTAATTTAATCTGCATGGTGGAAGCACACAATCTGTATTTCCATTTACCTTTATAATTGGAACCACTCCTCGGAAGGAAGGTTGGGCAATCTACTTCCATAGTGATACCACCTTGGAAACCCAAGGAGGGGTTGCTATGAGTTGGGTGTGACTCGACAGCACATAACAAGAACAACACCAACACCAACAGAGGAACCCACGGAACAGATCTCATGGTTTTCCTCCCTTTCTCTGTTGCCCTGCCCTGGACCGTTGGAGGGCAAGTACACCAGCAGCTTTGTGAGGCCAAGGATGTGTACCTGTCCTGCAGTTCAGGCTCTGTCCTACAGCTGAGCATTGCTTTCCACAACTAGAGTTCAAAACACTGGACGGTAAGGGCTGTTTCTGTTTTGCTCGTAACTGTTTCCCAGCATCAAGCCTAGTGTCTTGAACATAAAGCAGGTGCTTGAACCTTTGCTGGACGAATGAGGGAGCATTACGACGATCTGAGGACAAAATAAGCAAACTGAATAGAAGAAGCACAAAGCACAACATAGTACAGAGAGTAAGCTCTTTGTGCTGTTTTCATGGGTGACTGAATGAGTACCTGGGAAAAATCAACTGGAAATGACTCTTGTCTGAAGCATTCAGTGGCAAGACAGAAAAATCTTGTCACAAATAAAAACATCACAATGTAGGAGAGGTAGCCTGAAAGTAATGTATCATTTAAACACATATTTATTTTCTGTTGTCCCCATTTCCCACTTCCATTCTCCACCTCCTCCCAATATATAACTGCTCTAATGTGTTTAATAGGCATCCTTTTGTTTACATGAGTTCCTGTAAACTCTTTATTGTTTGGTAAGCATGTGTGTTTGATTTATGATGTTTTGATATATGGTGTTGCATTGTGAATCTTGGTTGCACAGAAATACAACCAGAATGTTCCTGAGAAGCTAGGATGGTGAGGCGTCAACTTGCTTACTTTGGCCATCTCATCAGGAAAGATCAATCACTAGAAAAGGACATCATGGTTGGTAAAGCAGACAGCCAAGGGAAACCATCAGTGAGATGGACTGACACAACCACAACAATGGACTCAGATACACCAACGATCATGGAGATGGCTCAGGACCTGGCAACGTTAGTTCTGTTATACTTAAGGTCCCCATGAGTTGAAGCTGACTTGATGGCAACTAACAACAACAACAAAACAACAACATCATCATCATCATCATCATGGATTTCTTAATCTGTGTGTAAAGAACTCATGGGGGAATTTCTATGTGGTCTTGATGGAAAAAATGCAGTATTAATTAAAAGTGTAAGTACCTCATTTAAAATTTTTTGAGACAGGATGTAGGGTATAAAGCCAAAGCCTGTAAACAAACTCAAAAACCAAAACCCACTGCCACTGAGTCAGATTCTACTCATAACTACCCCTCGTTGGGTTTCCAAGGCAGTATTCCTACAGAAGTAGACTGCCCAATCTTCCTTCTGAGGAGTGGCTGGTGGGTTTGAACTGCCAGGCCTCTGGTTAGCAGTCAAATGCCTTAGGCACTATGTCACCAGAGCTCCCAAACAAACTCAGGGTTAGTTTAATAGGAAAGAATGCCAATAAATCAGAAATATCATCATATCTTATCATGTGTGTACCTTTTACATTATCATTTTATACCAAAATCAAACTTGATTCAAATTATTTCCTCATTAACCTCTGACCACTCTAAACACAATCTCCATTCAATCACATCTGGACTTTTACAGGCTGAGTTAATCACTTCATCTCTTAAAGGAAAGGAATCAAACTATTATATGGAGCACTCAAAAAGACCAGCTTTATAAACTATTGTAATATTCAGTACTCTCTTAAGTCATGAAGAATCTATTAGCTTTTTTTTTGGTTAGATGTTTGAGGGACAAACAATGTATTTTAATATTGAAATATGTTAAAATCAATTATTTGGGAATTTAGCCTTTTTTGAATTAAGACGTGGAATTGGAGCATGTGGTCTTTAGGTCCCAAACTTACTTTATCATGAGGCTTTGGCCGTCTATAGCTTCACCATCCTGTAAGTCATACTTGCTTGTCAAGGACAGGGAGATCTCAGTCTTTGAGAGTTGACTTAGAGTATTTTCCTTGTTAGGGTCATTGCGGTCAACAGCTCCTTCCCCTGTAAAAACAAACAAACAAACAAACAAACAAACAAAAAACAGGAGCAAAATTTTTCCAATTCCTTCACTGTGATGACAGCGTGCAAAAAGGACAAGGAGGCCACATATTCTGAACTCCTAGAACCCCACAAGAGGAAGGCAGAATCACCATTAATAGCCCAAGGCCTATTACTGCAAGGCCAGACATGCTGCCTCCCTCCAGCCCTTTCACCAACTGTTCCTCCCAAAGCACCACAACCTCTCTCCTGGGTTCGATAATTTGCTGCAGTGGCCACACAGAACTCACAGGGGGTTTATTAGGGAAGCACCAGGCTACAATTCAAGTTCAGGAAAAACGCTCAGTCTCTCTCCCAGCCAGCTGTCTCTCAGCCAAGTCTCTCACAGTCTCTCTCCCAGCAGTGCATGTCCTTCCATGTCTTACTCAGCAACGCGTGTCTCTTGCGTCTCTTTCCCAGCAGCACATGTCTCTTTCAGTAGC
>NW_006921691.1:10000822-10007946 GCF_000298275.1 Orycteropus afer afer | reverse complement strand
GGTCCAGGGTCCCTTCCAGATCGAGATTCAGAGCCCAACCTTCCTTCCGAGGAGTGGCTGGTGGGTTTGAACCACCAGCCTTCTGGTTAGCAGTCAAATGCATTAGCCACTATGCTACCAGAGCTCCTACTACCAATTATACTACTCTTAATACAGGAGGGGATGTTGTTGTTGTTATTAGGTGCCATTTAGTTGTCTCCGACTCATAGCAACCCTATGTACAGCAGACCAAAACACTGCCCAGTCCTGTGCCAGCTCCATGATCCTTGCTATACCTGAGCCACTGTGTCAATCTATCTTGTTGAGGGCCTTCCCCTCTTTCATTGACCTTCCACTTTACCAAGCATGATATCCTTCTTCAGAGAATGGTCTCTTCTTACAACATGACCAGAGTAGGTGAGATGAAGTCTGGCCATTCTTCCTTCCAAGGAGCATTGTGGCTACACTTCCAAGACAGTTTATTAGTTCTTCTAGAAGTCTGTGGCACTTTTAGCATTCTTTGCCAGCACCACAACTCAAAAGCATCAACTATTCTTACAGGAAGGGATAGCATAGGTATAAGGAATCCTGGTGGCACAATGGTTAAGTGCTTGGCTGCAAACCAAAAAATGGCTGATTTGAACCTACCAGTGATTCTGTGGGCAGAAGACCTGGTGATCTGCTCCCATAAAGATTATAGCCTAGGAAACCCTATGGGGCAGTGCTTCTCTGTCATACTGAGTCACCATGACTTCAAATCAACTCTATAGCATACAACAATAACAACAATAGTATAGGTATTGTCTTTTAAAATAAGCTCAAGAATTAAATTTCAACATTTCTTTTTCCTTTTTAAATCTAGGACAGGAAAACCAACCAACCAATCAAAAATGACAGAATAAGTAGAAGGAACAAATTCTTACCAAGAAAAGATTCCACACTAGGTACCTCTCCCAGCATCTCCAACAATTCATTCAGTGAATCATTTTTTTCAGGTGCAATTGCATCCTGGTGTTCCAACAGGAGCTTCATAGAGAAAGCAATACACATACAAGATGAAAATATATTCTCAGATGCCACCATACTTATATAGTTTTCAGTTTTTCCTGATATTTTGTCTTCTGCTAGAGTTTAGATCTTAAATACGAGTCAGACACTTATCAAAATTAAGGACTGCAAAGATAGATAGTTCTTATTTTATCTCAGAGTGAAGCAGCTACTCTACAGCAAGAAACTTAAGCTTTGGGAGAGGCATTCATCAACTCACTCAGAGTTGATCTTATAAGAAGCATCTTATAAGAAGCAGCGTTGCACCATAGGTGCTCTACTCCACATGGATAAGATAAATTTTATAGAAAAAGTCAAATTAGGGGAGAGGATTAAATGACGTGGCAATGTTTTGGATACTACAGGTAGTAAATTGGAAAAGCATTTCCATATCTCTTCAGAGAAAATATTTAGTAATAACACTAAAGCTATTAAAATAAAATCATCACCTGTAGCTATTTATTCTGCCTGGCTTTAAAGATCTTTCATGGGTAGGGGTGGCAGAAATGCCCATATGGTTCCTTGGCCTGAGGCTTAGATGTAGCAGGTGGTTCCACCATTAATGATCCCAGAAAAGGCTTAAAGAGGAGTAACACCCACTGGGGTGTCCTGGCAGAGTCAGCCAGCTCCCAGGTCTCAGAGAAAGATACTCCTAACTTTTGAGGAGCAACAGAATTGGAGGAAGAAATCATGAAGGACAACCCAACTAGCTTTGTTTGCATTTAGAATTAAACTAATGTTTCCAAAGTGTGGGAAGGTTGGGCAATCTATTTCTGTAGTGATAACGCCTCGGAAACCCAAGGAGTGGTCGTTATGAGTCAGGTCTGACTCGACAGCAAATAACAACAACAACAACAACAGTACCCCTGATGGTAAGAGATATAATTTTAGTTGTTTTGTACAACTGTCTTCTAAAACTCCAAGTCATAATTATAAATTTAGTCCATTTTCCATTCTCTTTTTAATAACTTCATTGAGTTATAATTCACACATCATCAAATCCACTCATTTAAAATACAGCATGCAATGATTTTTGTTATATTCAGCTTTGTGCAACCATCACCACTATCTAATTTCAGAACATTTCCATTAACCCAGAAAGAAACTCAGTACCTATTAGCAAACCAAACCACTGCCACCAAGTCAATTCTGACTCACAGCGACCCCCATTGGGTTTCCAATGCGGTAAATCTTTACAGAAGTAGAACACCCCATCTTCCTTCCACAGAGTGGCCAGTGGGTTTGATCCACCAACCTTCTGGTTAGCAGTCAAATGCCTTGGGCACTGTGCTACCTATTATAGCAGTCACTCTCTATTCCCCTTCCTCTTACCCCATGGAAATTACTAATTCACTTTCTGTTCCTATGTGTTTGCCTATTCTGGATACTTCATAAGAACACAATCATTCAATATGTAGTCTTTTGTGACTGGCTTAATGTTTTCAAGGCTCATATATCAGTGCTCCACTCCTTTATTGAATGTCCAATAATATTCCATTGTATGCATATACCACAACTTGTTTATCCATTCATTAGGTGATGGACATTTGGGTTGTTTCTGTTTTTGGCTATTATGAATAATGCTGCTATGAACATTCATGTACAAGTTTTAGGTGACATATATTTATTTTTCTTGAGTATATATCTAGGAGTGGTATTGCTCGGTCACATTATAACTATAAGGAGCCCTCGTGATGCAGTGGTTAAGCATTTGGCTGCTAACCAAAAGGTCAGTGGTTCAAACCCACCAGCCACTCCGTGGAAGAAGGATGGGGCAATGTGCTTCTGTAAACATTTACAGCCTTGGAAATTCAATGGCGGTCACTATGAATCAGAACTGACTGGATGGCAGTGAAGTTTTTTTTTTTTTTTTTTTGATAGTAACTATATGTGTAAATTTTTGTGGAATTGCCAAAATACTTTTCAAAGTGGCTGTATCATTTTCTTTCCCAGCAACAGTCTGTAAGGTTACAATTTCTCCACATCTTTGTCAATACTTGGTACTATGTGACTTTTGGAGTCTAGCCATTCTAGTGGGTGTGAAGTGGATCTTACTGTAGCATTGATTTGCATTTCCCTGATGACAATGGCATTGAGCATTCTTTCATATGCTTTTTGGCCATTTGTACACAATTGCAATATTCGAGGATGTCATATTTGTGAATTTGCCTATTAGCTAATATTTATTTGTAACCCCAAAATCAATGCTTTTAGTGTTTTCATACTCATTTGCAGATATGTACAGTGTGGTTAAAAATTTGAGTCTTCTAACATGCATGTTCCGGGAGGGAGCTCTGGTAGCATAGTGGCTAAGACACTTGCCTGCTAACCAGACGGCTGGCGGTTCAAACCCACCAGCCACTCCTCGGAAGGAAGGTTGGGCAATCCTACTTCCATAGTGATACTGCCTCGGAAACCCAAGGAGGGGTCGCTATGAGTCAGGTTTGACTCGACGGCACATAACAACAACAACATGCATGTTCCATTGTAGCTGTGGTTGAAGAAGGCTATGCAATGCCTTCTTGTTTCAGCTCCAAAATGTAAATAAATGTTCTTTTTGTGGTCTAATTAGTGTCACATTTTTGTGCTTTTTATTTTTTAAAATGGTCCCTAAGTATAGTGCTGAAGTGCTGTCTAGCGTTCTAAGTGCAAGAACGCTATGATATGTTCATAGAAAATACATATATTACATAGGCTTTGCTCAAGCATGAGTTATGTGGTGTTAGCTGTTAAGTTCAAAGTTAGTGTGCTAACAATATATATATTAAATATTGTTGTGTGCCATTGAGTCAATTCTGACTTCTCTAACTCTGTAAGACACAGTATAATTGCTCCACAGAGTTTCCCACGCTGTAACTTTTTTTGGGGGGGCAGGGGGAGGGGTTTAGGGTTAGGGGTTAAGGTTAGCTTTAGGTTTTTTAATGTTCTTTCTTTATTTTTTTCATTTCTTAGGTTCTTGTCTGTCATAGCCAATTCTTTTTTCCCATTCTATGGGTCCTCTTTTTAATCTTTTGGTGAAATTTTTTTTTTTTAATTTATTTTTTATTTTCTTTTTCCTTTACTCAAGTTAATACGTGGTTAATTCTAGTTAGTGGTTTATCCTCCCTTCCTACCCACCCCTGGTAACTACTGAAGAATATTTTTATGTGAAACCATTTCCTTGACTTTTTAGAATAGTGGTCTCATACAATATTTGTCCTTTTGTGATTGATGAATTTCACTCAGCATAATGAATGGGTTCTAAGTTCATCCTTGTTATGAGATGTTTCACACAGGCATCATTGTTCTTTAATGTTGTGTAGTATTCTGTTGTGTGTATGCTTGTTGATCCATTCCTCCACTGATGGACATTTAGGTTGTCTCCATGATTTTGCCAATGTGAATAGGGCTGTGATCAACATGGGTGTTGCAAAAACGGTGAGGTGGCCTCATATTCTGACCTACTCTAACCCTACAAGGGGAAGGCAGGATTACCAGGAGTAACCCAAGGCCTATTACTGCAAGGCCAGACATGCTGCCTCCCTCCAACCTTTTCACCAACTGTTCCTCCCAAAGCACCCACCACCTCTCTCCTGGGTATGATAATTCGCTGCAGTGGCCACACAGAACTCACAGATTATGAGGTTTATTAGGGAAGCACCAGGCTATAATTCAAGTTCAGGAAAAACTCTCATTCTCTCTCTCAGCCCACAGTCTCTCTCTAATAGTCTCTCTCCCAACAGTGAGTGTCCCTCGGTGTCTCACTCAGCAATGAGTGTCTCTTGCACCTCTTTCCCAGCAGCACGTGTCTCTTTCCAGGGTGCGTGTCTCTTTCAGCAGCACGTCTTCCTCAACCAGCAGTCAGAGAGAGTTCTGCCTCTAGGAGGCCTCCTTTTGAGCCCGGCAGGGTGGTCAAACTAGCCAATTATAGCATCAGAACTCTAAGCACCTGAGAGAGAGTGGGCACCTCCCAGAACATTGTTTTGTGCCACTCCCAACAGAAATACTCCAGGTGGACAACTTCAGCAATCAGGAGCTCCTCAGTTCCTCATAGCAAATCCCATCTTGGAGTTTACAAAGACTTATGGGTAGAAAAGCCACATAAAGTAATTTACTACACTGCAGGTGTATGTATATCTATCTGTTTGTGTCATGGCTCTTATTTCTCTAGGATATATACCTAGTAGTGGGACTGCTGATCATATGGTATTTCTATTTCCAACTTCTTAAAGAAGTATCATACCACTTTTCATAGTTTTCCATTTTACAGTCCCACCAGCAGTGAATGAGTGTTCCAGTCTCTGCACACCTTTGCTAGCATTTGCTATTTTCTACTTTTTTTTTTTTTTAAACTTTGCTATTAATGCTGGAGTGACATGATATCTCGTTGTTGTTTTGATTTACATCTCTCCAATGGCTAATGCTAGTGAGCATTTCTTCATGTGTTTGTTGGCCACCTGAATGTCTTCTTTGGTGAAGTGTCTGTTCATGTCCTCCGACCATTTCTAAACTGTATTATTTTCATTATGTTGTTGAATTGTTGAAGTTTTCTATAAATTTTATACATCAGAGATTAGTCCCTTTTCTGATATGTCATTGCCAAATTATTTCTTCTAGTCTGTGGGTTCTCTTTGTACTCTTGGTGGAATCTTTCGATATACATAGGTGTGTAATTTTTAGGAGGCCACAGTCATCTATTTTGTCTTCTGGTAGTTGTGCATATTTAGTTATATTTGATAGTGTATTTATGCCCTGAATTAGGGCCCCTAAGTTTGTCCCTATTTTTTCTTGATGGTCTTTATGGTTTTAGGTTCAGGTCTTTGATCCAACTTGTTTTTGTGTATGGTTTGAGATATGGGTATAGTTTCATTTTTCTGAAAATGAATATCCAGTTATGACAGCATCATTAAAGAGAGTATCTCTTTCCCATTTAATGAGTTTTGGCCCTTTGTCAAAGATCAGCTGTCCATAGGTGGATTCACTTAACTTCTGGGTTTTCAGTTCTGTTCCATTGGTCAATGTGTTTGTTGTTGTACCAGTACCAGGCTGTTTTAACTACTGTGGCTGTATAGTAGGTTTTGAGACTGGGGAATGTGAGGCTTCCTACTTTGTTTTTCTTTAGTAGTACTTTACTTATCCGGGATCTCATTTGTTTCCATATAAAGTTGGTGATTAGTTTTTCCATCTCTTTAAAGAAAGATGATGGAATCTGGATCAGGATTGCACTATATCTGTACATCGTTTTGGGTACTATTGACATTTTCATGATGTTAAGTCTTCCTATCCATGAGTATGGTATAGTCCTCCATTTCTGTAGGCCTCTTCTGGTTTCTTATAATAGTGTTTATTGTTTTCTTTGTATAGGTCTTTTGTGTCTCTGGTTAGATTTAGTCCTAAGTACTTCATCTTTTGGGTGGCTACTGTAAATGATATTGTTTTCCTGATTTCTTTTTCAGAGTTCTCTTTGTCAATGGAGAAGAATCCCCCTGATTTTTATAAGTTGATCTTGTACCCTGCCACTTTGCTGAAAATATCAATTAGTTCGAGTAATTTTCTTACTGAGTATTTAGGATTTTCTATGTATCATATAATTTCATTTGCAAATAGATATTGTCTTACTTCTTCTTTACCCATTTGGATACCTTTTATTTCCCTTTCTTGCCTTATTGCTCCAATACAGTATTCAACAGGAGTGGTGATAGAGGGCATCCTTGTCTGGTACCTGTTCATAAATGGAGTGCTTTCAGTCTTTCCCCATTGAGAATAATGTTGACCCTTAGTTTTGTATGTATACCCTTAATTATGTTGAGGAATTTCCCTTCTCTTCCAATTATGTTCAGCATTTCTATCAGGAATGGGTGTTGGATTTTGTCAAATGCCTTTTCTGCATCGATTGAAACATTTGCGTGGCTCTTTTCCTTTATTTTATTTATGTGATGAATTACCTTGATTGTTTTTCTAATGTTGAACCATCTTGCATACTTGGTATGAATCTCACTTGGTCACAATGTATTATTTTTTGGGGGTATGTTGTTGGAGACTATTGGCTAGGATTTTGTTAAGAATTTTTGCATCTTAGTTTATGAGGGACATTAATCTATAATTTTCTTTTTTAGTGG
>NW_006921691.1:9998309-10000252 GCF_000298275.1 Orycteropus afer afer | reverse complement strand
CTTTTTCCAATTGTTGGAGATGTTGGGTTAAGGTGTTGATTTTGGCTCTTTCTTCTTTTTTTGATGTGTGCATTTATTGCTGTAAATTGCCTAAGCTGTAATCTTTATGGGAGAAGATCAGGTCTTATACCCTGCAGAGTGGCTAGCAGGTTTGAACCACCAACCATTCAGTTAGCAGCCAAGCAGTTAACCATTGTACCACCAAGGCTCTTGTATATTAACTAACCAAAATCAAACACACTGCCATCGAATTAATTCTGACTCATCGAGACCCTCACTGGGTTTCCAGGGATATAAATCTTTATGGAATTAGATTGCCTCATCTCTCTCTAGTGGAGCCACAGATGGGTTTGAATCTCCAACCTTCTGGTCAGCAGCCCAAAGCCTTATATAGTAACTATGTGTCTTTAAGCAGAAAACAGGTATAAAACAAAGTTAAATATTGATCAGTTGATGAAAATGTTGTGCCTAGAGGCTCACACGACCATAACCTCATATTTCCCCTAGAATAATGATTCAGTATTCGCTAACTCAACATTCACGGTTCTTTTATAGAACATAATTACCACAAGTAATGAGGGTTGACTATTCAATGAGAAATGTCTATTCAACTTCTTTGCCTATTTTTAACTTGGGTTATTTATCTTTTTAAATTGAGTTGTAGATCTTTATATATTCTGTATACAAGTCTCTTATCAGATACACAAGGTACAAACATTTTCTCTCATTCCGTAGACTGTCTTGTCACTTTCTTGATGACATTATTTGCAGCATAAAAGTTTTTAATTTTAATGAAGTCCTATTTATCTATTTTTTAAATTGTTTTGCTCATGCTTTTTTTGTGTGTCATATCTAAGAAACCATGACTAAACTAAGGTCATCAAGATTTACTCTTTGTCTTTTTCTGAGTTTTATAGTTAGTTTTAGCTCTTACATATAGATCTACGGTCCATTTTGCATCAATTTTTGTATATGGTGTGAGGTAGGGGATCTAACTTCATTTCTTTGTAGTTGTTTCAGCATCATTTGTTGAAAGGCTATTCTTTTCTCATTGAATTGTCTTGGCACCCTTGTTGAAAATCAGTTGATCATAAATGTCAAGGTTCATTTCTGGACCCTCAAGTCTATCCTTTGGACCTATATGTCTACTCATGTCACTACCATACCATCTTGATTACTGTCTTTTCCATTCTCTTTTAAAATTAGTTTAGGAGACCAAACCAAAAAAATCAAATTCACTGCCATCGAGTCAGATATGACTCATAGCGACCCCTCCTTGGGTTTCCAAGGCACTAACACTATGAAAGTAGATCTGTCTTTGTGTTTTTTACAGAGGGATAGCAAGCCTGTATTCAATCCTTCTGTTTTCATCATATTTGCTTACTTTTCAAGTTTCTGTTTATGACAAGCAATGCTAGTTTTTCAGTGGTATTAGTACTCGAGGAGTCTGGGTGTCACAAATAGTTTGAGATTGGCTACTGACCTAAATGTTGGTTGTTCAAACCCACTCAGAGGTTCTGCAGAAGCAAGGTCTGGCAAATTGCTTCACAGAGATTACAGCCATGAAAACCCAATGGACCAGTTCTACTCTGTAACACATGGCATCACCAGTGGGAATCGACTTGACAGCAATGGGTTTGGTTTATCATTTATTGGTAATTAGTTTTTTTCTTTTAGTGCATTTTATTGAAATATAATTTACATACAGTGAAATACACAAAACTAAAGGGACATGGGTCAATGCATTTTTTTTTTTTTTTTGCAGTGTTCCCTCCCCTCCCCTCCCACTCCTGGCAACCAACAGAGAAAGTTTACCTCCATATATAAACCTTCCCTTGGCCCTCCACAACAATGAACTAATACTATATTTGTCCTTCTGTGATTGACTTATTTCACTCAGCATAATGTCCTCCAAGTTCATCCATATTATACGGTGTTTTGCA
>NW_006921691.1:9996093-9997289 GCF_000298275.1 Orycteropus afer afer | reverse complement strand
GTGTCAACTTGGCTGGGCATAGTTGAGTGGCTGGGCAGCTGGTGGTAGTTATTCCCCATGATGAGACTGGCAATCAACTCCATGGGGGGATCTACCACAAGCAGCTGAGTAGCTGCCTTAGGGAATGTGGTCTGCTTCCTGTATATAAGCAGAAACCTTGGGAATGATCTCTAGCTTATGGCATGCTTGGAGCCTGCATGTAGCTGTGTCTTTGTTGAGCAGCCTGCCATGCTCTGCTGACCTTCGGCCTTACAATCAACTTGAATTAATGGCCTGCCGTGTGGTTTGGTTACATCAGGACTGTGCCATTTTATTTGTCAACCTTGGGCTTCTCAGCCTCAGCAGTCAGCAGCTCTCTGAGTAAAGAAATGCCTCTAGCTTCAGTGGGCTGGGAGCTGGAGGCAGAGCTGAAACCCAAGGCTGAGGGGCTTTCACCCAGCCCCTAGAGCTTGGCACTTTGAACCTGGACTTAAAGCCTCCAAATTATAAGAATAAACTCCTGTTTGTTAAGGCCATCCCATTTATGGTATATTTCTTGCCAGAGTGGCACTAGGCAACCAGAACAGTGAGTTTGATGATGATATGTCTTGGGGATTTTCTTTTTGGGGTCTATCCTGTTTGGGGTTCATTGGACTTCCTGAATGGATATATTCTCATCTTTCATCACACTAGGAAAATTCTTTTCCAACAAATATTTGACAATTTTCTCAGTAGTTTTATTTTTCTCTTCCTGTTCTGGAATTCTGATTACATGTAGGTTATTTTTTTGATGGTATCCCACATGAACCTTAAGCTTTTGTCATTTTTCTTTTTTCTTTTTTCTGATTTATACCTTTCCAAAGAAGTGCTAAGGTATTTGCCTTCAATCTCCCTAATTTTGTCTTCAATTGATTCAATTCTACTCCTTTGCCTGTAAAATGTCTCATCTATTTCTGAAAATTTACTATTAATCTTCTGGGTTTCTGTGTGTAGATTCATATCATTTCTAATTTTTCATTTATTTTGTCATTTTGTTCTTGTATTGTCTTTCAAAATTGTTCTAGGGTTTTCTCTGTTTTCCTTGATCTGCCTCTCAATTTGTTGAAGATACCTAAATATGTTGTTGTTGTTGTTGTCTGTTAGGTGCCGTCGAGTCATTTCCAACTCATAGCAACCCCATGCACAGCAGAACGAAACACTGCCTGATCCCATGTCAG
>NW_006921691.1:9979906-9995353 GCF_000298275.1 Orycteropus afer afer | reverse complement strand
CCTGACTGCTGCTTCCATTGGCCTCAATTGTAGAACCAAGCAACGTGAATTCTTTGACAACCTCAATCTTCTCTCCATTTATTGTGATGTTGCTTATTAGTCCAGTTGTGAGGATTTTTGTTTTCTTTATATTGAGACGTAATCCATACTGCAGACTGTATTCTTCAACCTTCATCAGTAAATGCCTCAAGTCATCCTCACTTTCAGCAAGCCAAGTTGTATCATTTGTGTATCTCAGGTTGTTAATGATTCTTCTTTCAATACTGATGCCATGTTTTTCTTCATATAGTCCATCTTCTTGGATTATTTGCTCAGCATATAGAGTGATTAAATATGGGGAAAGGATACAACCCTGACACACTCCCTTCTTGATTTTAAACCATGTAGTGCCCCATTGTTTCGTCTGAATGACAGCCTCCTGGTCAAGGTACAGGTTCCTCATGAGTATAATCCAGTGTTCAGGAATCCCCATTCTTCTCAATGTTATCCATAATTTGTCATGATCTACACAATCAAATGCCTTTGCATAGTCAATAAAACACAAGTAAACATCTTTCTGGTATTCTTTGCCTTGAGCCAAGATCCATCTAAGAGCAACTATGATATCCCTTGTTCCACGTCCTCTTCTGAACCCAGCTTGCATCTCTGGAAGTTCTCTGTCAATATACTGCTGCAACCATTTTTGAATTATCTTTAGTAGGATCTTACTTGCGTGTGATATTAATGATATTGTTCTATACCTAAATATACTTCTTTTTAATTCCTTATCAGGGAGTTCCAATGCTTTATCTTCTTCAGGGATATGTTTTGGGTCTATATCCTGGTCCCTTGTTTCTTCTGCTTTATCTTGCTTCTTTGTGTGGACTGTGATGCTCTGTTGTCTCTGAGGCATTGTGATGTTTTTGTGTTTATATTTATTTAGTGATTGTATGTTGGAATGACTTGCCCACGATTTTTGTTTTCTTTGTATGTTATCTACACAAACAGAGTACTGTGTTCCTGTATTTGCTACCTGACAGCACTTATACACTCACCACCTGTCTCTTTTCCTGTTGTCACCCTCTCATATGTCCCTGCCAACCTTGGCAAACAGAGCCTATTCTTAGGTCCCTGGAATCCAATGAGAATACTATCATTTTAAAATCCAAAATGGTTGCCACTTGTAAAGATTCAAAATGGCTGCGCCCTTGGTCACTTTACATATCCAAAATGGCTGCACCCTTGGTCACTTTACATATCCAAAATGGCTGCCACTTGTAAACATTCAAAATGGCTGCACCCTTGGTCACTTTAAATATCCAAAATGGCTGCTGTGTGTAAACAATCAAAATAGCTGTGCCCTCCAGACAGTATAAAGTCCACAGCTCAGGTTGTCTCCCTCCTTGCTGTTTCCCTTCCTAGTCATAGGCCACCAGTGCAGTCGTCCCTGCAGCCACCCCTGCAGCCCTTGGTGACCAGGGCTGAACTTTAGGTGAATTCTCAGGTTCCAACACCACTTGGAAATATTCAGGCTGTTGGTCCCATCAGAATAGCTGACAGTCTGCAGCTCCGATCATCTCTGTATTCACTGTTTTCATTCAGGTTTTTCCACTAGTTGGTGCCTAATCCACTTCTGTATAGTTCCTTTCAAAACTCAGGGCTCCCAGATTATCTTTTGTATCTCTGTCAATCGGTTTTTCTTTTGTCTGTTGAAGAGGGTCTATGTCGCTTGTCTGCCTATTCCTCCATCTTACTAGAAGTCCGGTGTTTAGTTTTAAAACAATGAATTATAAGGGTTTTTTTTTAAATTTTAAGGTGAGCTGATTTAAAGAAAAGCACTACATAATGACATGACATAAAGACATGGCAAAATCTGGAAGGGGGGTATGTTAATGATAGAACTTTAAGGAAAAATAAGTTAGGGCCAAGAAACAAATAAGCCAGAGAGATACACTTCTTTTGTTCTCTGAAGAGACAGGGCAGCTAATTTGGCTGCTGTCTCTGTAAAGTGATGATTTAAGCCATCATCTACCCTTTGAGTAATTATACTATATAAAATTGTCCAGAATATGTCTCTTTAAAGAGTTATTATTCTGAAAGCTAGACATGTCTCTTAAAGAACAAGGGGTGAGCATGTGGCCCCAGACTTGGCAGGTTGTGCTGCTGGCTGTGTTTGTGTTTGCATATGAATGCCTACTCATTGGAGACAGAAAAAAAATAGGACAGCCATTCCTTGTAAATTACATTTCTCATTACATCTGCTTCCAACTTAACACAAGAATGAATTCCAAGTCAGTCATAAGCTATGTTTCTCAGGATTGGATTCTGTTTCCAATTAATAGACAACTTCTTAAAAAGTAACAGTCTAAATTAACACAATACCATTTCCTCTCTACTATCCTTGGGAAAGAATCTCTCATGCTAAAAGAGGGCTCCCACCACCTTTGTGTGTGTCACCATCAGCAAATGTACAGTCAACGTGGACATTTTAGCTATCATAAAAATAGACAAATGGATTGTTGCTCAAATATGATTGAGTCTACTTGTCCACTAGAAAATTATTTTTGCTAATGGTGTATTACTGAACATGTTTTCTTTGTGATTTTGGGGATTTATATATAGAAAAACACAGACTGCCTTATTTATTCTAAACAGCCAACTCCTTCAGCTGGGCACTCAGACTTGGCCTTGTTTCAGGCCACTCAAAATACATACTGAGAGCTTGTTGCAAATGTGCCTTATTCCAACCTTGAAGAAAGGAAATCAAAGCTAGACCCTATCATTCTTCCAACTCCACACTCAAGCTTTAACTTCTTAGAGAAACTTACAAGCAGCCAATTCTGCAACTTGTTAGTATATGTGGTTTGATAAGGAAGGGTATATTAGTAAATATGGCCTTTGAGATGCATGCATTTGTTTTGCATTCCCCAAAATTTTATATGTAGTACAAAGTTGAATATATCCTTAACTAGAACTTCTTACAAGAGCATGGGTGGCTCAAATGGTTTGTGATCAGTTGTTAACATAAAGGTTGGCTTGAAAAAGTTACCTTTTAAGAGCCTAAATTTTTCAAAAAATACATTCCAATTGGTCTTTAAAAAACAAAACAAAACAAATCCCAATGTTTATCCTTTTTCACTTTAAATGACCGAAAAGCCACCTAAGGCTTCCCAATGCCACTCATAGTGTCCATAATAAGCATTTACACAGGCTAATGCTTGATGCTGATGGTGTTTGCACACAAATCACAGAAAGACATTATGACGTAGGGAAGACTGAAATCATATGCCTATGAGGAATGGGAGTTTCTAGAGCAACAGAAGTGATTCTTTACAGGAGGTATTGTTGGGTGGAGCTTTCTTCTCTTCCTTAACCTTGAACACCTTGTTTACTCTCTCCCTCTTCACATCCAAACATTAGAATAGAGAAAACATTTTAGTTTACCAGAAAGCAGTGGAAAAGCTGAGCAGATTTCTCAACGGGAGAGAGACAGGGTGTGGGTCCTGACTGTGTAAACTTGGTGGGTGGGGAGACCATTAAGGCCTGTCCCAATTCAGGGGTTCAAGTGAACATTCAAGACTGGACATTGTAAACACATGAAATAAAAAGTAAACTTTTCTTGTTTGGGAGAAGGCATTGTGTTAACATAGAAGAGTCAGAGAATGAATACTAAAGAGTTTTCTAAGATCAAAAATACAAGTATTAGTACATGTTTACATTAATTCCTGTGGAGACTCAGTGTTTTTAGAATAACAGATGTCTGTCCCCCTCCACTTACTGAGTGGGTGCTGATGATTTCTTCAATCGAAATGTAAATGACTGGCTTGCTGACTGTCACCACGTCTGTGTACTTGTCCATATTAAACTTCTCTTCTGGCTCAGCAACGTTACATGCTTCTTGGAAATATTTCCTAATAAAGAAGAAAAAAAAATCTGGTTAAGACAGAGAGAAATCTGTGAGTTAAACATCTTCATCAGAACAATTAAGAAATTTTGAATGATGATTTGGTCTAGTGCTTTGTTCTCTGCCCCAAATCTTAGGGGGACTCATTACAGCACCTTCCAAACTGGCTTCTGACTGTGGAGCCAGAAGCCATGTTCCTGGCAGTTGGAACCAGCTCCTCAAACAGGACAAGGAAGATCTGTAAGGGTTTCAGACTCTGTTGGTGGACCCAATATGATCAAGTAATGGATATTTAAATAAAATCAAGACTGAAAATCCTTGATCTGAGAATCATGTCATATTAGAGAATACAATCTAAAAAATAATTGATCAATTTCACTACTTTAAATGGTATAAGCTCCTGGGCCTACAACACCTTATCAACCCTTCAAAGTTCCTGTCACCAATTTGACAAAAATGGGAGTTAAATGTACTGTTAACCAGAAATGATCTCTACTTTCCCAGGTAGTAATGTCCCAGGTGACAGTTGGTCTTCCTGCACATTTTTTGGCTATAATTTTTCATGGGTTGCTGAGGAACACATAAGATAAACAAACATGTCAGTGAAAAAGAGATCAATTTATGTGAGGAAAAGTCTTTAGTTTCGTTTCTTGTTAAATGGGAAAGAGCTGGGAAGACAGATGGTTAAAAGGAATAATCTGAGAAAAAGGGCAACAAAGGGAAGTTCTAACATGCAAGAAACACGGGAAATGGTTGTTACCTTTTCAGTCAGCGGGAAGAACTAAAATTAGCAGCTTGAGAAAGCAAAACTTCCTGTAGTAAGAGAAGTTAGGAGACTTTTCTCAGAGAGGCTACACATTCTAAATAGAGATAAAAAAATCAAGAACTACCCTTGCTGGTGGATGTTATTAAGCCAGCGGAAAAGTGAGGAATGGAAAACTGTCATTTTCCAAGTAAGGATTGAAAGAGGCCAAATTTGCATCATAGTTCTATGACCTACAGACTGTGGGAAAGGTAGACAAGGGAACAACATGAATGCCAAGAGACTCAGGGCTTCCTCAGAGAGCAGCAGGCTGAGTGAAGCCCAATGCCATGCTCACTCCTGTCATGTCCGTGTGGAAGGATGAGTGAAATAATTTGGGAAAACATGTAAGGTCAATAGACTTAAATCATACCTGTCTAATTAAGAAATGCTGAAGAGCAGAATAGAACACATTCATATACAATCACCAACAAATATAAAACCTGGACTTTCCCAGCCTTTCAAAGGCAAATCATCAGTTTCCTAGTATTGTTTGATGCTGTTAAAGCAAATTCTTTCTGAATGAGAAATGATCTTAAAAAAACAAAACAAAAAAAAACCAAAAACCCTAAAACCTCTTCTTAAATTTCACAAAGCAGAACTCAGCCATTTGATTTTTAAATTCTAATTATTATAAACTTGTATTATACCAGGAAGAATAAGTACTTTAGTTTGTCAACAGCAGAAATCATACATTTAGGAAGGACTCAATGAAACAGGGGTTCTGGGAATGGGGTCGGATGGAGGAAGATCAGGCACAAGCCCCTGACCTGCCCTTCCCTCTCTCCTCTTTTCCCATCTGGGAAAATAAATGCATGCAGCTAGATGAGGTTCCCATCCCCCTTACCAATCTCAAACTCAAGGCACAAAAGCACACATTATTCTTGTGTCTAAGGCATCTGACTGCTAACCAGAAGGCTGGTGGTTCAAACCCACCAGCCACTCCTCAGAAGGAAGATTGGACAATCTACTTCCATAGAGACACTGCCCTCAGAAACTCAAGGAGGGGTCACTATGAGTCAAATCGACTTGACAGCAGTATGTTTTTTTTTAAAATCATCTTGCAGATTTCTCCAAAAGTAAAGCCACTTCTCACCTGAATTCCTGATAGGTCTCTGACAAATAATTGTTCATAGAGGACAGATGCTCATTTTCTCCCTCAAACAGCTTGTTGGAGGCTGCATGCTGAAGAACCTTGGCCACTGATCCCAAGTTTCTCCTCTGGTCAGAATTTATTTGGCCACCGGCTGTCATGTCAATGATATCAAAGCCATCAGGAGCCACGATGGCTGGGTTCATGTACCGATAGTACAGGAGGTTTCCAACAATCTGGAGTGATGATGCAGAGGAAAAGGATCGTTTTTAAGAAAGAAAACACAGGAGTTTTGTTTTGTTTTCTGAAAGTATACACTCATTTACATTTCCCAGGAAAGCAGATATATTCTGATCTGAATCCTAAGGATGTGTTAAGTCAAGACGGGTGAAAATTACCACTATATCACTAATAAAACTAATAAAACCCGTTGCCATCGAGTCAGTTCCGACTCATGGCAACCCTGTGTGTTACAGAGTGGAACTGCTCCTTAGGGTTTTCTTGGCTGTAATCATTGTAGAAGCAGATAGCCAGGCCTTTCTCTGGCATGACTGGGTAGACTTGAACTACCAACCTATCAGTTAGTAGCTGTGCCCCCCAGGGAGCTTCAATTCATTAACAGAGTTAGCAAAATTACTTTTGGTGAAAAATATTCTTGTTGCCTCCCAAAAGGCTCTAATACAAAGAAGTTCAATAATATATACAATCACCAAATTTACTTTCACCATAATCAATAATCTTGACAGTCATTAGAAATAGAAAACCTGCAGTTTATCATAAATGGAGTAAAATCTTAGAAAATGGTAAGTTAATAATTTTGGCTTATACCCCCAAGGGAAACTATGGTGAGATTACTCTTAAAAATCTACCTTTAATAGCTCATCTTCTGTTGCATCAGGAAATTTCTCATGGATCGAATTCTTCAGTACTTTGGCTATATACCTCAATCCATAACTACATATGAAACAGATGACAAAAGAAAATAATGGAAAAAGACTAAGTGAGGAAGAAACACACAGTAATTGTTCCAGTCAACTAAAGCTGAGCAGTTTTCCTAAAAATGAAACATAAAGTGAGATGGGGATGGATTCACAAGACTTCCACTGATGATAGTAATAACTGAGTCACACCTTGAGGCTATGCTCAAGATACTGTTCCCTCTTCTGAGAACATTAGGCATTAAAAAGACAAATGTAGGCAGTCTTTTAAAGCATTACTGCAACATAAGGGAAAATTCCTGTCTCCACTGTAGGCATTTATTTTACGGAGTACTTCAGGAACTTATAGAAAAGAATGTTATTTGAGAAAAAGTTACTGTATATACCACTTACGGTAGTAGATCAAGGGAAGAAATGATAGAGTTCAGGACTTTGTCAGTGACCCTTCTTAGGTTCTCAATGGATGCTTCCAGTCTGTTTTTCACTTCTGGGTATGTTAAAGCTTGTTCTGTGGTCACATCATAAGGTAGCTTGCTGAAAACACAAGGGCCTTAAATTAACTGAAGGCACAAATACAGACATTCTTATTCTTGCCAAGTTGGTTCTAAAGTCAAGCTTTGTGTAGTGAACTTGACTTTGTCTGCTGACTCCAATGACAAAATGTTTGCTATGCTGAGGGGAGGACCCACGTGCCCAGAGAGTGCTCTTTGCCACTAGTGCAGTAGAGGCACCCTAGATCTTCCCTTTGGGCTCTTCTGGGAAAATAACAGACAGAAAGGGCTACCTTTCTTTTCTTTTCTTTTTCAATTATAAGAAGCAGATGTTTTTCAAGAAACAATTTAGAAATGGATAGTGGTGATGGACAGTGTAATAACTGTCACTAGATTATATAAGTAAAAAATTATTGAAATGGCAAATTTTTTGTTATATATATATCACCCAATAAAATGAAAACCAGGCCTATTCTTATGCTCCAAGATAATAAAAAAAAGCTTATGTTTATTACAGAAACAATTGTATACAACAACAACAATGCAAAGAATACTTAACACTGACCTAGTATGAAAAATACCTTAGTGTGTACCACTGTACTATGCTTGTATGCATGTGGGCCTCACACATTCTTAGGTGTAATGCAGTTTATCTGTACAGTACACACATTTCATACAAATCCTGTCTAATTTTTTCTAAAAAAAAAAAAATGAGTTATTGTACCTAACTGCAACTGAACAAAATATTATCAACATCATTCTATGCAAATAAAAACACTTTTATGCCACCATTCCAAATAATTATTTATTCTATTACAGGCTATATAGGAAAGAAAGAAACAAACCAAATCCACTGTTGGCAACTCAGTTATGACTCATGGCAACCCATCAGGACAGAGTAGAACTTCCTCAAAGGGTTTCCAAGATTGTAAATCTTTACAGAAGCAGACTGCCACATCGTTCCCCTGCAGGGACACTGGTGGGTCAAACTGCTGACCTTTTGGTTAGCAGCTGAGTGCTTTAACCACTGTACCACCAGGGCTCGCTTATTATGTGCTATACAAACATTTATTTACCAAATCTCCAAAGCTAAATATTTTGATTTATCCCAATGTTTTGCTATTAAAAATAGTGCTGCGACATTCACCCATGTGACCAATTCTCTGGTCTCCTCAATTATTCTATAAAAGGCACTGTATTGCTGGAAATAAAAATCTGGAATTACTTACATCTACCAAAAAAAATATAGAATAAGCCAATTCTACTTTGCTTTATGCTTACATGTTAAAGTTATTCACTTAGTAATTACAAAAAAGGTACACATTACCAGGTAAAACGAAAGTGTATGCCATCTCTTCTTGGTCTAGGTTTAGAAACACACAAGAGTAAACAGGGAGAGAATTACAGAAGTTTTGGCACTGGGGATCAACTAGTACTGAAATTTGAAAATACCATTTTAATATCAAGATGACTCAGACAAGGCCAAGAATGTGCTTGTATGGACATGTTAAAGAGAGGTACACCTTGGACTGACAACTGACTCTATATAGTAATTATTTTTTCTTATTGGCTGACAGAGTTTGAGTATATATAAAAATATACATGTAAAATGATAATAAAACGTTACTAAAAGCTAGTATTTTCCTAGCTTAGTTACCTGGCCTCTCCGGTCTGTGTTTCTAATTGGTTCACCCAAGTCTTGTATACCTCTACTGGGTTTGTGTTAATGATCAGGGATTTGTCATTGATGATCTCCTTCACCACTGGAGCCAGCAGCTGCCGCAGGGTGTTCTGTCCACGGGCACCTCTGTTGAAGCTGACGACCATCTTGATGACTGTAGGGTTTCCAGTAACGATGTCCTGTACCTGATCCACCTTAGATCTAAAAAAGCCCAAGCCAATACAAAATGGTTTGTCTTCAGAGACAGAGTTTTAAACAACATATATTCTCTCTCTCAGGCTTTATGGAACTCTCTTTTTCTCCAAGAAGATCAAAGTTGGCAATGATTTTAAAACAAACAATAATTTGCAAGATGTGTTTCTTAGCTGAGAAATCTGAGGATCTACAAATGAATACTCAGTGGTCTTAATACCAATCTAGAGAGCAGGTATGAGCTGGAAATGGACCAAGACTAACAACATTGGAAGATACTGCACATGTATTATGTCCCTTCTAGATGTTAAATTTTGAAAAATAACTTTTACTGAACAAACTGCCTTCATTTCTTTAAATCCCACTTAAATTCACTGTAATGCAGCTACTGCCTATATTATGTGGCTGAGAGAGGTCTTGACTTGTAATTCCTAACTTCTATGACCTATCCTCTTTTCACCTCCTCCCTCCTTTCACTTTTGTGCAACCTCTGACTCGCCTCTCTCTTAACCACCCTCCTCCCTCTTCCACTTCCTTTCTCATTAGAGTCTGACAATGCCACATTCCGGCTTATCTTACCTGGTCATTCCTCTTTGTTTCCTTTGCTGGGTCCCGCTTCCTTTTACTTTTTTCTACATGCTCCCATGCAGACCTCCTACACATACAGTTTCAGCTACCATTTCTTCCGAATCTACCCTCTGATCTCAATTTCTAACGTACATTTCTTTCCTCAAGGCCAGTCTTAAATTTCCGATTTTAAGCTAGACATTTTCACCCACATATTCTATCCCTCAAATTCAGTGTGGCAAAGATCCAAACTCTACTTGTTTCCTTTTCACTCCTCTGTTTCTGTGGATGGCAACATTATTTTCCCAATCTATTAAACTCAAATCCTCAGAGTTATCTTTGACTTTGCTTTTATCTTGGCTTCTACTCTTAGCAAGTTGCAAAGTTTTCTTTTCTTTTCATAACCACACTTTCCTTCTCCCTCCCTTGCATTATTACTATTCTGCCACCAAGTTCAGGGCTGTTTCCATATTTCTGCAAATGGCAGCAATCTGCGAGTCCTAAAGACCCAAGACCTCGCCCTCACGTAAATATGCATTTTCTTTAATCTTCATCGCTATCATGATATGTGTGTAATTAATGATGGAACAGTGGCTCAGAAAACTTAAGTGTTTTGCCTATGAGCACTTACTTGATAAGTGACAGAGTCAGAACTCAAAGGCACTTTCTGGTGCCCAGTTCAGTCTCCTCACTCACGAGCCCAACTTTCCTCCTCACCTCCACATCCAATTTTTCATATACTAACCTAATTTAGCATAGTGGCTAAAGCACTTGCCTGCTAACCAGACGGCTGGTGGTTCAAACCCACCAGCCACTCCTCAGAAGGAAGGTTGGGCAATCCTACTTCCGTAGTGATACTGCCTCGGAAACCCAAGGAGGGGTCGCTATGAGTCGGGGCCGACTCGACGGCCACATAACAACAACAACAACAACCACCTAATTTAGATCATAGGATTCTCACATCTGGGATGCAGTAGCCTCCGACCTAGCACCTCTGCTCTGGTCTAGTCCGCTTCACTCCTCAGTTCACTTTTTAACTTGCTATAAGAGCCACCTGCCTAAAGGATCACTGTGGTCATGTCATTCCACCACTCAAAGACCTTCAATGGTTACCCACTGGATTCACATGGAATTTATTAATGTAGAAACATGTGCGTGTGTATGTGTGTGTGTGTGTGTGTGTATGTTGTTATTTGCTGTCAAGTCGGACCTGACTCATAGCGACCCCTCCTTGGGTTTCTGAGGTGGTATCACTATGGAAGTAGATTGCCCAACCTTCCTTCTGAGGAGTGGCTGGTGGGTTTGAACCACCAGCCTTCTGGTTAGCAGTCAAGTGCCTTAGGCACTATGCTACCGAGCTCATGTATACATATACATATACACATACACATACATATATATAAACAAATTCACTGCCATCGAGTTGATTCCGACTAATAGTGACTGACCCCCTTTGGGTTTCTGAAGCAGTAAATCTTTATGGAAATAGATTGCCCAGTCTTCTTTCCGTGGAGTGGCTGGTGGTTCATATAGAAAAGTCTTAATGCAATATTCAAAAAGCTCTCCATCATCTGGCCCAACTTTTCCAATTGAAGCTCCCATTATATCTGTGCATGTGTCATATGCATCTGTTAAGGTGAATGACTTGCTTTTCCTTTCATATGTCTCCACGTCTTAGCTCACACTATCCCTGCTGCCTCAGCACTACCTATGCTACCTTCAGTGCCCAGCTGAAAAATGCCACCTCCATCCAGCAGCTTGCTCTCATTTTCTTTTATGAAATAAGTACTATTCCTCAATTCTGTGCATGAAGGTTCTAAGACTCAATCTATACATTTATTTTTTTAAAAAAGCCAATAAATTCACATGACTGAAGGATGCTGGTCATCACAGGAAAAGCAGAGTCAGAACCGTGTATTACAGGTGTTGGTATCATGTAATGCTTTACAGTTGTCTGGGTGCATAGTGTAGTGATTTGAAAAGCATATAGTATAGTACCTAAAGGTACAAGCTCTCAAGTTGGACTGGAGTTAAATTCCAGCTCTGATACTTCCTCATTTTGACCTTGAGCAAATTACTTAACCTCTTTGTACCTCGGTTTTCTTGTCTGTAAAATGGAAACGAAAGTACCTCCCCTCATAGGGCTGAAGTGAATCTTAAATAAATGAGTCCTTAGCAAGTGCTTAGAACACAGCATCTCCGTGAGTATTTAGCATAACAAAACTCAAACCCACTGCCATCAAGTCGATTCCAACTCAGAGACTTTATAGGACAGAGTAGAACTGTCCCATAGGGTTTCCAAGGCTATAAGTCATTACAGAAGCAGACTGTCTTATCTTTTTCCTGTGGAGGTACAGTAGATTCTTAACATGATTTATTCGGTACAAAAATAACTTCATGCTTGTTGAACAATAATCTAGGTACCCTCCTTGCCTTTAGACCTATGAAGCTCCAATTTATTCTCTTCATCCATGACCAGCAGATCAATCTTCTAAAATTCAAATATGGTTATGTCAATACTCTGCTCAAAAGTCTTTCACAGCTTCTCAGAAATTAAATAGATCCCCAGTACTTGTTCCTGTACTTAAGTGTTCTCATGATCTGGTCCCAACTACCTTTCCATCTTAATATCCTGGTAGTCACAAATCTAGCCACATCTGAGCTAGACTAAAGTACCTTCTCAAACATGCATTGTACCTTTGCCCATGCTGTTCCCACCACCATTATGCTTTCTTATGCTGTCCATCTCTTATAAAAAGCATAGCTATTCTTCAAAAACCAAAGATTCATGGAAACAATTAGCCCTAGCAACTGGTACACCATGTGATCTGCAGCCTATACCACTATGAGACCACAAGAACTAGATGGTGCCTGGCTACCACTGTCATCCACTTGGAAGGGATGTAGGAGATCCTGGATAGAGAGGGAGAACAATGTGGAACAAAACTCAAAATCATTTGGAAAAAACAAAAAGGGGACCAAGTTTGCTGGTCTGATAGAGCCTGGTGGAACCACGGAGACTATGGCCCCTAGCTGCCCTTCAGGTCTGGAATTGAACCCACACCTGTGGCTTCTAGCCACGCAAAAGACAGGCAGAGGAGTTGAACATTTACCTGAGGCAGATACCTTGGAGAGAACAATCATGGGAGAAAGATGGGCTGTTTGTGCACAGGGAGACAGCTCAGGGGACAGGAATGCATGGAGGGATGGATACAGGGAAGAGGTAACTATCAGAAGGAAGTGGGAGAGGAGCTGTTGCATTGGGGTAAATTGTAGTCATTGTCATGAGACAAAATGTATGTGAGCTGCTGTATGGAAAGTGAATTTGTTTGTAAACTTTCACCCAAATCACAATTGAAAAAAAAAAAAAGAGAAAATAATAATAATAAAAAAAGTATCACCATTCTTCAAGGATGTGGATCAAGCACCTTCTTCTCCAGAAAATCTTTATCAATCAGCCCAGGTGGAAGAATTCTTTCCATCTCATTGATTTTCTGTTGCATTGTGTGCATCACTCAAAGTCCTTACCAAATTCCACTGCACAACTTTCCCATCTACTCTTGAGTCATATTCCTTGTGCTGCTATAGACACCTTGAGGGCAGAGGTGCCTGGCTAATAATGCTTCAGAGATCCCTAGTAACTAGCATAGCCTAAGGTGTCAAGAAGTCAGGAGAGCAGTTAAGGTCCAGTCAGTTGATTAAGAACATCTTTCATGTTTCTGACCCATCCATTACAACCACCTATATAGATTTTTTTTTTTTTTTTACAATAATGGAATCAGTAAACAAGTTAGAATAATTTAAGTTCCAGTAAGAAGGGATGCTTACTCAACAGAGATTGCTATTCCTGTTCCAACCCTGCACCCCTTTTTATGGCTATGTTATGACTCAACAAATTGTAACTAAGTTAAATTTTCTTGTTGACTTTCAGTAAGGTGTTTCAGTTGTTGCATATACACAAAATAAAAAGTTAATTTAACACTAAACAGGCATAATTGGTGGGAGAAAAACTATCTGAATATATCTTATTTTAGTCAGTCAGAGATAGCACTATTAGCAAAATAATCTATTCATTGATAATTTTACTTATGTATTTATATACATACTGTATTTCTTCCTCTAGAGCAGTTTTAAACAGCTTGAGGAGTAGATATTCTTCTCGTTGGTTAGAAGCATAATTATAGAGTGTGAATATAACAGTATCCATGAATTTAGTTGACTTGTTTTGTGGCATCTGGAAAATCAGCTTAGCCAGGTATAAAGGATTGGTCTAAAAGGAAAAGTAATAAGAAGTGAAAAACAAACAGATCACCCCCAATAAACTATACGTAATATATTATTAAAGCAGAAAGCAGTAATCAAATCCCTGTTCTTCAGTAACTTAATATGTATACAGCATATAAAAGAACCTAGAACATAAGATTTTAAAAAGTGCCAGCTAATATTAATTCTTTGCTTGATGAAAGTGAGGATGACTTGAAGCACTTACTGAAGAAGATTAAAGACTACAGTCTGCAGTATGCACTACACCTCAATATAAAGAAAACAAAAAATCCTCACAATTGGTCCAATAAACAGCTTCATGATGGATGGAGAAAACATTGAAGATGTGAAGGACTTCATATTACTTGGTTCTATAATCAACACCAATAGAGGCAGCAGTCCAAATATCAGACAACACATTGCATTGGGCAAATCTGCTGCAAAAGACGTCTTTCAAGTGTTGAAGAGCAAAGATGTCTCCTTGAAGACTAAGGTGTGCCTGACACAAGCCAGGATATTTTCAATTGCCTCATATGCATGTGAGAGCTGGACAAATGAATAAGAAAGACTGAAGAAGAGTCAATGCTTTTGAGTTGTGGTACTGGCGATGAATGCTGAAAGTACCATGGACTGCTAAAAGAACTAACAGATCTGTCCTGGAAAAAGTACAGCTGGAATGTTCCTGGGAAGTGAGAATGGCCAGACTTCATCTCACCTCCTTTGGTCATGCTGTCAGAAGGAACCATTCACTGGAGAAGGATATCATGCTTGGTAAAGTGGGAGGTCAATGAAAAAGGGGAAGGCCCTCAATGAGATGGACTGACACAGTGGCTACAATGATGGGCTCAGGTATAGCAGGGAGCATGAGGCTAGCACAGGACTGGGCAGTGTTTCGTTTTGCTGTGCACCGGGCCGTTATGAGTCAGAGATGACTCAACAGCACCTAACAACAACAATCAATATTAATTCTATGCTATCAAAAGCTATATTAGAAAGTTATACAATTTAAATGTTACATACCTACTATATATTATAACATATAATGCATTATACAATTAGGCTACAGATACTTTTCACTATTAACATTTTTTAATCACATATCCATTTTAGAGACACAGAACAGAGAGAGGGGTAGCCAACAGAATCTGATATCAAAGGATACTGGAAGAATAGACCAAGGGTCTAGCTACATGGATTAGAAGAACTGATAGATAAATTGATGGAAACACATCTCATCTTCTGAGATTACAAAAAAAAGTAAAGGATATTTTCAAACATAAGAGCTCGGGTGGCATAGTGCTTAAGGCATGTGACTGCTAAGCAGAAGGCTGGTGGTTCACCTTGGAAGGAAGGTTGGCAATCTACTTCCATAGTGATACTGCCTCAGAAACCCAAGGAGGGGTTCCGGCAAGATGGCGGACTAGGCAGAAGAACTGCACAGACGCTCTTCAACAAAGACAAGGGAAACCAATTGACACGGCAGAAGAACTGCACAGACGCTCTTCAACAAAGACAAGGGAAACCAATTGACACAGAC
>NW_006921691.1:9966868-9976370 GCF_000298275.1 Orycteropus afer afer | reverse complement strand
TGACACGAGGAAAAAAAAAAAAAAAAAGACAACTTAAAAGTTTGGCAGAAATTTTTTAAAAAAATTGATTTTGAGCCCTGAGGGGTCCTCTGAGGATACATTCAAGATTATAGGGTTTCTCTCCAGCAGTTCCATCACCTACAGAGAGGACATAAGAGAAAAAATAGTATTTAGGTTACAATGGAAGATACTCATGTGGGAAATGTACTACTCCTACTATTCTTCCTTCTGATGAGAAAAGGTATGGAACCTGTATACAGAACAAGAGCAGTCATTTGAACAGAGTAAGGAGACACTGCATGGTTTGAAATCAGGAAAGGTGTGTGTCAGGCTGTATCCTTTCACTGTACTTATTCAATCTATATACTGAGCAAATAATCTGAAAAGCTGGACTATATAAAGAAGGTGGTGGCATCAGGATTGGAGGAGAACTTATTAATAACTTACAATATGGAGATGATATAACTTTGCTTGCTAAAAGTGAAGAGGACTTGAAGTACTTACTGATGAAGATCAAAGACTACAGCCCTCAGTATGGATTATACCTCAACACAAAGAAAACAAAAATCCTCACAAGTGGACCAGTAAGTATAATCATGATAAATGGAGAAAATATTAAAGTTATCTGGGATTTCATTTTTCTTGGATTCACAATCAACACCCATAGAAGCAGCAGTCAATAAATCAAACAATGTACTGCATTGGGCAAATCTGCTACCCAAAACCCCTTTAAAGTGTTAAAAAACTAAGATGTCACTTTGAGGTCTAAGGTACATCTGACTCCAGCCACAGTATCTTCAAGTGCCTTGTTGTTGTTGTTGTTGTGTGCTGTTGAGTTGGATCCAACTCGTAGCAACCCCTCCTTGGGTTTCCGAGGCAGTATCACTACAGAAGTAGGTTGCCCAACCTTCCTTCCGAGGAGTGGCTGGTAGATTTGAACTGCCAGCCTTCTGCTTAGCAGTCAAGTGCCTTAGGCACTACGCTACCAGAGCTCCTTCAAATGCTTTATACACATGTAAAAGCTGGACAGTGAGTAAGAAAGACTGAAGAAGAGTTGATGGTTCTGAATTCTGGTGTTGATGAATACTGAATATACACCATGCACTGTCAGAACACAAATATATCTGTCTTAGGGAAAGTACAGCCAGAATGCTTCTTAGAAGCAAGGATGGCGAGACTTTGTCTTTTGCACTTTGGACATGCTATCAGGATGGACCAGGCCCTGGAGAAGGACAGCATGCTTGTAAAATAGAGGGCCAGTGAAAAGAGGGTCAGAGAGACGGATTGACACAGTGGCTGCAATCAATGGGATCAAAGACAGTATAATGATTGTGAGAATAATGAAGGACTGGGTAGTGCTTCATTCTGTGAATGAAACAGGGGTGCTGTGAGTTGGAGCCAACTTGATGGCAACCACATTTTTCTAAACATGGAAAACTAGTATTCATCCAGTCAATATACTCCAGGCATTTAGCTTTAAAGTGTTTAAGAAAATCCAAAGTATGGATTGACTTTACTACTTAGCTTTATTTTCAAACTTATAAATGAAATGACTGGTTGAAATTTCTCAAATAAAAAGTTCAGGAGTACCTTTCCTTTATAGTTCTACAATGTTTCTTTTCCCATCAAAGCATATGGGAATTATGAAGAGGGAAACTTACTCTGAAGTTAAAGAAGCCCACTTATCACACCTCTAGGCCTCTTTTTCCCCTTCAGATGACTGAAAAACTTTAAATATAGGCTAATACTGAAGGGACAAAGCCAAAGCAAAACCTATGCTAACTGACCTGCTGCTTTGGCTAAGAATTCTTTTCAAGACACAATCCTAGGGTCCAAAGGAATTGGAATTTCTATAGTTTCCTTACTGATCATGGGCTAATATTTTCAAAAAGAGGAGGAGGAGGAGGAGAAAAGACACAGAAAATACATGGTTTCAAAGGGCTATGCCAATAGAACACAGAATGGTCATGCCCTATGATTATCATTTTTGGATCGTCTGGGGGCTAAAACTTGGTGGAATTATTCTGAACATGTTCCTGTGCTTTTCTCCTTTCCATTAATGAGGCTCCATTTCAATATTAGGGCAAACAATACAATTTGTAGTCCAATGACCAAATTTTGACCTCTTGTGATGTGAATACTGTCAAAACCCAAGACAAGAAAACTAAACCTTAAAGAAGCTAGGTAAGCTTGGAAGTTCACAGTTACCAAAAATGAAAAATGCCTAAGACTACATTTTCAAAAGGTGGCTGACCACTGATTAATATAAGCCTCCTTTTTTTCTAGAAAGGTTGCTGCCAGCAATGGATTCTGAGTGTTAACATTTTTCCTTCTATGCTGCCACGTGGTGGCCATCTGTGGCATCTACACCTGTTTAACGAAAATGTTCTCCAATCTAGTATTTCAAGAGTAGAATTCGCAATTCTATCAAAATTAACATCCTGTGTTTCAACAGAGTCAGCAACACCTCTTGTTTTCTGGTTCCAGTAACATCACCACTATCCAATGCTAGTGATATCCTCAAGCAAAGATTCAGGCATTTTCAGGTCCTGAAGGAATCACCACAAACAGCAGTGGCCCCACACCTGACTCAATAAGAAGAACTACCAGGCCACCTTTATTGGGAAAGTATTCCTGCTGAGGGGGAGGCTTATTTATATCCATCACTGTCGTTTACTCAGTTTCCTTTATGACTAATTGTATGTGCTCATAGGGTGGATGGTGTGAATCAGTGGTCAAACAAATCAGTAAGTGGTTATTAAAGTCCAATCACAACCAGTTAAACTTCTTAGTTCTCACCAACAGCATGGAAGCAATGGAAAATTATGCACTGAAATTACAGCAATGCCATGAAAATAATGAAATAAAAAGACACACTATTTCCTAACCCCAACCCTCTGGCTGTTTCCCCAAGGGAAGTTAGAATATGGCTGACAAATAGAATGAACCTGAATTTTTTAACTGTGCGTGAACAAGAACACTAACTGGGATGGGAAAGATTACAGGTCAAAGGCCTGCTAGATACTTAACCCCCTCTTAGAAAACAAGGGCAGCGTGTGATCGCATAGCAACCAAACCCTGCGAGCTGAGTGGAAAACAATGATGTTTGGCTCAAAGATGGTGGCCAACCACACCACTTTGAATGTGTACATCGTTCTCCACAATCCTGGTAATAAATCAGTGTATGCATCAGGCTCCTGAAAGGGCTCATGACACCTCTTCTGAATCTCTAATTCCAAGGCTTCGACCTGTACCTTTTCCTGGCATTCTGGATCACCTAAATTTAAAAAAATTGGGTCTGTTCCGGTTTTGCTTTGTTGGCCTGAATTTTTACATGGTTGACAGCAGATGCTTCTGTTATTACTGGGTCTATACTGTTTCTGCAGATAACTAGCTATAGAATAATGTTGTTGTGAAGAGTTAGGGCTCTGATGTCAAACTGTCATCCCTGCTTTGCCATTTAGTGGCTATGCTTCAGTCTTCTTATCTGTAAAATGAGAGTAACAATAGTACCTACGCTGTCAGAGTCCCAAGGGTTGTGGTAGGAATTAAATCACTTAGATTAGCACTTGGTATTAGTATGAGCTCAAAACGTATAGGCTAAAACACATAAGTTGAAGCATGGGGGAAAAGCGTCAGTTTTTAAGCACAAATATGGAATATAGTATTTATTGAACACTCATAGTGAAAGATAAATAGTTCCTACCTGTAAAAGGTAAAACAGCTGCTGGTATGTTTCTAGTGTTTTTCTCCTTTCTTTACTCAAACTTTTGATTCCCTGGTTGTCAGTGTTATTCAATATTTGCATTTCTCCTCCTTTTTTCTTATTTAGCTTCTTGCTGTGGGAAATTACATCCTGTAAAAAAAAATTTATGAAATTATAACTTTTCCTCTGGTTCTCTTTTCGTTTTCCCTTCACAGATACCCAGGAACACACATAGTTGTAAAGACTAATTTTCCAGATTTTTCTTATAAAGAAATTAAGGGGGAGAGAATGTTAAACATATTAAGAAAATCTAGCTTGAAGATGAATTTGACTTTTGTAATACTTGTTCTCCAAGGCTGTACTCATTTGCTCTTAAGATGTTAACGAATGGCAAGATCATTCAATGGGGGAAAACAGTCATTTTCAGTGAGCAATGCTGAAACAAATGGATATTCATATGTGAAAGAACAAAGTTGGATCCCTTACCTCACACCACGTAAAAATTAACTCAAAATGGGTCACAGGCTTAAATGTAGGAGCTAAAACTATAAAACTTGTGAAAGAAAACAGAACATCTTTGTGACCCTGAATTGTTGCTGTTAGGTGCTGTCAAGGTGACTCTGACTCATAGTGACCCTATGTGACAAAGTGAATTGTCCCGTAGGGTTTTTTTTGGCTGTAATCTTTTCAGAAGCAGATCACTAGATCTTTCTTCCATAGAGCGCCCAGGTAGGATCAAGCTGCCAATGTTTCACTGCCTAACTGTTGCACCACCAGGGCTCCTAAAGGGATCTGCCTTAAGCTGGAACACATAAATCATACATCAAATAAGGGACTTGTACCTAGAATTTATAAAGAAATTGTATAACTCAACAATAAAAAGGCAAATCAATTTAAAAAATGGGCAGAAGATCTGACCATATGATTCAGCAATTTCACTCCTGGGTATATACTCAGAAGAAATGAAATAGGTGCTCAAATCAACACTTGTGCACAAAGGTCCCTGGGTGGTACAGATGGTCTGAACTCGGCTACTAACCCACAGGTTGTCTGCTTGCACACTCAGTGGCACCGAGGAAGATCCAGGCCTAGTGAGCGGCTTCCATAAAGATTATAGCACCTAACAACAACCAGCTTTGCAGCCTATGGAGTCTCCCAAAATTAATACACAAACAAACTAATGCCTCAACAAAAACTTGTATACAAGCGCTCACAGCAACACTATTCACTACAGCCAAAAGGCAGGAACAACCTAAATGCTCATCAACTTATGACTGGGTAAACAAAATGTGGTCTATCCATACAATGGGTGTGGACAGCCATAAAAATGAAGTACTGATACTTGCCGCAACATGGATAAACCTTGGAAACATTATTCTGAGTGAAAGAAGCCACATACAAAAGGTGGTCACATGTTGTATGATTCCGTTTATATCAAATCCAAAAAGACAAGACTTTAGAAATAGAAAATTATGGTTGCCAGGGGCTGGGGTAGGGAATTAGAGGATGACTGTTAATGAGGATGGGTTTTTATTATTTGTTATTATTATTATTATTGAAATATAATTCACATATCATAAAATTTACCCCTTTAAAAGTGTACAGTTCTGTGGTTCTTAGTATATTCACAAGTTACACAACCATCACCACTATCTAATTCTAGAACATTATCATTGGAGTTTCCTTCTGGGGTAGTCAAAAAGTTACAGAATTAGATAACAGCCGTGGTTACACATCTGTTGCCTCCCCAGGTTTTATTCTAAATTTAGAGAGGGACAATCTTGATGTATTTCTGTTCCTCTAATTGCGTGTGTAGGGAAGGAGAAGAAAATATTCTATTTATATATTCACAAAAAAACAAACAAACCCACAACAATCTTTCCCTTGTTTCATAAATATATGCAAAATGAAGAAGGAAAGTATACTTGCCACTGGACAGGGGTCAGAGGGAAGTCCAGGCAGTGGCTGCCTGCTACCTCTGTCTGAAAAGAATCCTCAGATATCACTGGAATAAGTCTGGCTTACAGTTCCAGGTAACCCCAGTTTTCCCTCTTCAAATAATGAGCGACATGAAAATCACACCCTCAAATACTAGGAATGTGTTGATCATCTTGATTTTAAATATACCAAACAAACAAACATACAAACAAAAAACCAAACTCACTGCCGTTGAGTCGTAGCCAACTCAGCGACCCCTCTGTGGGTTTGAACCGCGAGGCTTCTGGTTAGCAGTCAAATGCCTTAGGCACTATGCCACCAGTGCTCCCAGAGGAGGGGAAAATCGTATTACTTAAAAGCAGTACTTTCAGTGGAGGGTAGATCTGGAAGTGAGAATTGTTTGTTTTATTCCAGGTTTCCTTTTTAGGATAATGTTTTTTGACATACAAAGGAGAGGATGGGGGTGGCAGGCCAACTCTGACGCAGACTAAATTCCTTTGCATTAGAAATAGAGAGATTTGGTGAAGGAAAGTCAAGGAGAATAATCTAGGAGAAGAGAAAACAGCAGATTCAAATGCTGACCCCTTGAGGGGGAAGTATGTGTGTGGGGAGTCAGTGGCTGTGCAGATGATCAGAGCCCACCTGCTGGAGGAACAAAAAGCAGTGTAACCAAGGGGTAAACTCTTCATCCTTCTTCCCTGTGGAATTCTGCCTTGTTCACTAATGCCCTTGTGTGAATAGAGGTTGGCTCTGGGAAAACTGAAGGAGGGGACCAGATGCTAACCCAGATAGGGGTTACAGAGGAATATACTTTTTATTAATAGAAACTTAATTTCCCCTATTTTTGCTCATTAAGTATCAAACGTTTGAAGAATACTAATTTGAAAGAATATTTAGCTTGCTGAATATATTTCCACATCTCAATGTTACCCTGCTTGCCACCATCTTTTCCCTTCTCCAAAAAACAGTATCTGCATGCAGGTACTGAAAAAAAACAAACCAAACTTAGAGCCGTGGGAGTCAGAACCGACTCATAACAACCCCACCTTGGGTTCCTGAGTGTAGTGTAGTAAATTACTTAGTGTGGCTTTCTACCCATAAGTCTTTGTAAACTCCAAGGTGGGATTTTCTATGAGCAACTTGAGGAGCTCCTGATTGTAAATGTTATCCACGTGGTGTATTTCTGTTGCGTGTGGCACAATACAATGTTCTGGGAGGTTCCCACTCTCTCTCAGGTGCTTAGAGTTCTGATGCTGTTATTGGCTAGTTTGGCCACCCTGCCGGCCTCAAAAGGAGGCCTCCTAGAGGCAGAACTCTCTCTGACTGCTGGTTGATGAAGACATGCTGCTGAAAGAGACACGGGCTCCTGAGACATGTGTTGCTGGGAAAGAGACGCAAGAGACACACATCACTGAGTGAGACACCGAGGGACCAGAACTGCTGGGAAAGAGACTGTTGGCTGAGGGACGGTGGGCTGGGAGAGAGACTGAGCATTTTTTTTCCTGAACTTGAATTGTAGCCTGTTGCTTCCCTAATAAACCCCATAATCTGTGAGCTCTGTGTGGCCACTGCAGAAAATTATCGAACCCAGGAGAGAGGTGGTGGGTGCTTTGGGAGGAATGGTTGGTGAAAGGGCTGGAGGGAGGCAGCATGTCTGGCCTGGCAGGAATAGGCCTTGGGTTACTGCTGGTAATCCTGTCTTCCTCTTGTGGGATTAGAGGATGTCAGAACATGTGGCCTCCTTGCCGTTTTTGCACCGAGGCAGTATCACTACGGAAGCAGATTGCCCAACCTTCCTTCCAAGGAGGAATGGACTTTGGAGTCCTAAAGACATGAGTCCCTTTCAAAGCATATTTAGCTTTGTGACCTTCCACAGATTAAACCTCTCTAAACCTCAGTTTTCTAATCTATCAAGTGGGTTTAATAATAGAAAGCTTACACAGTTGCTGTGAAGATTAAAAACAATACATGTAAAGCACATAGCACATTTTCCAATGAAGAAAACATGGCTCAAAGAGGTCGAGGCTACATGCTAATAAAACCAGTCAAATAGTATTTAGTAATAAAATAAATCTCAATCTTGAGTTCACATTTGCAAAGATGTGGTTTTGTATGATATGTCACACTCATAAATGAGGTTTGGCACTGAGATTAAATATTACTTTTAGTTTCTATTTGGTCAGAATTGATGCTATGGCAACAAGTCTGAGTCTACACCACACTTTTGTCTTCCTTTTGCTGAAAGGCAAATTCTATTTCAGTTGTTTTGTCTTCCCTTTTCCAAGCTCTTCTTTTTGCCTAAAACCAATGTCAGCCACTTCACACACCCACTGACGTTGTGAAGTTTTAAGGAGGGAAGCCATTTTTTTTAATGCATTTTATTAAAATATAATTTATGTACAGTGTGAAATACACAAAACTAAAGTGACATGGGTCAGTGCTTTTTTTTTGGGGGGGTGGCAGTGTTCTTTCCTCTCCCCTCCCACCCCTGGTAACCAACAAAGAAAGTTTCCCTCCATATATAAACCTTTCCTTGACCCTCCACAACAACGAACTAATGCTATATTTGTCCTTCTGTGATTGACTTATTTCACTCAGCATAGCGCCCTCCAAGTTCATCCATATTATGTGGTGTTTTGCAGACTCCACATTATTCTTTAGTGCTGTATGTACCGTAGTTTAGTCATCCACTCTTCCGCTGATGGGCATGTAGGTTGTTTCCATCTTTTTGCTATTGTAAATAGTGCTGCGATGAACATGAGTGTGCATGTATCTGTTCCTGTCCTGGCTCTCACCTCTCTAGGATATATACCTAGTAATGGAATTGCTAGGTCAAATAGTATCTCCAATTCCAGCTTTCTAAGGAATCGCCATATTGCTTTCCACCGTGGTTGTATCACTTCACAGTCCCACCAGCAGCATATGAGAGTCCCAATCTCTCCACATCCCCATCAGCATTTGTTATTTTCTGTCTTGTTGAACCTTGTCATCAGTGCTGGGGTGAGATGGTATCTCATGTTGCTTTGATTTGCATCTCTCCGATGGCCAGTGACTGTGAGCATTTCTTCATGTATTAGCTGGCCACCTGAACATCCTCCTTGGTGAAGTTTATCTATATCTTCTGCCCATTTCTCAATTGGATTGTTAATTCCTTTGGTGTTGAGGTGTTGGAATTTTCTATAAATCTTAGAGATAAGTCCCTTGCCAGATATGTAATTATAGTTAAATATTAATTTATTGCTGTCATTTTTGTTATGTGCTTTTTCGTGGTGTCGATTTCTTTGTTCCACATAATTTTCTATGCTGAGCTTGTTTTGTTTATGAATCGTGTTATCACTTCCTTTGTTGCTATTGTTTTAGTATTTGCTAAATATTTGTGCTGGTCCTCTTTTTTATTTTGATGTGAAGGTTTATCATTTTTCTTGAGGTTACTCTGTGATTTATAGTTTTCTTCCCAAGTTTAGAACAGTCCATTCTATCTTGTAGTTGTCTTGACATACCTACCATCTAGAAGTTCTATAACAACACAGTTTTTTCCCTCTTTTTGGTTTGAAGTTGCCCTCATTTGTCAATTGATGACTCTGATTCCCTGTTTACAATCTTGTAGGCTTATTTACATTGGATACTCACATAGCTGGGTTGGTTTCTGGGTTATGTCATCATGAGTGTTAATGGTCAGTTATTGTTGGCTGCTGTTGCTTCTCTGTCCAAAGGACTCTGTTTAGCATCTGTTGTAAGGCTGGTCTGGTTTTAACAAATTCCATTAATTTCTGCTTATGTGGAAATGTCCTAATTTCACCATCATATTTGAGGGACAATTTTGCTGGGTACATAATTCTTGGTTGGAAATTTTTCTCT
>NW_006921691.1:9952463-9966188 GCF_000298275.1 Orycteropus afer afer | reverse complement strand
CAGGGATGTGTTTTGGGTCTGTATCCTGGTCCCTTGTTTCTCCTGCTTTATCTTGCTTCTTTGTGTGGACTGTGATGCTCTGTTGTCTCTGAGGCATTGTGACATTTTTGTGATTATATTTAATTGGTGATTACGTGTTGGAGTAACTTGCCGACAATTTTTGTTTTCTTTGTATGTTATCTACACAAGCAGGGTACTGTGCTGTGCTCCTCTAATCACTAGTTGACAGCACTTATACATTCACCACCTGTCTCCTTTCCTGTTGTCAGCCTCTTGTATGTCTCTGCTGACCTTGGCAAACAGAGCATATTCTTAGATCCCTGGAATTCAAATGAGGATGCTATCACTTTAAAATCCAAAATGGTTGTCACTTGTAAAGGTTCAAAATGACTGTGTCCTGGGGCATTTTAAATATCCAAAATGGCCAGCACTTGTAAGCATTCAAAATGGCTGCACCCTCAGTCACTTTAAATATCCAAAATGGCCACCACTTGTAAACAATCAAAATGGCCGTGTCCTCCGCACAATGGAAAGTCAACAGCTTAGGCTGTCTCCCTTTCCAGTCATAGGCCACCAGTGCAGTCATCCCTGTAGCCCTTGGTGACCAGGGCTGATCTTTAGGTCAATTCTCAAGTCCCAACACCACTTGGAAATATTTAGGCTGTTGATCTTGTCAGAGTAGCTGACAGTCAGCAGCTCCAATTGTCTCTGTACTCACTGTTTTCATTCAGGTTTTTCCACTAGTTGGTGCCTAATCTAGTTCTGTATAGTTCCTTTCAAAGCTCAGGGCTCCAGGATTATCTTCTGTATCTCTGTCAGCTGGTTTTTTACTTTTCTTTTTTGAGGAGGGTTTGTGTCTCTTGTCTGCTTATTCCTCCATCTTCGGAGGGAAGCCAATCTTAAAAGAATTGTAAGATACTTGGTGACTAGACAGAGCTAGCATTGCTCTATGAACTAAGCTACTTCCTTCCCTGTTAGGCTTTCTTTCCTTACTACACACACACACACACACACATATATTTTAATATTTTAAGAGTTTGTTTTACATTCAACATTTTGTGTACATTTACTTTCACTTCCCATTTACCATGCCCAACCCTAACTCAGTCTCCTCCCTTCCCTGCCCAGTAACCCTCCCCCTGTGTCCCTCATAGTTATGCACTCCTGTGTGTCCTGCATTTCCTCTGTGTGAATGTTGCCCCTCTGGTGCCCTGTGATTGATTGCTCCAAGGGATGCATTTCCATAGAGTATGTGGGTACGTCACCCTGGGTCGAGTGGTCTGCATGTACGTCTTATTTACTACTGGGCTGAGAGCCAGCCCCTCGGAGTGAGTTTTATTCCAGGTCCAGAAAGTATCCGAGGACCAAAGTATTGAGGGTCTCACCAGACTCCATCTAACCAGTAATTCTGGTCATTATTGAGTTTTTGGATTTTGCTCCATGCTTTCCCTCCCACTTTATTCAAGATCTCCAGAATTTGATCCTTTCCTGAATGATTGGCATTGGTAGCTGGACACCATCTAGTTCTTCTGGTCTCAAGCACCATCATGTCATAGGACTGATTGCTTCCAAATGCCCTGGGTTTTTTACTTTGCACTCTTCTTCACTTCCGACAATAGGAGACCATTAGCTACATCTTAGACGACCATTTGAAAGCTTTTAAGACTCCAGTCGCTACTTACCAATGTAGGATGAAGAACAAGAGTTATATGTATTTTGTTGTATCAAATGAGTCTGGTGTCCCCCAATACTATAGTCATGAGGCAGCAGATCCACTGGATCTCTCTCCCACAGTGTATGGCTGTCTGTGAGGGATTACTCTATATCTGTCTTCTGCAAGGATTGCAGGTATTTTTTTATCACTGGTATCTGTGCAAGATTAGCCTCTGCTGAATCTATCCTTGGTCTAGAGTATACTCCTGTTCACTGACATCTTCTCAGATAGTTTAAATGTTTATCTGTAGCCTGGTGTTTGGTGTTAATGGTAATGCTTGTTGTTGTTATGTGCCATCGAGTCACACCCAACTCAAAGTGACCCCTCCTTGCGTTTCTGAGGCACTATCACTATGGAAGTAGATTGCCCCATCTTCCTTCCAAGGAGTGGTTGGTGGATTTGAACTGCCAGCCTTCTGGTTAGCAGTCAAGTGCCTTAGCCACTATGCTACCAGAGCTCCCAATGGTAATGCAGTATCATGGATATACTGGTTGTATCAGCATCTGCCATCTGTATATTATGTGCACAATTCAGTGTCTTCCCTTTTCCTAATGCTATCGTGCTGGTCCCAGATTCTTTCTATACCATCCCTCCCCTTACACACATCAGCATGTGGCCCCCAACTAGTCTGAAATTAATCTCTTCCTTTCCCTCCCCACCCTGGTAATCTACAAAGTGAGTTTCCTTTCTCAAGCAAACCCTTCTTTGTCTTTTTATAGTAATGGGCTCATACAGTATCTGTCCTTCTGCGATTGACTTATTTCACTCAGTATAATGTCCTCCAGGCTCATCCACGTTGTGAGGTGATTCACATATCCTTCATTGTTCTTTAATATAGCATACTATTCCATTGTGTGAATGTATCATAATTTGGTTATCCCGGCCGACAGCACATAACAACAACAACATTCATCTGTTGATGGGCATTTAGGTTGTTTCCATCCCTTTGCTATAGTGAATTGTGCTGCGATGAACACAGGCGTGCATGTGTCTGTTCTGTGCTGCCTCTCACCTCTTTAGGATATATTCCTAGTAATGGATTTGCCGGGTCAAATAGTATTTCTATTTTCAGTTTTTTAAGGCAATGCTGTATCATTTGCCACAATGGTTGTACCATTTTACAATCCCACCAGCAGTGCACAAGAGTTCCAATGTCTCCATAACTTTACCAGCATTTGTTATTTTCTGTCCTGTTGAACTTTGCCTGTCTTAGTCATCTAGCTACTTTTCTACCTTCTGTGCATTCTGATTATGTTTGACAGTCTATTTATGCCATAAATTAGGGCTCCTAGATTTGCTCCTATTTTATCTTTGATGAATTTTATAGTTTTGGGTTTTACATTTAAGTCTTTGATCGAGGTTGAGTTTGTTTTTGTATATGGGGTAAGATATGGGTCTTGTTTCATTTTTCTGCAAGTGGCTATCCAGTTTTGCCAAAACCATTCGTTAAAGAGGCTGTCTTTTCCCCAGTTAATGAGTTTTGGACCTTTGTCAAAGATCACCTGTCCGTATATGGATGAGTCTATTTCTGGACTTTCCATTCTGTTCTATTGGTCTATCTGTCTATCATTGTACCAATACCACACTGTTCTGACTACTGTGGTAGTAGGTTTCAAGATCCAGGAGTGTGAGACCTTCCCCTTTGTTCTTCTTCTTCAAAAGTGCTCTGCTTATCTGAGGTCTCTTTCCTTTCCATATGACATTAGCAATTGGTTTTTCCATGTCCTTAGAAAACTTTGTTGGTATCTGGGTCGGGATTGCATTCAATGTGTAGATTGCTTTAGGTAATAATGAAATTTTCACAATATTCAGTCTACCTAACTGTGAACAAGGCAGGTTCTTCCATTTATGTAGAGCCCTTGTTGCTTCTTGTAGTAGTGTTTTATAGTTTTCTTTATATAGGTCTTTTGTGGCTCTGGTAACACTTATTCCTAGATATTTTATCTTTTTAGTAGCTATTGTAAATGGTATTGTTCCCCTTATATCTTTATCAGAGGTCTCTTTGTTGGTATAGAGGAATCCAACTGATTTTTTGTACTCATTGTTTAAAAACAAATAAGTTTAATTCTACCGCCCAAAGAAACATTACTATTTTCTTCTTCTAGCTTTTTTACAGTAAATAAAATCACACTGTTTTAGGTATTATTTTTGTCTCTACTTATTTTATTGCAACCCTTTTCTTGTGCCCTTAAATACTCTTTAAAAACATTATTTTTTATTAGCTATATAAAGTACACGTTAAATTGACTCTATCATATTTGTTGCTTTGGTATTTTAGGCTGTTTCCCACTTTTTCAGTTCTACAGATAAAGCTTCAATTACCATCCTTATTTATGAATCATTAACTGCACTACTCCTACCTTCAAACTATAAATGCTACAGAAAAAGACCAAGGACTATATATTTTAATACTCACTAGTTTGACTTCTAGTAAGTGTTTGATAGTTCGGTATTTTTACATGTAAAGTTGAAAAGTTAACTTTGTTTCATATTGTGATCAATTGGTAACAATTTTTAAAAAATTCTCAAACATGAAAGATGTGGAACTCTGCCTTGGTTGTATTTCTACAAGGTACATGTTAAACTATTTACTGTTTTGCAGCTAATTCTTTCTTCTTAAGGCAAGACATTTCCTGTTTACAACTTCATGGGAATAGGGTAAAAGAGCAGACTGAAGCACTCTTTGAAGGACCTTCTGGAATATATTATACTTTAAAAGTGTTCCCATGAGTCAAACAATACAAATCCATGACATACTTTTTTTTTTTTTTTTTAATGGGTAAAGTCCTATTGTTTTTTCTAGATAAAATAACAAAAATAGAATATAGAACATTTCAATTGTAGCTTTAATCCTTAATATTTAGAAAAGATGATTGTTTCCTATTTTACAAGTTGCTCTACCTTCCTTGCTTTCCCTTCTACTTCACTGGCATCTCTGTGAGGGCTGGAGGACAGTCGGCACTCAGATGCCCACTTATCTGGTCCAGCCCCCTGTGGTGACTCATCTCTCAGTTTTCTAGAACCACATGCTTAGTCTCTAGCATCTGGCATCCACCTGTGGTCGGCTGTAGACTTCTCAGAGTTTTAGGAAGGTCACTTTCTCCTTGACCTATTACTTTTCTGAAAATTGATGTGGTATATCAGAAACAGGGACATGGAGAGATGGTTCACCCTGTTAACTTGCTCTTCTTGGACAAAAATGACACTTCTGACATTATTTTATGAAGCTCTGGCATTGGCAGATTTCACACAGAATGAAATTATGGCTTATTTATTTAGAAGCCATTACTGGGGGCACTTACCATTCTGCTGGGGGCATTTTGAAAACATGTCAGGGAGGGCACTCTTGGCATTGAGTGGGTGGGACATGGGGATGCCAGATGCCCTGCTGACCTGCAATTTGTGGGACAGTCTTGCACAAATAATTATCCCACATCTTTCACGGCAGGACTTCTCAAATTTCTCCTGGGCATTCATGTATGTCAAAATTCCCTTTGTCACTACCTGAGTCTAGAATCTGTACATGTAGGCACAATACATTTTTCCCAATAATTTTAATATACATTGAGTTTTCTAGGTCTGTAAGTACTATATAAATTGGGGAGAAATGATACTTTTCTTATTGTGAAATCTACAAACAGCTGTTCTCCATTTAGGAAAATGAGATCACAGAGAGCTCTCCCACCCACCCAGAATCAGTTTCATTTGTACCTCCCCTCTTGTTCATGATTACCCTGTGAAAAGGCCAAACCTCTAGCAACATTATTGTGTCTTTTAATGTGGCCACCCAAAACCAAATACACTGTTGGTGAGTCGATTCTGACTCATATAGACTTTACAGGACAGAGTAGAACTGCCTCATAGAATTTCCAAGACTGTAAATCTTTAAGGAAGCAAATTGCCACATCTTTCTCCTGCAGAGCGGCTGGTGGGTTCAAACCGCCAACCTCTTGTTTGTCTGGCAGCCGAATCCTTTAACCACTGTACCACCAGGGCTCCTTTAATATAGCCAGGTCCAACTATTTCCATATGGAAATATGTATTTTTATTATAAACATTTCTTTTTATTTTTAAATTAAAATAGAGGCCTTTGTCTTATTATGAAGGTAGAACATATGGGGATACCATGAGTTGGGGCTAAGTCAATGGCAGCTAACAATAGGTATGTAGGTAGTTTATCCTACAAATAAAATTAATTTCAGAATGCTAAAGGAATCTTACACAATAAAAAAAGGGGGTATAACACTCTCCAGGTCTGAAAACCACTGATTTGTAATAAAAATGATAAAAAAAAAAAAAAAATTCTGCCAATTTATTCTGGATTCTGAATGAGCTTAGCTGGACCAAAGTGCAGTGAACATTATCTGTGAATTCTCTCTTCTGGGAGTCAAGAGTCCCAACTCCACTGACCTGCAGTGTGATCCTGTTCTTCACTAGGAGTCCAATCTTGATGTCCATTAAGTTGAGGTCCTTCTCTAGCTGCTGGTTGGCTCTGATTTTGGTCACCACTTCTTCCCTTAATCGTGCTACCTCTAGCTCCTCCTGGAAATCTAAGTCACTTTGGTCCAACAGGTGTACAAACTTGCGAATTACTGGCAATGGTGGGTTTTCAGAACCAACTGCAAGGAAGGGAATAAGCAGAATTAGGTAAGCTTGGAATCATTATAAACGAGAAGGAAACCAGGTCTTAATGAAGTATTACCTAGAAACTATACCAATGAAAGTCCTTGGTTTGTGGTGTGAATCAATTTGCTCCATGAAAAATCTGGTCGAGAAAATGAACTGATCATCATATAAATAAATGCACATGACTGATCATGTCTAGAAAAACTATTTTCTATTTATGTAATATTCATTTATCAGCACTCTCTCCCATTGTTCCTGAGACTCATGCACTGAGAAGATAGTATTATATGTGTCTTACAAATGAGGAACCTGAGAAAGAAAGTTAATATAAGTTACCTCACCTCCAAGAGCTTGTGGCTGAGCCAGATAAGAAATTATGTTTGTACTGCAGGAAGCAGAAAGTGGTTTCTTTCAGCCCCAAAGACATTTGGGAAGAAGCAAGAAGTAAATGAAAGCTGAATTAGAAAAGGTCAAAGAAGAGTGAACTATAAAGGCCAAACAAGATCCAATGGAATGACAAGTAGAACAAATGTTCTGCCTAGCAGGGAAAAAAAAAAAAAAAGGAACTGAAACTTGATCCTCATCCCTTCAGCACTAACCAAGGAAGGGTGCCTGGAATCTAGATGGTTAACCTAGTCGTCTAGATGGGTATTTTCATATAAGTTCTGAATTTCATATAAATGTCTAAACTTCATATAAATTCTAGTTCTTCATATCTTGAACATTACACATTACTTCCCTGGCATGCTGATAACTGCAAAAACAATTTTTTTTTTTTTTCTCCCACTGAGTTTAGTGAGATCAGTTCAGGGTAAACTGTGTGCATAAACCCTCTAGACCTTTAAGGATAAAAGATCACTCATCTGTGACTTAAAAAGAGCTCGACCCAGCTGTGGCAACCTAATAGCCTTCCTTTCCATCTAAGGCCCTTGTGAATCTTCCTTTCATTTCTAACTTGGTTCTGTGGTGTTTTCACAGTCATGGAATAAACAGAGTTAAACAAATAATTAACAGCATGTATTACTACTTTGCCATTTCTATGGTCTTCATTGGTGAAGTCTCCTTGGGTCATGGGACCTGATATTTTCTCATCACAGAACCCATGTGAATTTATTTTCCTTCCATTTCTAGCAGAGGAGCCAGCAGCAGGGATCCAGGTGAGGGGAGGGGACCCAGACCACACTTCACAAGCGGCAAGGCGGGAAAGCGGGGGATAGGAGAGAAAAAGGCCAGAGGGACCGGGACAGAGCGAGGAGTCAGCGGCCGGGATCCAGGTGAGGGCAGGGAACCCAGGCCTTCCCCACAAGCGGCAGGTGGGAAAACAGGAAAGGAGAGAAAAGGCCAGGGGGGCTGGGACAGAGCAAGGAGGAAGCGGCAGGGATCTAGGTAAGGGGAAGGTGGAGAGGTTTCGAATAGCTAAGAGAGACAAACTTGTCTGTTGGTTTGTTCTACTGTGGTGATGTGTTACTGTGAGGCTTGAGGCTGAGCCACTAGTGCTTCAAACCCAGAGCGGTACACATGGTGCACAGGTTTCAGCGCAGCTTGCAGACTGAGACAGACTAGAAAGAAGCAAGAGGCCATCCACTTCTCAAAGAATTGGCCAGGGAAAACCTTATGAATAGTGGAGAAACACTGTCTGACACATTACTGTGCAACTTTATGAATAGCCCGGAAACACTGTCCAATACAGAGCAGTGGGATGAGCCACTAGGTTAGAAGGCTCTCAAAATATGACTGGGAAAGAGCTGCATCATCAGAGTAAAACCAGCCTTACTGATATGGATAAGGTAAAGCTTTTGAGACATCCATTTGCTGACATGGCACAACTTAAATTGAGGAGAAACAGCTGCAAACATCCATTAATAATAGGAATGTGGAATGTACGAAGTATGAATCTAGGAAAATTGGAAGTTGTAAAAACTGAATTGGAACACAAAAAGACTGATATCTTAGTGTTTTGGTTACCTGGTGTCACTTTGACAGGAATATATACCACAAATGGGATGGTCTTAACAAACAGGAGTTTATTCTTACAATTTTGAGGCTTTAAGTCCAAGTTCAAAGTGCAGACTCTAGGGGCTGGGTGAAAGCCCCTCAACTTTGGGTTGCAGCTCTGCCTCCTGCTCCCAGCCCATGGAAGCTGGAGGCTTTTCTTCACTCAGGCAGCCACTGGCTGCTGTGGCTAACAAACCCAAGGTTGACAAGTAAAAAGACACAGTCCCGATGTTACCAACCCACACAGCAGGCCATTACTTCAAGCCCATTGTAAGTCCCAAGGTCGGCAGAGCATGGCAGGCTGCTGAACAATGACACGGCTACATGCAGGGTCCAAGCATGCCATGCTAGAGACCATTCCCAAGGCTTCTCCTTATATACAGGAAGCAGACCATATCCCCAAAGCAGCTACTCAGCTGCTTGTGGTAGATCCCATCATAGAGGTGATTGCTAGTCTCATTATGGGGAATAATTACCACCAGCTGCCCAGCCACTCACCAGGTCTGGACAAGTTGATACACAAACATAACCACCACACCCAGGCATTAATTAGCTGAAATGGACTGGTTTTGGCCATTTTGAATCAGACAACCATATGATCTAGTATGCTGGGAATGACAATTTGAAGAGGAATGGCACGGCATTCATCATCACAAAGGATGTTTCAAGATTTGTCCTGAAGTACAATGCTGTCAGTGATAGGACAATATCCATATGCCTTCAAGGAAGACCAGTTAATACGACTATTATTTAAATTTATGCACCAATCACCAGAGCCAAAGATGAGGAAATTGAAGCTTTTTATCAACATCTGCAGTCTGAAATTAACTGAACATGCAATCAGCATATGTTAATTATCTCTGGTGACTGGAACGCAAAAGTTGGAAACAAAGCAGAATTACCAGTAGTTGGAAAATTTGGCCTTGGTGACAGAAATAATGCTGGAAATTGCATAGTAGAATTTTGTAAGACCAATGACTTATTCATTGCAAATACAACATAAACAGCAGCTGTACATGTGGACTTCACCAAATGGAGCACAGAGTAATAGATTGACTACATCTGTGTCGAGAGATGATGGAAAAGCTTAATATCTTCAGCCAAAACCAGGCCAGGAGCTGATTGTGGAACAGACCATCAACTGCTCATAAGCAAGTTCAACTTGAAGTTGAAGACAATTAAACAAGTCCATCAGAGCCAAAACATGATCTTGAATATATCCCTCCAGAATTTAGAGACCATCTAAAGAATAGATTTGATGCATTCAATGAACACCAATGACTGAAAACAAGAAGAATTGTGGGATGACATCAAGAACATCATCCATGAAGAAAGCAAGAGGTCATTAAAAAGACGAGAAAAGAAGAGACTAAAATGTATGATAGAAGAGACTGAAACTTGCCCTTGAGTGGAGAGTAGCTAAAGCAAATGGAAGAAATGACAAGATAAAAAAGCTGAACAGAAGATTTCAAAGAGCAGCTGGAACAGACAAAGCCAATTACTATAATGAAGTGTGCAAAGACCTGGAGTTAGAAAACCAAAAGGGAAGAACACACTCAGCATTTCTCAAGCTGAAAGAACTGAGAAAAAAATTGAAGCCTTGAGTTGCAATCTTGAAGATTCTATGGGCAAAATATTGAATGATGCAGGAATCATTGAAAGAAGATGGAAGGAATATGCAGAGTCACTGTAGCAAAAAGAACTGATAGATCTTCATCCATTTCAGGAGGTGGTATATGATCAAGAACCAATGGTACTGAAGGAGGAAGTCGAAGCTGCAATGGAGAAACTGGCAAAGAACAAGGCTCCAGGAATTGATAGAATACCCATTGAGATATTTCAACAAAAGGATGCCCCACTGGAGGCACTCCCTCAGTTATGCCAAGAGATTTGGAAGATAGCTACCTGGCCAACTGACTGGAAGAGATCCATATTTGTACCTGTTCCAAAGAAAGGTGATCCCACAGAATGTGGAAATTATAGAACAATATCATTAATATCACATGCAAGTAAGATCTTACTGAAGATAATTAAAAAATGGTTGAAGCAGTATATTGACAGAGAACTTCCAGAGGTGCAAGCTGGATTTAGAAGAGGACGTGGAAGAAGGAATATCAAAGCTGTGGTCAGATGGACCTTGGGTCAAAGCAAAGAATACCAGAAAGCTGTTTACTTGTGTTTTATTTTATTTATTGTGCAAAGGCATTTGATTGTGTGCATCATAAAATTGTGGATAACATTGAGAAGAATGGAATTCCAGAACACTTAATTGTACTCATGTGGAACCTGTACGTAGACCAGGAGGCTGTCATTTGAACAGAACAAGGGGATACTGCATGGTTTAAAATCAAGAAGGGTGTGCATCAAGGTTGTATCCTTTCACCATACTTATTCAATCTATGTGCTGAGCAAATAATCCAAGAAGCTGGACTATATGAAGAAGAATGTGGCATCAGGATTGGAGGAAGAATCATTAACAACCTGCGATATGCTGATGACACAACTTTGCTTGCTGAAAGTGAGGATGACTTGAGGCGCTTACTGATGAAGATTGAAGAATACAGTCTGCAGTATGTATTACATCTCAGTATAAAGAAAACAAAAATCCTCACAACTGGACCTATAAGTAGTATCATGATAAAGGGAGAAAAGATTGAGGTTGTCAGAGACTTCACATTGCTTGGTTCTACAATCCATGCCAATGGAAGCAGAAGTCAGGACATTAGATGACATATAGTACTGGGCAAGTTGGCTGCAAAGGACCTCTTTCAAATGCTGAGAAGCAAAGATATCTCTTTGAGGACTAAGGTGTGCCTGACATAAGCCATGATATTTTCAATTGCCTCATGTGAGAGAGCTGGACAATGAATAAGGAAGACCAAAGAAAAGTTGATGCTTTTGAGTTGTGGTGCTGGTAAAGAATGCTGAAGGTACTACGACCTGCTAAAAGAACTAACAGATCTATCCTGGAGGAGGTGCAGCTGAAATGCCCCTTGGAAGTGAGAATGTCCAGACTTAGTCTTACCTACTTTGGTCATGTTGTCAGAGGGAACCATTCCCTGGAGAAGGATGTCATGCTTGGTAAGGTGTAGGGTTGATGAAAGAGGGGAAAAAGCCTTCGACGTGGTGGATTGACATGGTGGTTGCGACGAAGGGCTCAAGTACAGCAAGGATCACAGAGCTGGCATGGGATCGGGCAGTGTTGTGTTCTGCTGTGCGTTGGGTCGCTATGAGTCGGAAACGACTTGATGGCACCTAACACCACCAACAACCATTTCTAGCAAAGTTGCTGCTGTGTCCATTTCATAAAATATCTGAGTGATGCAGTAGAGCTCACTAATGTATTAGGATGACAGACCATTAGCCATCTGTGGTAGCTAAGGTTGTGTGTCAACTTGGCTGGACTGTAGTTTTAAGTGGCTGGGCAGCTATGATGCTGTTATTCTCCATGATGAGACTGGATGTGGTGTAATCACCTCCATGGTAGAATCTGCTGTGAGCAGTTATCAGTTGAAAGAGAGTTGCCTTTGGGGTGTGGCCTATTTCCAGGATACATGGAAAGGATGCTGTACTTGGCTTATCATCATCTCCAGCTCCTGGACTTCACCAAGTGGCCGGCTATGTTACCTGCCAATCTTGGGATTGTTTCATTCACAGCCTATGAGCAAACAATCTGCTTTACTGTCTGCCGATCTTAAGTTTGTCAGTTCCTGTAGCTGCATGAGTCAGGAGAAGCTTCCGCTTGCTCCAGTGGGCCTGGAAGGCTGCAGCCCAAGGTCTAGGGGCCTCTACCCCAGTCCCTAGAGCTGGCACTTGAATTCAGACTTCTAGCTTAGCCTTTGCCTTGAGCCAGTACTCTGAACTCAGACTTCTGGCCTAGTCTTCCCCGAGAGCTGGCACTCTCAACTCGAACTTCTAAACTGTAAGAGAATAAATGTCTGTTTGCTAAAGCCACTCACTTATGGTATTTCTGTTACAGCAGTACTAGAGAACTAAGATACCATCCCATTAATGTCTACAGCTAATGGCTCCCTCTTTTTGCCCTTTAGGATTCTGTATCTTTGTAGGTGCTTGTAGGTTATAAAAAACTATTATTTTAGCTCTATTAGTTACTACTGCTCAAATTTAATCTTTCCACTATCAACTCTAGGGTTTTTTTTGACATCTTCCTGATGGGAATCATTTTGTGTTATTTTAACTTCGGGAAATCACACAGTATCGGTTGGCACCTGTAAACAGCCCGAACACGATTCCAGGAACCTTCTAGTGGCTGTGCAAGCTTGAATATATTCAGTACCTTTCCAAAGGATAAGGGTAACAACAGATGATGACAGACTCAGGAAAATTACAATTTTTTTCATATTTCAAAAAAACAGTTTTATGAAAATATTGAATGAAATGAAAAATTTACAGTTCAATTACCACAAAATCACCTTATTTGCCAAACCCAGAGAAGCTTAGGTCTACCTTCTTCACTAACAAAATTTCTATCTACCTTTTATGCTTTAAAATAAAATCACTTAGATTTGGAACACTACAATTTCTTTTTCTCTATACGATTAAAAAAATAACAAATGTAAGTTTCTTAAAGGAAAAACATCATCACTACTATGTACAAAGACATGTTGCCTAAAACTAAACAAAAACCAGCCTACATTCATTTGGAGAATTTATTCTTAATTGTCTTCCACCTGTGAAGACAATAGCACACCTGTTTTAGTGCATTGTTGTCGTTGTTAGGTGCCATTGACTCAGCTGACTCATAATGACCCTGTGTACAACTCTTCTGAGTAAGACTGAAACAACTTGTACTTGCCCAGTTTATAAGAAATCCACTCTGTTTAAGAATAACCCCACCTACCCAATGTTTTGTAGTCATCTCTAGCTTTGTTTGCTCTCAAAAGTGACTGTATTTTCACAATTTCATTTTTCTGTAAAAGATGGAGACAAAGCATTACTTCCCAGAGTCCCATTTATTCCACAGTAGAATCTCACCAACATGGATTCCACTACTTCAGAACTGACAGATTTAGATGTGGTGTATGTGGTTTACTCTTCCATTTTCTTTGAGGAAAAGGTCAGATAAACTAGCAAAAATGATAACAGCAAGACTGTAGGAACACTGCTTCAGTAAAGAGATCTAAAAAGGGAAAGAATTTCAGCACTGGAATTAGATGATCTGGTCTATGTTTTTTTTTTTTAAATCCTTCTGTGGACTTCTGTTTAAATGAATCAGTTAGTAATTAGAAAACCTGAACAAGCCATGTTGGATAATATTTCTAGAATCTTCTCTCTTTGGCATTACTAGTTAGCACTGGTTTCCACTCACCCACTTCCTACCCAGTCCTGACTGATGCAGTCTCATTCTGAATATGGTTGGGCGGGGGGGG
>NW_006921691.1:9936177-9952148 GCF_000298275.1 Orycteropus afer afer | reverse complement strand
AATTAAATAAATAATAACTATCTAAAGCCTACTCTTCATCTTCTACTTCATTGCTTTTTCTCTTAAAAAGTTCAAAAATGCCACTTATTACTCTTAAACTCACCACCTTAACAGGAGAGAGATGGAGGAGGTAATGTAGCTTTGTACTAATTTGCTTTTATCTCAATAAATAAAAGCTAAGAGGGTAAGGCATTTTACTGAGAGTTGACATGAGTCAAGTGATCAAATAAACTAAGACTCTCTTTACCAGAGTTTCTTCCAATATCTTTAAATGCATCCGATATCCTTTAGGTTTTTATAGGAAAACATCCAAGGACATCTCATTAGAGAACAGGCATGTCTTCCATGATGAATACAGGGCCTTATTTCATTAAAGATCTAGTGCACAATGAATGTAGACCATGTCAGTCTCTTACCTCACAGTTTAAAAGGGCCTTCAAACTAATCTCACCTGATCCCAACTTCTCCCCAGCCTTCCCATTCCCACCTTCATATAATATAGATTTCCAAGTTGTCTATTAAGTTATTTCGGTTCAGTCCTCTGTAATTTCCATGTGCATGGGCGCCACAACTCCTTTTCTCTCTCTGACCTCTTAACAATGAGCCTTGGGTGGAAAGCCAGGTGAGGCTGGCTCAACACCCAAACACAGGTCCTGAATTAGCTCGGACTCCCCTGGTCATTGGTTTTGAATAATTTTCCTCACAACTAAGGTTTTGTGCTTTTAAGTTGAGCATTCTAAATATTATTAGCTAACACAACAAGAGGAACATAAAATAAATCTGGATTTTCCCCAGACTTCTGAGATAAGTAGCATTTATTGGTTACTGAGCATTTTCAATTTTCATTCTCATAATCACATAAACTACCTGACTCGGTTATAGTGGTTTAATCGACTTGCTTGAAGATGATCAGCTACGTAAACAGTGGTGGTGGGATTAAAGCCCAGGACTTCTGATTTCAAAGTCAGCACTGTTTCAAGGAACCAAAAGTACAATGCAGGAAAAAAGTTTAAATCAAGCCCTTGATGAAGTGGTAAAGAATGTTTACCTTTACAACAGATGCAAGATTATCAATGAACATTTGCCGCCTGTGAGAATACGCTTTCCGTTGTTTACATCCCTTCCAAAAAGCCTGTGGAAAATAGTTCATTACAGAATTACTTATGAGGAACATTTTCCCACAATTTATTCAGAAAGTGCAAGAAGAGGGTACACCTCAGGAGGCACCGGGTTGGGACACTGCCCTCCAAACCTTATCTGGACTTCATCTCTGAAGTTATCATTTAACTGGGGCAGAGAGTGTACCAGCTTGCAGCTGAGGCTTGTCCCAAGCTCAGGAAAGCAGAATGAGGGCAGTAAGTTACAAGGTATTAGCCCACTTTCCCAACTGAAAGCTTCATTTTATCAAGGTCCTGAGTGACAAGAAGGAATAATACAATGGAATACTCTGAAACACACAAACAGATTAACCAGGTGCTGATATTATCTGGTAACAGTAAATGATGTTTCAAGGTAATGATTAATAAACATCTTCACTCCAACAAAAAGTCCACTGTAGCCCAGACTGGAAAGGAAGATGAGATGCTAATTTGCAATCCTGGATCCCTTGGATCTCTGAAAACAGGACTGTTAAAATTGTCTTTTATAGTTTTATATATTTCTACGTAAAGTTTAGTGATGTTTCATCAAAATATCTTTGTTATATTATCACTATTGACAATAATTTTTTATGAAGAACATTTACAAAAACTATCTCTAGAAAGATTAAATTCATAATGATTTCCATTAATTCCAAGCCATTTATGAGCACCTTTTTATTGAAATATACAGCTGAGTCTTGTTTTTCTTGGTCTAATAAAGTCACTATGTACACAGAATTAATGAATACTGAAGCACTGCTTCTAGGAGAAAGATAGGGTTAGGTTCCTGTGAGCCTTTGATCACACATTTTCATCAACTGATCTGTATGTAACCTTGTTTTATGAATGTTTCTGTTTAAAGATAACTTGAAAAAGTATGTTGATTCGTTAGCACTGAACTCATGGTCAGCAGCACTAAACCTATGCCTGAAAAAAGTTTATCATTTACATTTAATTTAATTATTGACATGTTAGGACCTAAGTCAGCCATTTTGGGTTTTGTTTTCTCTTTAAATTGTTTTCTTTTTCCTGCCTTCCTGTGATTTACATAGAGTTTTTAAAATTTCATTTTAATATATTTACAGTATTTTTAGTTTATCTCTGTTACATACTTTTTGCTTCAACCACCAAATATAATTTTAAAAAGTAAAGCAGATTAGGAAAATTTATTGTATTTACCACATATTTACTCTTTCTGTTGTCTTCTATTTTTAGACCTTCCTGTAGCCATTCTTTTTTGGTGAAAAATTCTTAATTTTCCTTCATTTCAGAATGCTTTAAGTCCCCTTTCATATCAGAAGGATATTTTGTCTAAATCTAGAATTCTGAGTTGATCGTTTTTCTTTCAGCATTTGAAAAATATTATGCTACTTCTTTCTGATGAGAAAACTTCTGTCATTTGAACTGTTTTTCCCCAATAGGTAAGTTGTCATTTCTTTCTAAATGCTTTCAAAATTTTTGTCTTTTGTGTTCTTAAATTTGATTATGATGTGTCTTCAAGTGGATTTATTTGGGTTTATCCTTTTAGGGGTTTATGTACCTTCTTGAAAATGTGATTTTATGTCTTTTGCTAAAATTGAGAATTTTTCAGCCATTATTTGAGTACTTTTTCAGCCCTGTCCTCTTTGTCCTCTTCTTCTGGGAGTCAGATGACACAAATGTTAGATACTGTTATCGTCTCATAGGTCCCTGTTCTGTTCATTATTTTTTCAATCTGTTGTTCAGATCAGATAATTTCTATCATCTTATCATCTGCTTTCCCGATTCTTGCTTCAGTCCCTTCCACTCTGCTGTTGGGCTATTCCACTGAAGTTTTTTTTTTTTTTTTTAATATCTATTATTACATTTTTCAGTTGTAAAATTTCTATTTGTTTCTTCTTCACATCTCCTAGCTTAAGACTGAAAACTCTTAGACAATAAATGCTCAATTCTAGCCAAACATGACTAAAAAAACTATAGCCCACACCCACACCAACAAAGGCCAAGAGAGAACATAAGACCTTCACCCTTGTGAACAATAAAACAAGGTACCCAAATACCTGTGCTAGGATGGTGTAGAGAAGGTCAGGTAGAAATCTAAGACTTTGCATTGTTTTGCTGAGACGTATTTTTTCCTTTGTTTCAAATGTGTTCATAATTGCTTCTTGTAACATTGTCATGATGGTTGCTTTAAAATCTTTATCAGATAATTCTAACACCTTTGTCATCTCTATGTTGGAATCAGGAGTCCTGGTGGCATAGTGGCTGAGGGCTCAGTTGCTCATCAAAATGTCAACACTTCAAACCCACCAGTTTCTCTATGGGAGAAAGGTGTGGCAGTCTGCTTCCAGAAAGACTTATGGCCTTAGAAACACTGTAAGGCAGTTCTGGTCACTATGAGTCAGAATTGACTCAGTGGCAGTGGAGTGGGTTTTATGTTGGAATCTATTGTCTTTTTTTCCTTCTTTTACTAAAGTCGTGGTTTTCCTAATTTTTGGAATGATAAATAAATTTTGATGAAAACATGTATAATTTGGGCATTATAAGACTCTGGATCTTATTTAGTCCCATTTTAGCTAACTTTTTCTGATACTCTTCCAGCAAGGGAAGGGAGGCACCACGTCATTATTGGTAGGTAAGGGGAGAAGTATGTGATCCCCACTTGACTTCCACCGACACCTGAGGTAAGGAAGGGTTCCTCATTAATGTTGGGTGGGGGTGGCTCTCCACTAAGCCTCTGCTGATACCACCCTGGAAGGGAGGACAGAAGTGTCTTATTACTACTCCATTATGTGACTTCCACTGACACCAGAAGAGTACCTTTTTTCTTTTTTTAAATCACAGGGTGGTGGTGAAAGTCTTGATGTTCCACTAGGCCCATTCTGATACCATCTTGGCAAGGAGAGAAAGGGTTGCTTCCGACTTAGTGAGGGTGGCATTCCAGACTCCTCATATGGTCGCCATTAACACTCTGGGTATGCAAAGTCTTAGATTTCTATATGACCTTCTTTACACCATCCTAACACAGGTATTTGGGTATCTTATTATAGCTCACAAGGGTGAAGGTTTTATGTTCCCTCTTGGCCTTTGCTGGTATGGGTGTGGGCCACAGTTCTTTTCAGTCATGTTTGGCTAGAATTGAGCAGTTACTGTCTAAGAGTTTTCAGTCTTAAACTAGACTGCCTGTTTCCTGGCCCTTTGGCTAGAGACAGCTGGCTTTTTTTTTTTTTTTTTTACTTATTTAAATCTGTACCCATTGGCCTTTCCAGGTAGCCAGCTTCTTCAGCTCCAAGGCTGGGGTATATGGGGCAAAAAGAAAACCCAGGGAACTTTCCACCATGTAATTTCTTGGGTCCTCAGTTTTTTCTAGCAAGTGTGACTTTATTTTCTCTATCTTTCAATATGTGAGGTTCATTTTATATGCAATGTTCAGAGTTTTTTAGTTATACTTAGTAGAAGGATTTGGGACAGGTATATCTATTTCATCTTTCTAAGGTAGCAGTCAAACTCAAATAGTTTTTAAGTCCTCAAAGTTTTATAGTTTTCTATATTAAGGCAATTATCAATTTATTCATTGACATAGTCTAAGATTTAAAGAAAAAAAAATCAGAGGTTATGACCCAAGAGGATCAACTGAAAAACTATTAGAACTAATAATTCATTAAACTTTAATATCATTCAAACTATAAAATGAATACATGAACTAGATAAATTTTCTATATGTCAAAAATAAATGACATAATAAAGATGTCATTCATAGCAGCAACAAAATATTTATTTAGGTGTAAACTTAAGAAATACTAAGGAATAAAATTATAATACTATACTGTGCTATAGTATATAAGACTAATGGAGAAATACACTAATGTGTGGATTATAAAATTCATTACCAGAAAGATGCCAATCTCACATAAATTAAAACTTCAAATGCAATCACAAAAAAATCAGAATAGATTTGGAATTTTTTCAAATGCTTTTTCACTAGCTGTTGAGATGAACACATGGTCTTACACTATTACAGTGACAAAAAAAATTACATGGGAAATAAATTATCAAGGGGTTTAGAACTGGTGTGATCTTAACAATGCTTCTGAAACTTTAACCTCTATATAAAGTCATCTGGGAATCTGGTGAAAATGCAGACTAGAATTCAGTTGGTTTGGGGAACAGCTTGATATTCTGTATTACTATAAGCTTCTAGGCAATGACAGTGCTGGTCTGTAGCCCACTTTGAATAATAAAGTTCTAAACAACCAAAGCTAAAGGATTTTTAATTCATCATCCATTTAGGAAAGCTCACCATGGAATCTGTCACAGTACGGCATTTCTGAGATGGGAGAATCTGCTCTCTGAAGTTACCCCAGATGGTTCACAAAAGTGGCCCAACAGTACAACAGAGACTAGGTAAAAGTTGATCTTATTAGTGGGTCACTGGGATTTCATGGCAATTGACCCCTGCATACTTGTTGTGGCAGTTCTTAGTGATATTTTAGGGGTATCAACTATTTTCAAGAAAAGAAGCACAATCACGCAACTGTGTATTATACATCCCATCCCTTAGCCCATATTGGAAGACAAAACAAAATATATTGTGTTTACTGCAAATTCTCATTTTGCTTGTGTTAGATTGGGACTATCACACTGTTCTTCTGGAATTAAATGAGCTCTGGTAGCATAGTGCCTACGGCATTTGACTGCTAACCAGAAAGGTGGCGGTTCAAACCCACCAGCCATTCCTTGGAAGGAAGATGGGGCAACCTACTTCTGTAGTGACACTGCCTCGGAAACCCAAGGAGGGGTCGCTATGAGTTGGGTCTGACTCGACGACACATAACAATAACAACAAACTCCAGAAATATGTGAATCTCTATTAGCTCAGATAAATAATCTACCATATTAACAGACTATCTAAGATTGAATGATTCTTGCACTTGTGGAATGAATCCCACTTGACTACTCTGTATCACTTTTTCAATGTACTAGAGATTTGATGCTCACCACTATTCTTTTCCTTGAGATTTCGTTATTGCCTTGCATCTGTTTGTTAACTGTTCATGTAGATTTTTCTGGAGTCTTTTAAATTTATCAATATTTTATTGTTACCCTTTTAAATGAAGGCAACCTGGCTGGGTATAAAATTTTTGATGTACAGGAACAACATGTTACATGCATCATTATTTCATTTGTCAAAAATCTACATTTTTCTTTTCCATTTTGTAAATTTTAGTCCCATTAGGCATAGATTTTTAAATTCAATGCTAGATATAGAACTTCTATGTATAGCCATAAGACTGAAGGCTCTTCTAATTAGAGGCTGCTGATTAAAAGCAAATATGGGCATAAAATTGGGAGGAAGGAGCTGTTGATAAAGATGCAAAATGAGACAAAACTCTGAACTATAAAGCCGTTCAGAAGCAGCTTTTCATAGAAAATTATAGACAAGAAGAAGCATTTATAAAAATATCAGTCTTGTTCTTTTGCCTGGCATGAGAACTTGTATGAACATTTACATAGTGGCCATCTTTTTTGCTTGTTTTTGTGTGCCATATAGTTCCTATGTAGTGTACTTGTACGAAAAGAGTCTTAAAAATACCTAGATCTCAGAGGTTACTACTCTGTTTTATAGATTTTAACTGTCAACCTCTAGAAAATCTGGCTTGCTAAATTTGCTGCCTTGCTTGATGACTGACATCTGGGATAGTAATAGTCAAACTGCCAGCTCTGACTTCCAAAGCACAAATTTTTGTATGATTTTTGTTACCCTCCCAAAAAGCCCTATGTATTTACTTCTTCTCCCTCCCTATTTAAAAGTAACAGGGAGTCAATATTGTTGTGTGTCCCTGAGTCAACTCAGACTCACAATGATCCTGCTGAGTAGGGTTTCCTAGGCTGGAATCTTACAGGAGCAGATTGCCAGCTCTTTTCTCCTACAGAACTGCTGGTGGGTTTGAACCACCAACCATTTAGTTGGCAACTGAGTACTTAACCATTGGACCACTAGGACTGCTACAATACAAGTGGCAGCTCCATCAAAACAATGGGATGAGTGACTATCACCTCCTTCCTCCCAGCCCATAGACTCTGCCATTGTGCCTGGTAACCCAACCTTGCTGCAGAGAAGCTTGTCTTTTTGCCTGGATGCTTGTGGTAGTACTCTCTGACCTTAAGTTCAGTGAATTCAGTAATTCCCAGGACTATTTTGATGTCTGTCACTGTTATGGATTGAACTGTGTCCCTCCACAATATGTGTTATCAATCCTAACCTCCATGCCTGTGGTTATAATCCCATTTGGGAATGGGCTGTCTGTGTTATGCTAATGAGGTAGGATTAGTGTAGGGTGCATCTTGAGTCATTCTCCTTTGAGATATAAAGGAGAATCAAACAAGCAAGCTAAGAAGCAGAGATGGGGAGATGCCAAGGGACATGAAGATCCTCCAGAAGTAGAAGCTCAGAAGGGACAAACACCTCCCTCCAGAAAACTGACAGAGAAAAAGCCTTCCCCGAGAGCCAGCACCCCGGATTCAGACTTCTAGTCTCCTACTCTGTGAGAAAACAAATTTGTTTGTTAAAGCCACCTATTTCTAGTATTTCTGTCATAGTAGCACTAGATAACCAAGACAGGCACTGTAATGTTTTTTCTCTAAAAAGTAGTGTTCCAGTTTTATTTAGTACAAGAAAAACTTTTTCTACTGTTGACATTCTTTCCCCCATCTTGTTTCTAATCTCTTCCCATGTGCTATGATTATCATATCAATAAATTCTATATGGGATCCCCATTATCTGTGCTCTAAGTCATTAACTTGATTGTTAACCAGAGGGCTGGTGGTTCAAACCCACCAGCTACTCCTGGGAAGGAAGGTTGGGCAATCTACTTCCGTGGTGGTACCACCTCGGAAACTCAAGGATGGGTCGCTATGAGTCAGGTTCCACTCGACGGCACCTAACAACAACAAACAAGTCATCAACTCTATCACTTCATCATTTCTAACATTCATTGAGCCCCATACAAGGATAGCTCTATTACTAGAATTATCCCATTTAATCCTCACAACTCTGCAATAAAATGGGTACTAGAATTTTTATGGGAAAAAAATGTATGGTTTTTCTCAAGTCCTTTTCAATTATTTTAGTGTCTATTCTGCATTCCAGTTTCAAATTAATTTACATTCTATGATGTCATTATTTCTCTTCCCTTCCTTAGTCTTTTCATTTTATTCTGTTGTCTTACCATGTCTCATTAAGTCCATGTTTTACTAATTTGACAGCACAAAGCAGTTTCAGTATAAAATTTTCTTCTATCTCCTGGTATAAAAGGATCCTGAAATGTTTACTTCATTTATATTTTAAAAGTTATTCCTTCTTCTTTTTTGGATATAAATTTTGTAAGATTTACTTCTGGCTCATTCATTCTTAAATTTAAGCAATTCTGTCAAGGTATCAGGGTCTTTTATTTGTTCAAAAATAATGTGGCCAAATAGCTTTTCTCTGACTTTTCTCCTGGATTACTTGGGCATCTTCATAAGCACTTGAGTAGGGGGTTGGTTTTTTTTTTTTTTTTTTTTTTAACTTTTTATTGAGATTTGGGTGAAAGTTTACCAAGCAAATCAGTTTCCATTCAGCAATTCCTGCACATTTTGTTTCATGTCATTGATTGCAATCCCCACAATGTAGGAGCACTCAACTTACTTCCTCCCTATGTTTCCTACTTCCATTCATCTTTCTTTCCTATCCCTTTCTACCTTCTGAACTTTATCCCTGGAAAAATGTTGCCCTTTTGATCTCAAATGGTTGATGGTTCTACGTAATACACACCTCCCTGGTGTTAATGTTCACCTTACAGACCTGTATAGTATTTGGCTGAAAGGAGGTGAGTCTGGTATGGAGGTAAGTTCAGTTCCAGGCTTGAAGGGTGACTAAGGGCCATAGTCTCAGGGGTTCCACCAGTCTCTATCTGACAAGAGAGCCTTACGGAGAGGGTTGGATGTTCATTACATATGTCTCTATAACACTATTCAGCACTTGCAAGAGACTGGGGTGGGAGGTAGTGAAGGTAGTGAATCTGGGTTGTGATTGGCCTCAACCTGGGAGCTTTGTCTCTGTATTTCTCTCTGAATTTATTAAGACTGCCGTGCCTGGGGTTGATTTAGCCATGTAAGAAACTTGAGTTGTGCTATGGAGGGGAGCCACTACTTTGGTGAGAAATCAGATTAGTATGGTACCTTTGGTTCATGTTGTTGTTGTTGTTACGTGCCATCGAGTCAGCCCTGACTCGTAGCGACCCCTCCTTGGGTTTCCTAGGCAGTATCACTATGGAAGTAGATTGCCCCATTCATAGTCTTTTGGTTTTGGGAGTCAGCATGTTTCTCGTGACTGTACTTTCATTGCTCGCCTACATTTGTGGTGCATACTTGCCTTTAGACCTCATGACTTCCTTGTTAAAAAATTTCCAAATGAGTACAAAAAAGATATGGTGGGGGCAATTTCATAGTTCAATGGCTACTTCTTTAGTCCTGCTACCTCTGCTGAGGGAGAAGGGAAAAAAGAAAGCTCAGACAAGTCACACAAGCTAAACAACTTAAAAAAAAAATTGGAACTTGGATTTCTCACAGGCCTAAGTGAAGAACCATAGATTATATAAGAGAGAAGACTCTTGGAGACGTTAAATTTATTTTATGACATTAGCTCATCTGTTCTTTCTAAAGAGCTCTGGCAGTAGAGTGGTTACGCCATTTGGCTGCTAACCAAAAGCTTGGTGGTTTGAACCCACCAGTCACTCCACAGAAGAAAGATGTAGCTGTCTGCTTCCACAAAGATTTACAGCCCTGGAAACCTAATGGGGGCCGCCAGGAGTCAGAGTCAACTCGACAGCAGTGAGTTTGGTTTGGTAGGTCTGTTCCTTCTGGCTAGAAAAGCACAGAAACTCAGACAGCACTCAAAATCCACTAAAAAACCCAAACTCACTGCCATCAAGTAGATTCGACTCATGACAACCCCTCCCTCCTTGGGTTTCTGAGGTGGTATCACTACGGCAGTAGATTGCCCAATCTTCCTTCTCAGGAGTGGTTGGTATGACTGAACTGCCAACCTTCCGGTTAGTAGTCACTAAGCAAGGAGAAACTGCACTGAATTATAAAGTACCTGGCTCAGACAGTAGGAGACACATGGAGATCCAGTTTTTTAGGGAAACATGATTTCAACTTTGAGGGGTTTATCTGGCTTCATCTGGGTTGGTGACAAACGTATCTGTACAAGTCCATAATGCCCCTGAAGGTCACAGGTTAAAAGTCATTCAACATGACGATCCTTCCCACCACACAGCCTCAATGAAGTAGACTAGGGAGTAATGATTAGGTAAAAATCTGAAATCAGGGTTGTTTATTAGAATGCTAATACAGTGAAACCTGTGAGAGCCAGCACTGGACCTAGATGGACTGCCTTGTTTTTCTTAGTCTCACAAGTTTTCCTTCTTTGACAGGGTGCAGTCTTACCACTTTTCTATCATTTGGTTCAGTGGAAAATATTTGAGTTTTCCTTCTCTGACAGGTTTCCCCCATGCAGAGGTTCTGGCTTTTATAGGTTTTAGTGTAGTTGATTGTCCTATTCTATTATCAAACAAAACGTTTTCAAGGGATATGACAGTTTGCTGTAACAAGGGGGAGATGATTCACATACCTGTATTTTGATGACAGATGCTTCTTGATCATACAAAAATGATTTCCTAGCTTCAAACTCTTCACTAAGGAGGTGTCCTGAATTTGTTGCTTTAAACCGAAGGATCAAGTCTTCTGAAGCAGACCATATCTTCTCACGAATGTAACTTGCTGTAATTTCTGAAATAATGTCCTGCCAAGAGAGATTTCCTAAAGTTATTTTTCACATGTCAGGTGAAAGAAGAATAGTTATATTCTCTTCTAAGAGCTTCTGGCAATTTTTATCTTTAGAAAATGTTATGGATAGCTCTTTCTGGCTTGGTTTGAAAACAGTTTTGCTCAGGGCTAAGGGATAAGCTGGCTTAGCTTCTTCCTAGTGACAATCTTTGACTTTGGAATCATCCAAACTTTGTGCCGAGGTGCAATAGGAACATAGTTAAATAACCTTAGGATTTGGAGTTGGAGATACACAGATGATGCCCTTAAGGACCAGGTGTGAGGCCTGTGCTCCACAGACCATAAGAGATAAGGATGATCACCGTAAGAATATCATTCTCCTTCTTCCCTCTCTGGGACTCCCAAAGCAAAGAGTAGGGCCCATGCCATCCCAGGCTTCCTTCTTCCCAGGCCAGAGTAGGTAGGGCCATGCAATGAGTTGGGGAAAACTCCAAATATAGTCTGAGAAAAATGAAAAATTAAGTAACTGGGGCAGAAGGAAAGAGGCAGAGAGAGGGAAGACAGAGGACAGATAAGGGAAATCTAGAGGAGTGAGAAGAAAGAAGAGAGACAGTGAGAAGTCCTCCTGTGGATTATGACCTGGGTTTACTTTTCTATTCTTTGACAGATACAAGCAAAGACTGGACTCCTATGGCTACCACCTCTTTATCCAGTGCAACTGGGATCTATGGTTGGTTAATTTAAATAGTCAGTTAATAATGAAATCATCTGAAAGCTAAGTAAACACCTTTAAGAGAAGATGTACATATACATTCATGGAATATAATCAGTAATTTCAGGTTGTTTAGAAGAAATACTTTTTCTGGTACTTTCTAATAACCCTAATAGACTATTGTTGTTAAGTGCTGCCAAGGTGATTTTTGGCTGATAGCAACCCTGTGTGACAGAGTAGAACTGTCTTATAGGGTTTCTTATGCTGTAATCTTTATGGAAATAGATGGTCAGGTCTTTCTCCTGCAGAGATTTGGATAGGTTTGAACCACCAACCTTTTAGGTAGCAGCCTAGTACTTGTTCAGTATAACATGAAGTCCTATCTAGGGCATCCTTGGCTCTGATCTGAGTAATTTTTGGCTCTGAATTTTAACCCTTTGATGCTTCTTCTTTTTAGTTGGATCCATTTTAATTACTGTCCACATTTCATTTTTCAACAAATTAATGCTAACAATCCACTGCTATAATGTAATTTTCTTATAAACTGTAGGATATTTGAATGTCTGAAATGAGTAAATAAGCTATGTTCTTCACTATCTTTTTGTCATTCAGAATTTTTGGTAGCATCATCAGCCTTCAGGCATGTTTTCCTCTGATTTAGTAAATTCTGTTGACTGTCCACAATATTGCCAACTGGAATATATTCAATGTTGTTAACTTTTAACAAGTCTGTAAGATCAATATTTAAGTGTTCTAAAATGGAACTCAATTATTATCAATATTTTCTCTTTAAAACATTACAACACCTGGATCTATCAACACATCTATCACATCTTTGGGGTCCAACTTTTGGTCCCAAGTCCAAGCCAATCTTGGTGACCCATTCCTTCAAGAGCATTTCTCCCTGGGAAGGATTAGTCATTTTCCAAAGGCTGTATTAGAATAAATCTGTCTTGAGCCACTATCTTGTGTTATTAATTAATACCAAAGCAATGGACAAACGATATAATCACCAGAGCAGTTGGTGGCTGTGTCAAAAATAAAGCTAAGGGATACACAAATCATCTCACAATGTAGATGAACCTGGAGGACATTATGCTGAGTGAAATAAATCAGTCACAGAAACACAAGTACTGTATGAGCCCATTAATGTAAAAAGGCAAAGAAGGGTTTGCTTAGGAAAGGGAACTCACTTAGTAGGTTACCGGGATGAGGAGGGAAAGGGAGGGATTAATTTCAGGCTAGTTGGGGCCTACATGCTGTCGTGGGTAGGGGGAGGGATATACGGGAAGGATCTATGACCACCATGATAACATTAAGAAATGGGAGAATACCAAATTGTGCACATAACAGATAGACAACAGATGCTAATACCAACCAATGTGTCCACAATACCGCATTGCCATTAACACCAAACACTAGGCTACAGATAAACACATAAACACCTGAGATGATCAGATGGTGGTCAGTGAACAAAAATATACTCTAGACCAAGGATAGATTCAGTGAGACTAATCTTGCACAGACACCAGTGATACAAAATACCTGCAGTCCTTACAGAAACAATAGAAGACAGACACAGAGTAATCCCTCACAGACAACCAGACACTATGGGAGAGAGATCCAATTGATCTACTGTCTCAGGACCACAGTACTGGGGGTCACCAGACTCAATTGGCACAACGAAATACATAAAAGCCTTGTTCCCCATCCTACATTGGTGGGTAGTGACTGGGGTCTTAAAAGCTTTCAAGCGGCCATCTAAGATGCAGCTAATGGTCTCCTAGCATCAGAAGTGAAGAAGAACACACACACATACACACAAACCAAGGGCATTTAGAAGCAATCAGCCCTAGGACACGCTGGCCCTTGAGACCAGAAGAACTAGATGGTGCCCAGCTACCAATGCCAACCATTCAGGAAAGGATCAATTTTGGAGATCCTGGATAGAGTGGGAGGGAAAACATGGAACAAAATCCAAAAACTCAATAATGACCAGAATTACTGGTCAGATGAAATCTGGCGAGACTCCCAACACTATAGCCCTGGAATACATTCTGTGCCTGGAATAAAACTCAACCCCAAGGGGTGGGCTTTCAGCCCAATAGTTAACAAGATGTACACATAGACCACTCAACCCAGGACGACGCACCCACATACTCTATGGTAATACATCCCTTACAGCAACAGACTATGGGACACCAGAAGACCAACATTCAAATTGAGGAAATACAGGACAAACAGGGGTGCATACATATGAGGGGCACAGGGAGAGGGTTACAGGGTAGGGAGGGGAGGAGACTGGGTTAGGGTTGGACATGGTAAATGAGGAATGAAACTAAATGTACGTGTTATGTTGAATGTAAAACAAACTCTTCAAAATAAATAAATAAATAAAGCCAAAAGTAATGGAAAAGATACTAGATTGGAAATTAGGAGCACTGGGCATAAGCTCAAGTTTATTAACAAATCAGGTGACTTAATACAAGCTGCTACACCCACTTCATACTTTGTTGTTGTTGTTATTTGCCGTCGAGCCGGCCCTGATTCATAGCGACCCCTCCTTGAGTTTCCGAGGCAGTATCACTACGGAAGTAGGATTGCCCAACCTTCCTTCCTAGGAGTGGCTGGTGGGTTTGAACCGCCAGCCTTCTGGTTAGCAGTCAAGTGCCTTAGGCACTATGCTACCAGACCTCCTCTTAGTTTAATGAAAAAAATAAAAACCCATTGTCATCAAATCAATGCTGATTCATTGCAATCCCATGCGTCACAGAGTAGAACTGTTCCATTGAGTTTGCTTGGCTATAATCTTTATGAGAGCAGATCCCCAGGACTTTCTTCAATGGTGCCACTAAAAGGGTTTCAGCCACCAACTTGAGGTTAGTTGATGAGGAGAAATCATTTGTGCCACCTAGGGGCCTTGCCTGGGAGCTCTGGTGGCCTAGTACCTAAGGCACTTGACTGCTAACCAGGAGGCTGGTGGTTCAAACCCACCAGCCACTCCTCGGAAGGAAGGTTGGGCAATCTACTTCTGTAGTGACACAGCCTCAGAAACCCAAGGAAGGGTCACTATGAGTTGGGTCCAACTTGACGGCACATAACAACAACAACATGGGCCTTACCTTAGTGTCTCATCTAGGAAAATAAGGGGTGAAATAATTGCTCTACCTCCACTCAGAGGATTATTTAAGGATAAAATTGATGTGAAAGTGCTTTGCACAGTGAAACCCTACACAAACACAGGGTACTTGGCTATGTTTATGAGTCTCAGAAGAGTTTATATTCAGTGCTACAGATTCTTAGGGTATTTGTGGGCAAATCAATCAAGAAAGATTCTTTTTGGCCATAACTTGTTTCAGACATCTTGTTACAAGGGTTATATACCAAGTCCACATTCATTTGATTTCACTCTCTCCTGTTTCTTTATGGCTTTCCACCAACCTCACACAAAACAAAAGAATCCTTTTATTACAAATGCTCACATAGAAGGCCATTCTAACAATTCCTTTTGTTATTGCTGTTAGGTGTCATGGAGCCAATTGGGACTTACAGTGACCCCACGTGACAGAGTAAAACTGTCCCACAGGGCTTTCTAGGTTGGCAGTTCAAACCTACTCAGCAGCTCCACAGGAGAGAGATGTGGCAACGTGCCCCTTTAAAGATTACAGCCTAGAAAACTATGGGACAGTCCTACTCTGTAATACTGGGTCACTATGAATCCAAGTGAATCTGATAGCACCTCACAACAATAACAGTCTTCACAAGAACAGATTACTAGGTCTTTCTTTTGTGAAACCACCGGGCAGGTTTGAATCACCAATCTTTTTGTTAATAGATGAGCATTTAAGGAGTCACCAGGGCTCCTTATTCTATCAATACCTACCTTGCTATCCGTTTACAGTTAAGTTCCCTTCTGTTTTAGGGAATCTCTACCAAGCATCTAGTTCCTTTTTCTTCCATGTTGTAACAAAATAAATATACAAATCTAATAAAACCATGATCACAGACAAAGGCCAATCTATTGTCAACCCTTCCCTTCCATTCTTTTAAGTAGGGAGGGTAGAAATTAAAAAAAAAAAAAAAAATAATGACATTAAATGATCCACTACTGAAACTAAAAGAATTTTTTTTCTTTCTGTAAAGTGCTGATGTTAAACCTTATTTACTCATTTATTTATTCATCTATCTATTTATTTATTTATTTTATAATTTATTTGTTTTTATTTGGGTGAAGATTTACAGAGCAAATTCACTTTCCATACAGCAGTTCACATATACTTTGTCTCATGTCATTGACCACAGCTTACCACAAT
>NW_006921691.1:9900059-9932172 GCF_000298275.1 Orycteropus afer afer | reverse complement strand
GGTTTAGTCCACTTTTGTATCCTTCCCTTCAAGGCTCAGGGGTCCAAGATTATCTTCTGTGTCTGTGTTAATTGGTTTCCCTTTTCTTTGTTGAAGAGCGTCTGTGCAGTCCTTGTGCCTAGTCTGCCATCTTCCTAACTCTCTCATCTATTTATTTATTTATTTGTGGGGTAAATACTTAGCCCTGGAATTTTGTACATATTTTTGGGAAGGATTTTGGACTAAAATGGAAAAGACATACATACAGAGTGAAATCATTAGTTGCTCTGAGGTTTAGGCCAGCCTTGTAAATAAGAAAATTAATTTGAACAAGAGATTTTAATATCAACTCTTCTGAAAAGGTTTCTTCCTCTTATTTTTAATAAATACCCAAATGTTTAATAATGCTTTTGTATATGCTATATAAGCACTGTTTTTTACTTGTAACAGAAAGCTCTAATAAATACTATTTGTAAGTCTTTGGTTAAAAAAGGATGTTGGGAGGGATAAAGTATTTTTGAGAAGTAAACTCTAGTATGACCAAAGCTTTCAAACATGGATCAAGGATTAGTTATAAAAGGGATCTTTAATGGTTAAGTTTTTGCTTCACTGTATTATGTTTAACCTTAGGCTATTTGTATATGGGCACATGGCTAATTTAGAAGATGTCAGCTCATCCAAAACCATGGATAAAATTCAATCCCTTGTGTTTTCACCACTTACATTTGGACATCAAAAGAAAACCAAACTCACTACCACTGAGCCAATTCCAACTCATAGTGACCCCTTTTTGGTTTCCAAAGTGGTAAATCTTTACAGAAGTAGATTGCCCAGTCTTTCTTCTACGGAGTGGCTGGTGGGTTTGAACCGCCAACCATCTGGTTAGCAGTCAAATGCCTTAGGCACTATGCCACCAGAGCTCCTGGATATATACAATTCTAGAAATCACTTTTGTTTAAATAATGAAAACACACTAACATGACCTTCGTGGAAGATGCTGTTACTGTTAGGTGGAACTGAATCAATTTTTACTCCTAGTGATTCCCATGTAACAGAGTAAACTGTCCCGTTGGGTTTTCTTGCCTGTCATCTTTACAGATGCATATTGCCATGTCTTTCTCCCAGAGTGGCTGGGTAGGACTGAACAGTCAGCCAACCTTTTGGTTAGCAGCAGGGCACTTAACCATTTGTGCCACCAGGGCTCCTTTTTTTTTTTTAGAAGAAGCAAACATTTAAAGTTTATCCATCCTGTGCAACTCTGTCCTCTGCATCTGAAGCCATCTGGAGCACCCTCTTTAGCACAAAATGTAGAAAAATAACATTTTGGTTGGAATACCATCATGCTAAGTTGTAGGCTGAGAGTGGGGAAAGAAATAAGATGTTTGAATAAGGAAAGCCAAGGGTATTATCACTAATTGAGTTCAACCGTGTCAAAGAATTCCTGAAAATCTATTTCTCAGGATAATCTACCACCCAAAATAAGCTGCCAAAGCTTTCTTTTTGGCTTTGTTATGCCTATATGGAGAAAATTCTAGAAGAATAGTAATCATACAGCCATGTTCAACTGCAGTTGATAAAAATTTTACTCTATATGCAGCCTCCAAGTAAATCAATTAATTACTCCCATTACTTACAAGGGGAGTTCTGGTAGCATAGTGTCTAAGGCACCTGACTGCTACCCAGGAGGCTGGTGGTTCAAACCCACCAGCCACTCCTCAGAAGGAAGGTTGGGCAATCTACTTCCATAGTGATACTGTCTTGGAAACCCAAGGAGGGGTTGCTATGAGTCAGGTCCGACTTGGCAGCACATAACAATAACATTACTTACAAGACTCAAAAATAGAAAAGTAACACACTTGTGTTGGTATTATATAATTTTTCTTCAAACACCCATTTCCTACCTCAATGTCTTTTCCCATGAGCCATGATTCTTTAAGTGAGCATAATTCAGGCATTTTCCAGGAGCTCTCTTTTGAATCAATGTTGTAATAATACTCATATTTGTCCTGCAGAGTGAACTTGAGCCACGGACCTTCATTACACACTGAGGAAGTAAAAGAGAATTAAATTTTATAGAAGAACACTGAACGCTTAAAACATTAGTGTCTTTCTTTCAACATGTAAAATAATCTAATGGATATGCTTTTAACAAAGCATTCAGATGGTCTACATTAGAGCCATCAGAAATGAGCCACTGAAGTGGAATGAATTCTATACATTCAACAGGAGTTCCTTGCTTAGCCAAGGAAAAGGAGGAGGCACAGATGTATAGTGTTTGCTTGTTGTTATTGTTATGTGCTGTGGAGTTGGCCCTGACTCATAGCGACCCCTCCTTGGGTTGCCGAGGCAGTATCACTACGGAAGTAGATTGCCCAACCTTCCTTCTGAGTGTTTGCAGTGGACTCTAATATTTTCACGAAGATGACAGGTGTACAAACTGGCCAAAGAGAAAGAAAAGAAACAGGAATATATGTCCCTGGTAGATGTGAATAACACCACAAGTAGACAGGAGACCAATGAGCAAGATCCTCTTTGCTTAGAAAGTCTTTTGGTAACCGAATTTCTCTGATGGGAGTAGCTTACACAGGCTGTGGCCCACATTTAAGGAGGGCCAATGATCTGCATTAAACCAAAGCAAAAGCAATTAACCTTGGAGACAAAGTCATTAAAGTACAGAACGGCATATGTATCACACAAAGTTCACCAAGTATTTTTTGTTTTTGTCCAATAGGGACAAAGACAATATGTGTGGTCTCTCTGGCTTACCTTGCTTACGTACCTACACAAAATAAGAAAAAGAATGTTGAAAAGGATTTACAGTATTTTTATGCACATAAAGCACATTAGATGATTTTTTGCAACTGCCCCCTTATAAGTTAGCATCCTTGAGCACTGTGTGCTATGTAGTGCCTAAGGCATTTGACTGCTAACCAGGAGGCTGGAGGTTCAAACCCACCGGCCACTCCTCGGAAGGAAGGTTGGGCAATCTACTTCTGTAGTGATATTGCCTCAGAAACCCAAGGAGAGGTTGCTATGAGTCAGATCCGACTCGACGGCAGTGAGTTTGGTTTTTATTATACATCAAAATATGGATTTTTTTTTTTTTTTAAGTGGGGCTGGAAAAATCTATGGCAGTCATCACTTAAATCATTCAAGAAGAACACCTCTTTCTCATGAATCCACTGGCTATACGCCATATTTATAAATATGCTTATTCTGTCATGTGGTCACAACTCTTGAACCCAATACAATAACAACAACAATGCAAGCTCTAACTTAGGTCAAGCTAAGTTAACTGCTGCCAACTGAGCATTAGACTCATTCCTTTTATAGGTAAATCCAAGTTGACATGAATTTCCGCATAAGAATAAATGGACCCAAATAACTAAGCAGTAGTAAGTAAAGCCCTTTAATGTATGCTGACATTTTCTTTGGTTTTAAATGTCTCTCAGCCCTTCTTTCTATTTGTTAATATCCCACAAAGGGAGATATATCTCTCTCCAAATGGACAGTCAGGCAGCAGCTGTTCATTAGTATACAAATGTTAGAGATTACTAGAAAATACATTGTATGATCTATTAGGATATCCATAAGTAATAATTATAAGTCACCAGTAAGTATCAGATTCATAAATGGTTTTAGAAGAATAATCACTCTTCTTAAGGCAACTCTATCGGTGGGAAGGAAAGAGGTAAGCAAAGATGGAGAAAACATAACTATTTGATAGGAACTGAGAAGTGAGAAGTTCTTAGTTAAAAGTCAACCACAATGGCAATGTTATGTGCCATTGAGTCAGACCTGACTAATAGCCACCCCTCCATGGGTTTCTGAGGTGGTATCACGACAGAAGTAGATTGCCCAACCTTCCTTCCAAGGAGTGTTTGGTGGGTTTGAACCGCCAGGCTTCTGGTTAGCAGTCAAATACCTTAGGCACTACGTCACCAGAGCTCCTACAATGGCATTAGGAGGCTTCATTTGAGTTGGGATGGCAGTGGGTAACAGCAAAGAAGAATTCCTTTTGTTTTTATATCTAGTTTGAATATATAATGAGACCAGAAGCTGAGGAGAGCTAGCTTCTAGCACAGGGTCCAAGTATTTATTCCCAAGAAATGTAGTTAGTTTGTTACTGGAAAAAGGCTAAGCACAGGCATTTGGGGGAAACATAACAGAGAAAGATTCCTGTTAGGATTCCTAAAAGGAGGCATGCTTTCCAGATGCCTTCAAGAAGAAACCTGTACTATATTTAAGAGTAATGCTGATCTATAAGGCTGAATGATCTATCTAAGAATGAACACTTCAACTTGGCGAAGAGGAGACATTCTAGAACCAGAGGTGAAAGAGATAAGAATAAACCATCCTCTCCACTCCCAGAAACTATGTTCACAGCCCTGTTTGGGGGTTACAGTCTCTAATTGCCTGGAAAGTTTCTCTTTAGAACAAGGAAGGCCTGGCAAATATTTTTCTGTAAAGGGCCTTCAAAACATATTACAAAGCTACAGTGATGAAAACATGGTGGCACTGTATTGGCATAAAGACACAGCCCAACGGAATACAACTGCACAACATTTTTGCCTTAAAATTAAGAAACACAGCATTACAGAAATCATCATAGTCAACATTTTATTTAGTCTGTACAAAGTAAAGAAAAAAGCTTACCGTGTTCAGATTTGCACTCTTTTGCCTTCAGAAGAGCATCGTAGTACTTGTCAGCACACTCAGGGATTATGTCATTTGGATTCTGACTGGAAGATGTCAATATAGACAAAATATCACTTGACTTTTCTCCTTCCAAAAACTGGTTAACATCAATGACCAGAGTGACCCCTGGATGATGAAAATAATGCTTCTGTTAGTGGCTGCCTTCTGCTTCCCCTGATGGCATGCAAAGATGTAATGTAACCTTCTAGGAATGGAATGCATTGCCATTAAACCTTCTAACTCTTTTGCAATTGTTTTTGTGACTTATGGATACCACGTGTATTACAGACTAGAACTGTTCCATGGGCTTTTCTCATCTGTATTCTTTACAGCAGCAGATCATTGGACCTGTTTTTCTAGCAGTGCCATTGAGTGGGTTTGAACTGCCACTTTTTTGTTTACCAGCTGAGGGCAAACCATTTGTACCACCAGGGACCTTCCTTTTAACTCTTGGAGAGAATGTACAACGTATACTCAAGGCAGTCACCAATTCACCTATAGGTTATAAGAATAATAAGATCTTACTGGAACATGGTTAGTAAAATTGCAATATTTTCTTACTCAATATTGGTTACTCTCATGTGCTATCAAGACATTAGGTTTTTGCTTACTACAAGTAATCTATGAAGTGGAGTGAATATACCACAATAGGAATGAAGTTCTGGCTACGTCATTAATCAGTATTTGAGAACCAGCTTTATGATGACATTTATGTATTTTAGAAAAAGTAAAATGCTGTTGGAACCGTGGCAGATCTGATAGTCTCTTGTAAAAAACCAAACCAAACACACTGCCATTGAGTTGGATCTGACTAATCGTGACACCTCCTTCAGTTTCTGAGGCAGAATCACTACAGAAGTAGATTGCTCATCCTTCCTTCCAAGGAGTGGCTGGTGGGTTTGAACCACCAGCCCTCTGGTTAGCAGTCAAATGCCTTAGGCACTACGCTACCAGAGCTCCTTTCATGGAACTCCCTTACACAACCTAAACAGATGATCTAGGAAGGCACATCTGGTGGATATGTATGATGGAGTCCAGAAAATTCAGTCTGGAACCACTTTAAACCTGGAAAGCATGCATTTTATACCACTTCAAATTTCTGACTCTCCCCATAAAGAAAACCACACTGAACTCTTGGGTGCCTAAAGAAAGTTAACTTGGTGAATTCTTTATGATCCATGTAAGAATGTTCTGGACCAACCAATGGAACTACTGTTTTCACAATGTGTATATACACTAAATTAGAAACATAGAACAAAAAAATGAAACAAACCAGGTTAAACTATCTTATGGATGAAAAAAGATGAAGAGAAATGTATGTATATATATGAAACCAAAAAGACTCACTGCTGTCGAGTTGATTTTAACTCATAGCAATCCCTCCTTGGGTTTCTGAGGTGGTATCTCTACAGAAGTAGATTGCCAGACTTCCTTCTGAGGAGTGGCTAGTGGGTTTGAACCACCAGCCTTCTGGTTAACAGTCAAATGCCTTAGGCACTATGCTACCAGAGCTCCTATGTATACATATATATATATATATATACACACACACACACACACACACACATATATGTATACATATCATATATGTGTGTATATGTATGATTATGTATGTGTAAGTATATTTGTGTGTGTGTATATATGTATATACATATAGTATGTATGTATATATATATACACACACACACACACACACACACACATATGCATATTATCTCAACCAAAACCAAACTCACTGTCATCAAGTCAATTTCGACTCATAGTAACTCCCTTTGGGTTTCTGAGGCAGTTAAATCTTTACAGTAGACTGCCCAGTCTTTCTCCCATGGGGTGGCTGATAGGTTTGAACCGCCAACCTTCTGGTTAGCAGTCAAATGCCTTAGACAGTATGCCACCAGAGCTCCACATATCTATCTATCTATCTATATGTCTTAATACCCATATGCCAAAGTCTACTATATAAGTACTAAATAGCACATTGTTGTTATCCAATTATGTTCACATGTGCACATCACTATGAGGGCTGAATGGGCAAGAAAAACAGTTCTGATTATGAAGACCCTGGAAGTAAAGTCATGTAAATGTGGAGGAAGACAAAAAGACTAAAGGAAAACTTCCATAAGGAAAGGTAATAGTTTCCGAACAAGGGTATAATAGCTATGTCCTCGTGCTTATTAAGGTTAATAGGAAGTGAGAAAACTGGTCCTCTTTCCTCTTTGTGGTAGTTAAATTTGTATGTCAACTTGGCTGGGCCTGGTTGAGTGGCTGGGCAGCTGGTGGTAGTTATTTCCCATGATGAGACTGGCAATCAACTCCACGGTGGTATCTACCACAAGCAGCTGAGTAGTTGCCTTTGGGATGTGGACTGCTTCCTGTATATAAGGAGAAGCCTTGGGGATAGTCTCTAGCTTATGGCATGTTTGGACCCTGCATGTAGCCATGTTGTTGTTCAGCAGCCTGCCATGCCCCACTGACCCTGGGACTTACAATGGACTTGAATTAATGGCCTGTCGCGTGGTTTGGTAACATCAGGACTGTGTCATTTTATTTGTTGACCTTGGGCTTGTTAGCCTCAGCAGCCAGTAGCTGCCTGAGTGAAGAAACGCCTCTGGCTTCAGTGGGCCGGGAGCAGGAGGCAGAGCTGGACCCCAAAGTAGAAGGGCTTTCACCCAGACCCTAGAGCCTGGCACTTTGAACTCGGACATCTAGCCTCCAAACTGTAAGAGAATAAACTCCTGTTTGTTAGGGCCATCCCATTTGTGGTATATTCTCATCAGAGTGGCACTCGGTAACCATAACACTCTTCTTCAGGAAAGCTGTACAGGATGAGGAAAAATGGGAGTACTGGTGTTTGAAAAGCTTGTGGTTTGACAGTTGTAGAAGGAGTAAGTAAATGGCAAAGGATTCTTCTCACATGGATTACATCTGATAGCTTCATCTAACCATCTAAACTCAGTAAAATGTCTATTTCCATAAAAGGGGGTATTTTAGAGACATATATTTCTTGCTTATAGGAATGTTCTTCATTATTGAATATTGATGTACAAGGAGCTAGGCCACAGGTTAGTCTTCCAGATAACTGAAGCTTATTCCTTTACATATTAAGACTTAACTTTAATAACATTTCTCAAGAAAATCTGAAACGTGCCTTGGAGAAGACTCTAAGAATGGAATGGTCTTTATCCTGCTTATCTTTTTAGCCCTAGTCCCTGGTACACAGTAGGTACTTAATGTTTGCTCAAAGCTGCCAGGAGACTCTTTTATGTCATTAAGGTTACATGTGTTATAACATAACGAGTGATGCTTTTAAGGACGATGGGCGTGTGTAGACTTTTCTGCTCCTATACAACCTGTTGCCATCAGGTTGGTTCTGATTCATGGTGACCCCAAGTGTTACAGAGCAGAACTTCTCCTAAGGCTTTTCTTGCCTGTAATCTTTATGGAAGCAGATTACCAGGCCTTTCTTCTGTGGCACCACTGGGTGGGTTCAAACCACCAATCTTTTGGTTAGTGGAAAAGCACAAACTCTTTGTGCCACCCTGGGACCTGCTCCTGCACAATATGGCCTGAAACTCCCTATGCTTTTTAGAATCTTCCCCCACTTCATTTGCTATCAGCTAATTCTTCTTGTTACTGTCAGTGTGTCTGCCTATGGTAACCCAAACACTTAACTCTGTATAATTTACTGTCTCTGACGTGCTCCAAGTCGAGAAGAGAAGCAACCAAGAATAGGGGAGTTATACCTAAGGTCAGAACAAACAGGCCCAAGGTGTCTGTCTGAGGGGTCTCCCATGAGTAAAGCAGGTTGACCCCCACGCATAAGTTTTGAGACTTCTAGTTTGACTGCTTTAGTGTTTAATTTGTGGGTTTGTGGTTGAGTTTCAGATAGTTAAGGAAGTCAGGTTAATGATCTCCAGAAAATGAGTTATGTTTCTGCTAAGAAACAAATAAGAAACGTTCCTTAAATCTCCCTAGAGATCCAAAAATATGTCTGCTGTACATTTTAAACCATGTACCAGCAAGCTCTCAGTAAGGCATGCATTATCGAGTGGGCGATATCACTCCAACAGGGCAAAAATTGGTTCTTAGGGTATGTGTGAAAAATATTTTTATGTATAATGCACAGATCTGCAGATAGTACATAAACAGGTAACACGCGTTTGGTAATAAAATTCTATGATGGGGGCGATTAAGGGGAAAACATGTCTAAAAGACTTAGGGGCAATAATGAAAAATAGTTCAGAAACACTGCTCTCAGGATTCCTAATAGAGCGAACACCCTTCATGCGAGCAAGACCTTCCAGTGAAAATGGACACTGAGTCCAGTGAAGCAGACTAGAGCTCCTCTGCCCTTTCCAATCTTGCCTGTGGTAAAACCTATGGGCACACACATTTTCTCTTATCAGATTATCTGAGAGTGGGTTTAATGCTTAGAACATGTGACTAGAATCTGTTTCAAGTCTTCACAAAAAAAAGGATGGAAAATGTTTTTAAAATTAAGATTAAATTCCTTGTTGAAAAACCGGAAAATTCTCATCTTAATGTCAGAATGTGGATGTTTTTTTAACTTCAGAACATCTTTTTTTGCAATGATAAATTGTTGAAGAAAGTGTATCAACTGTCCTAGGAATGGGGCAGAAGGAGAGGAAGGATTTCCAATGTGTCAAGTATGCAATATAAAAATCACACATATTTAAAAAAACCTCTCTGGCATGTTAGAGTCAACAGACTCTGAGTCTCAATGTAACAATCAATTTAACATCTGCAGGACAAACATAAGAACAATCTAGAAGAGAAGGAGTAAAACATCTTCTTAAATTGTTTTACTCTCTAAAAGAAAACTCATGAACCACTTTGGGCTCTTTGAGTGTCTATGCAGAGCAGTTGCGTCCTGCACATATGGGGTCATCATGAGCCAGAACCAACTTGACAACAACTGACAATCACAACAGCAATTACAAACTAACTTCTTAAAATGTTTCTCCAGACTATGGCTGCTGACATTTGTATATTTAAACGTAAATCTTATATATGTCTCCATTTTAATTATTTTTTTCTTTCTTGAAATCTAGACTGTTAGAAAGGGAAGACTTCAAAGTTCCTAAGGGTATAAAAGTTCAGGTTGGAGAAATACAGATATTTTTCCAGGGTATGGGAATAAAAACCAGATGTTTCTTACAGATGCTTCCAAGGTTTAAAAACACATCTGTGAAGCAAGATGAAGGCATCTCAACAGCATCCTATGACCTTACACAACAGAATAGATTCTAAATTATGCCATGACTGGTCAGGTTAATGAACTATACGTTTAAGAATCTTAACTGATGTAGGTTATTAGAATGCTTTGAACATTAGTGTACCATTTAGAAGCTATTTTAAATTGTCCTGGAAATTTTCATACCATACCTCCTTGAAAACAGAAGCTTAAAAAGGATTTACAATTTGAATCATGAAGGACACAAAAGGGAGAATATGCCTTTACGAAGGAGAAATAGGCTAGTTTCCTAATGGATCAAGATGAAGAAGGATTTGGTTCAGTTATGAAATTTGAGAGGTCAGAAATAGTGTTTTTGCACCCTGGATTTTGTTCAGCATCATTCTGAAATAATGGAGATAGACTATAATCGCTGAACCCAATATAATTAATCAATCTTAGTTTTGTATAAATATATATTCAAGGTCTAAAACGTGGCCAGAGTCCAAATCTTTTCAGAAATTAAAAATTATATGATTCTAGCATCTAAATTTACAAAAAGGCAACTTCAGCAGGGAAAGACGATGAGTGCTCACATCTTCTCACTCTGTCCTTGTTCATGTTGGCCTCATCGACCGCCTGCTGTATCTCCTCCAGCCAAAGAACTTTGGAAGCAGACTCAGAATCCTGGAAACAACGTCACAGAAAAGATAGAAAGAACAGTGAATGAAGATGAAACTGATGAATAACTCCTTATTAGAAGTCACTTTATAAAAGTTTTCACAAAGATTTATTTAGCGGTTACCAAGAAGCACTGTTATGTACTGTAAATGCTACTTATGAAATAGACCCAATCTGATCATTTGTCACCTCCCAAACAGCTGCAAAAAAAAAAAAAAAAAAAAAACCAAACCCGTTGCCATAGAGTCGTATCCGACTCATAGTGACCCCTCCTTGGGTTTCCGAGGTGTTATCACTATGGAAGTAAATTGCCCAACCTTCCTTCTGAGGAGTGGCTCGTGGGTTTGAACCACCAGCCTTCTGGTTAGCAGTCAAATGTCACTGGTCTCCTATTCGCTTTCATTGCTTCCAAGTTTGCCCTCTACCACAGTGGTTTTCTACAGAGAACCAGATGATCTCCTACAGATGTACATCTCAGCACAGTCATTCCTCTGCTTATAATCTGCCAAAGGCTTCCCCTGCAGTTACAGTAAATACAGACTCACTTCCCATGGACTGTGAGGCTTTAATGATCTGGCTCTGTCTAACCCCCTGGCTTCACCTCACATCCCTCTGACTAGTTTTCACTTATCTTTTAGAGCTCAACTCAAATGCTACCACCTTCACAAAGCCTTCCCTGACTGCTCTAGCTAAATACTCTCTGCCCTCCTTCTCACTGCCATTGAGTAGATTCTGACTTACAGCGACCCCTCCTTGGATTTCTGAGGTGGTATCTCCATGGAAGTAGATTGCCCAGTCTTCCTTCCGAGGAGCGGCTGGTGGGTTTGAACCGCCAGCCTTCTAGTTAGCAGTTAAATGCCTTAGGCACTAGGCTAGTCACTCAATAACTGTGGTTTCCCAAATTATGTGCTAAGATGCCCCAGGGTGTCATGGGATACATTAAATTTGAGGAAAACATAGTGATACTTGACATTTATTAAACATAGAGACAAAAACAAAGAAACAAAGCCATGGTCACTCCCTCAAGGAGTTGACAATCTAATAAAAGGGAAAGACGTGTCAAGAAATAATTATAATACAAATGGGATCAGTGTAATACTAGCTGTAGATACATACTATAAATAGCTGTGCAGGGATTAATTTATGGTAGGAGTACTGAGTTGCAGAAGGAGGAAAGACCAAGTAGTTAAGGATGGCTTCAGAGAGGAAATGATGGCAGCAACTAAAATGGACTGAATTATCTTACAATTCTGCCTTTGGATTGATCTGATGATCCTGCTACAAATGCAATGCTAACATATAATTTATCACGTGGGACTTCCAGCTAGCAACTATGCTTTATAAAAACTAGTCAAAGACTGCAAGTAAATTTTGCTATCAAGAGGTAGAAATTAAATATTTTTAGGGAGGATGGGATGGTCCATTTAAAAACTGGGAATATTTGCTTATGTGTATGAGTAAGTGTCATAGCCTAAATCCTAAAGCAAAATAGTGATGAGTAGGGCTAGCAATTCTGGGCTTGAAGCTACAGGATACTCTGGAAAACCAACCTCATCATTTAGGACTCAAGGTAGACAGGGGCAGGTAGGAGAAATAACATTCTCCAACTCCTCTAGCAGGCTTCCAACCCTATTTCCCTCAGAGGCGAAAATGGGTAGAAAGGGCTCTGAAAATGAGACGAAACGTCTGCTGTAATTTCTTCCTGCAACATGCAGGCTGACAGAAACCACTGGGGGAAGGAAGGGTTGGCCCTGCTTCCACAATTATCTCTAGCCAGATCTGCCACATGGAATCCAACAGCTGTTAGTAAAATGTTCTATTTCTTTTGACAACGGATGGAGTAGGTTCAACAGGAAGCAGGATGGGAAGACAAAGACAAGAGGAGGAGTGAATGGATGAGGGTACTTTTTTCTGTATTCTCAAACCCAAAGATAACTCGTTATTTCTATCATCTAAAAACTAAGCTCTAAATAAGTTCTCTTAGGGCTGTCTTCTTCTTATTATTATTTATTTTTGGAAGGGTATTTAACCAGCAGAAACTATCTAGATGAAAAGAAAATGACAATCCCGCTTTAAAGTATTAGTTTTACAAGCCAAATTAAAGAGAGACTTTGTAATCAAATGAATATAAGTCAACAGTTTAAATTGTGACACATTAAACCAAAGATAGATGGAGTTAAATATAAAATCAAGAGTGAAAACTGAATTTCACCCAAGTTACGTGGTCTTTTCAAAGTGTATTACCAGAAACTGGAAATTGTTATTGTTAGATGCTGTCGAATCAGCTCCGAATCATAGCAGCCCTACGTACAACAGAATGAAACACTGCCAGTCGTGCACCATCCTCACAACCCTTGCTACACTGGAGCCCATCATTGCAGCCAATGTGTCAATCCATCTCCTTGAGGGTCTTCCTCTTTTCCTGTCCCTCTACTTTACCAAGCATGATATCCTTCTCCAAGGAATGGCCCCTCTGACAACATGACCAAAGTAGGTGACATGAAGTCTGGCCATTCTCACTTCCAAGGAGTGATTGATTGAACCTGTTTGAACCTACCCCATCCGTTGTCAAAAGAAATAGAACATTTTACTAACAGCTGTTGGATCCCATGTGGCAGATCTGGCTAGAGATAATCACTTCCAAGGAGTGATTGATTCATGGGTGTTGATTGTGGGTCCATGGAAAATGAAATCCCTGAAAACTTCAATCTTTTCTCCATTTATCGTGATGTTGCTTATTGGTCTAGTTGTGAGGATTTTTATTTTCTTTGTGTTGAGGTGTAATCCATCCTGAAGACTGTAATCTTTGATCTTCATCAGTAAGGGCTTCAGGTCATCTTCACTTTCAGCAAGCAAGGTTTTATCATCTGCATATCACTGGTTGTTAATGAGTTTTCCTCCAATCCTGATGCTGTATTCTTCTTCATACAGTCCAGCTTCTCAGATTATTTGCTCAGCATACAGATTGAATAAGTATAACACACACCTCTACTTCTAGCTAAAACAGCCAGGTTCAACATGTCAATTACAGATGGATTAAATGAACAAAAACTAGGCCATGTACAAATCAAATAATACATTCCTGAATTTAGATGACTGCTAGAAATATTTCAATTAAATAAAATGTACCTATAATATTTTTTGGGTTTTTTTTTTGGTTATAATTTCTGCAATATAGTATTCTTTCTCAGTTTATGTTAGATATATATGTAGCTGAAGTCATAGACACTGACCTTGGATTGTAAAATTCTTATTTGATGAGATTTAATTGAAAGTTCACACAGATAAATTCTTAGCTCTATCCTTTAGCCTTTAAGTCTGGTGTGGCATTTGCATTTTCTGGCTCTGAATGCATTTTATAAGCAACAGGCTATTGGGCTCTCTGGTTTAAAATTTAAACTTAAATATCAGTTATTGTTGTTGTTATCTACTGTCGAGTTAGATCCGACTCACGGCGACCCCTCCTTGGGTTTCTGAGGCAGTATCACTTCAGAAGTATATTGCCCAACCTTCCTTCCGAGGAGTGGCTAGTGGGTTTCAACCGCCAGTCTTCTGGTTAGGAGTCAAGTGCCTTAGGCACTATCCTACCAGAGCTCCTTAAATGTCAGTAGTTATAGGAAAAGCTATTATAACACAGTTTTCTTTTTTGAGTGACTAAGAATATACAACAAAGAACATAAAGTTTACATAAAACCTTATGAGACATCTGTTCTCCAAAACTCATAGAAGAAAGGGAGTCCTCTGTACTTCAAAGCTCTGGTAGTGTAGTTCCTAAGGCATTTGACTGTTAACCAATAGGCTGGTGGTTCAAACCCACCAGTCACTCCTTGGGAGAAAGATTGGGCAATCTACTTCCATAGTGATACCACCTCAGAAACCCAAGGAGGGGTCGCTATGAGTCAGATCTGACTCAGTGAGTTTGTTTTTTTGAGTTCTGTACTTCAAAGTTGTCTTATAATTTTAGTTTCATCAAACAACATTGCTTAGAGGCTACTCCATTACCTGAATTAGAGGCTCAGGCCACATTGTTGTTGTTGTTATGTGCCGTCAAGTTGGACCCGACTCACAGCGACCCCTCCTTGGGTTTCCGAGGCAGTAGTGACGGAAGTAGACTGCCCCATCTTCCTTCGGAGGAGTGCTTGGTGGGTTTGAACCTCCAGCCTTCTGGTTAGTAATCAAATGCCTTAGGCACTATGCTACCAGAGCTCCCCAGGCCACACTGAGCAGTGACAAAAAGCAAACAAACAAAAGAAAATCCCCCAAAACAAGCAACAAAGAAGCAAAAATACCAAAAGGAAAAAAAAAAAAAAAGTTCTGGCCAGGTATTCACTGATGACAAATTCAGACCAATGTGACATAATGGAGAATTTTCAAAGTAGTCAAACACCCAAACACTTAACTACTTACAAATGTTTGCCTTCCAGGCTTAATTTAATTTATGTAATGAATTCAAAAGTTAACTTTTGAAATAGCTGGGAGGATACAAAAAAGGATGATTTCTGATGGCTCAATTATGAAGGGCAAACTGTGCTTTAAAAGTGGGTAAGAATGTAAGATGGGGCAGATTCCAAAGCACTGCATGCTTTCCGCTGTAGATACTCATAACTACAGTGTGGGAATTACAGCCTCCATTCAGGAAGGATTATTAGGGGTGGGTGAGAGTTAAAGGACTTTCTTGGGATAATGTAGCACGCTCTTGTTGGCCAGAGGCTCAGCCTGAGTCACTGCATACTGAAAATCCGTGGTGTCACACCCTTTCCCTGCAGAGGACCAACGCGAGTTTCCTGCTGCAGAGCACAGGGGAGCAAACTTCTCCTGAGACAAGGTTTCCATTTTCTACTAGCCCAGGGAACTGATGCCTGCTCCTTACTGTGTTCCCTAACTTTACACATCTGGTAACATTCGAGAACTGGGACTCAGGTCATGAAAATGAAAACTCTCATCTTTGCAGCTGCCGGGCTACTGCTTCTGCCACCCACTTTCTGTCAAAGCGGTAAGCTCTTTTCTTTGGGGTGGCATAGGGATAGTGGTTTGTTTTACATGTTGAGTCAACTGAACCTAATTTTCTTTGCATTTCATATGAACTGCAAACCAAAAAGGTAGAGCTCGATCTTAGTTATTCAATGGTGAAATCATGGAAATATCCACAGCTTGTTTACTCTATTCAAACCTTGTTACAGACAAGGTATTCTCTGCTGATATCTCTAAAGTTGTGGCCCAAATCGAGATTTTAGCTATCTGCAACTAAGTCAAAAATCAATTTTCTTTGTGAGAAGTTTTTGTGTTTTTAAGAATTTCCTTTGATTTAACCAAGATAGAACTTTTTCAAAGGATAAAAAGAAAAATCCTGTGTTTATAACTTCTGGTATAAACAAGATGGGAGGAAACGGGAATATTGCTAGACACAGCAATTCATCTGCTCAAATGCCAATGATGCTAAGATACTAATAATAAACTAGTATTTCCCAAATGAAATACCTTTTTGACTTTCAAGGGCAGGAAGGCATTCTGCCACCCTCATCTATGAATTTTTAATTTTAGAAATGATATCTCCCAAAGGTCATTATTTAACTGTTCATGAATTTCCTGTTTCACCTATAACAATGTTAGGCTGTACCCTGGTTGCTCCAAAATTAGCAAATTTATGATTGGTCTGCATCCACAACCTTCTACTGTTAGGTCATCTCCAGTCAACCTTGTCAGGAGGTGGACGAGGTTAGGGAGAGAAGACTACAATGAGGAAACTGCCATCAACACCACCCTTGTAAGGGTGACAAGAGCTCTGACGGTTAGAATCTGAGGTTATAAGGAAAGCTCTAGGAGACTGTGCAGACAGTAGCAGCGCATGTGGGATCTATGAATAGGAGAAGTAAGCACTCTTTCTGGGTGTGGATGACTCAAATTCTGAGTAGCAGAACTTCAAGAGAACAGAGGTTTGTGGAGGTGGTTCCTCCAAGATGCTGGTGGGCTTTGGTGAAATTGAAAAGAAGGGAACCTAAAGGGGGAAGAGTACGAAAAATCAAGTGAATATGCCTTCTTCAACTGGGGTAGGGGGAAAATGTCAAGCACTGAAGGAAGGAACCATTATCTAGTGGCTGAATTTTGGATCAGTACCCCTCTGTGCCTTTTCTCAGATAGAAAAACATTTCAGAAACATTATGCCATAGTGAAACTGGTATAAAGAGTTTTTTTTTTTTAAATAAAATTTTACAATGAGTGCTATTTTCAGGAAAACTGAGCTCTAAGGATTAAAAGACTTCTGTAAGCCGAACCAGATCTGGAATTCTAGTAGAAAATGGAATCCAGGCAGCTTTTCACAGTGACTGGTGTTTGTTTTTAGGCACTCTGTCTTGCTCAATCACAGGAATTTCTGAAAACCAACAACCACTTCATTTCTGCAGCTCTCTTACCAAATCCTGAAGAGAGATTATTTGTACAGCATGTTCTTAATGCATCATTTCCCAATTTTGTATCTATCTCAAAAGGCACACTTCTGTAGGTGATGTTAGATGCAAGAACTTTTCCAAAATACAAAAATGAGCAGAAAGATTTCTGTGGCTGAACCAAGTCTCACACAACATGCCTTCAAAGACTGCACGGAAGAGTGTCACCTCCCAGAGCTTCCTTTCCTTTTCTTTACTATCATTGCTTAAGTGACACCAATCACCCACACGTCTCCACTTGTTCAGGCAACACTCCCCCTCTATGTTACATGCTGAATTCACTTGTGAAATCTCAGGGTTATAGAGAGGCTTCAATTTTACCCTGGGGCTTACTGCTAAAGATTAAAGTAGGAAGAGAAACTAACTGAATGAGAAACACGTTACTAAACACTAACCTCAAATATTCAACAAATAGGAATTCAGAGGTCATGTGAAAAGATGTAACTGGCAGAACACTAACATCTTTAATTAATAAGTAAAACGCAACCACTGCTGTGGAGTCAGACCCCTCCTTGGGTTTCCGAGGCGGTATCACTATGGAAGTAGATTGCCCAACCTTCCTTCCCACGAGTGGCTCGTGCGTTTGAACTGCCAGCCTTCTGGTCAGCAGTCAAGTGCCTTATATTTGGGATCAAAGTCCATCTTAAGCTAACATTAGAAATCTGAGAAAATCTATTTTCTAGCGGAGTCCCTGAGCAGTGCAAATGGCTCATGTGCTTGGCTAACCAAAAGGTTGGTGGTTCAAGTCCACCCAGAGGCACCTTGGAGGACAGACTTGGTGATTTACTTCTGAAAAATCATCCACGAAAAACCCTACGGAGCACAGTTCTAATCTGACACAGCAAGGTAGCCATGAGTCAGAATTGACATGCTGGCAACTAGAATTTGCTATAACATGTCAAAGATTAATGGAAAAATTATATAATGATAGACAGGTTTGACCATTCAAGTTTATTTTGTTTATGAAATTGCCTTTTCAGAAATTAGAATTATTAGTATCTACATGCAATGTAATGCCAAATACTTATAGTATGTGGTTGATGTGTTTCTGTGCTTTTAAAATTCATTGCTAGTTTCTAAGGCATCATACTGATTTTGTCTTCTAATAGCTGTCTCTTTTACCCTTAAAATCAGGCACTTCCTCTAAAGTTTATCTTTCAGTTCCTTCTTCTCATGTCTCTTCCTAGATCATCTCAACTACTACTAAACTACAACTTCCATGCAGATTAATAAATCCATACCTCTAATTTTGGGTCCTAGAATTTTAGACTACACTTAGTCTTCCAACCTGCTGCTGGATATTTTATACACTGCTATCCTACCTGTGGGAGCTCTGGTAGCATAATGGCTAAGACACTTGCCTGCTAACCAGACGGCTGGCGGTTCAAACCCACCAGCCACTCCTCGGAAGGAAGGTTGGGCAATCCTACTTCCGTAGTGATACTGCCTCGGAAACCCAAGGAGGGGTCGCTATGAGTCGGGTTTGACTCGAGGCACATAACAACAACAACATTCTACCTGTAACTCAAACTCAGTCATATTAAAACCAGAGATTTAGTTTCTCCCTAGTCTTGCTTCCTTGTCCCCCTGTGTCAGTCAATGGCATCCTCCTCCTCCAAGCAACTTAGAGTAGAAATCACGAGTCGCTTTTGCTTCCTGCCTCTCCTTCATTGCCCACAGTAAATCAGATGAAGTCCCTTTGAGCTCCCATCACTGAGTCTCTCGTGCTCATTTCCTTTCCAGCACTGCTGCTCTCCTCCAGAAACTTACCATCTTTACTTTGAATGATCACAAACCAAACCAAAACCAAACTTACTGCCATTGAGTTGATTCCAACTCATAGCAACTGTCACTGGGTTTCTGAGGCAGTAAGTCTTTACAGAAGTAGATTGCCCCATCTTCCTTCCAGGGAGTGGCTAGTGGGTTTGAATCTCTAACCTACTGGTTAGCAGTCAAATGCCCTAGGCACTGCACCACCAGAGCTCCTCACAGTAGTCTCTCAATCAGGACTCCTAGTCTCTAACCTTTGCCGATCTACTCTTTACACTGTCAACCAAAGTCATTTCAAACACAAGTCAGATCATGAGTGTATTAGTTTCCTATTGCTGCTACAACAAATTACCACAAACTTAGTGGCTGAAAACAACACAGATTTATTATCTTATAATTCTGGAATTTGGAAGTCTTAAAATCAAGGTGTTGGCAGGGTGGCTTTACTTCTAGAAACCCTAGGGAAGAATTTGTTTTCTTATCTTTTAAAGCTCCTAGATAATTGCCTACATTCCTTTGCTCATGATCCCTTTTTCCATCTTCAAAGTTAGAAGCGTAACATCTCCAAATCTTTCTCACTGACTTTGAGTCTCTTGACTCCCTCTTACCTAGACCCCTGTAATTATACTGGGCCCATGATCCAGATTGTCTATGACAATTTCTCTGTCTCAATTTCCTTAACTTAAAAATACCTTTAAAGTCTCCTTTTCCATATAAGGTAACATACTCACAGGTTCTAAGGATTAGGATGTGGAATCTTTGGGGAGCCACTGTCTACCAGACTGGTCATTCCTCTGTTGAAAATCTTTTATGTGTGAATCCCCAAATTTATGAATGAGCACATGATTTCTTAGGGAAGTTCAGAGGTCCTTCAGGAACTTGATTATAATCTACTCATTCAATCTCATTCCCATACAACAATTCATGTATGCACCTGTTAGCTAACGTGAAAGTTATTAAAGATAGAGATGGGATTTATTAAAACTTTATAACACTGGCACACAAGTGTCAAATAAACATTTGCTGAATCAACTTATCTGACATTCCCAAATCCCATACCAACTCACACTGTGTCTTTGCCCATTCAACACCTGCCAGAATATTACTGATCTATTAAATTCCATCTCTTTATGAACTTGCTCACTTTTGCTCAAGTTCATTTTTTCCTTGACATTTTGATCAAATACCTGAATCTGTTAACTACTGTCTGAATGACTACAGAGTTCACTGGCAATGTAACATTGGCCTATAATGGCGTGGTGCACTATTTTTGTCTTCCCTACAATATCATAAACTCCTTAGTTTCAAGGATTACTCATCTAGTTTTAATAGCTCCTGCCTGGGCTAGCATGGTACCAGAGCATATGTACTGTTGACTGACCTATAAAACTTAAAAAAAAAAAAAAAAAAAAAAAAAGTATGACTCTAAAATCCTGAACTACAAAATTATGTAGCATAAGATACTTTTATTTTCTCCTGAACCATAGATATGGTTCTGAAATAAATCATATGTTAATATGTCTTTCAATTACAGGTATGGAAAAGGACACCGACAACTTGGCAGAGCCCACTTTACCTATTAAGACCTTTCGTGGAATTCCCCAAAATTCTTTTGAAGAGTTTCCCTTTTCGGCCATAGAAGGCTGGACGGGACCCACCATAACTGTAAAAAACAAGTGTTCTGATGAAAGTGTTTCAAATCTCCATGTGAACAATGCTACCATGGTGTACCTGAAAAGCTCCTTAAGCACCAAACTGATACCTGCCATCTATATCCTGGTGTTCGTGGTTGGTGTGTCAGCCAATGCAGTGACCCTGTGGATGCTCATCTTCAGGACCAGGTCCATCTGTATGGCAATCTTCTACACCAACCTGGCCATTGCGGATTTTCTTTTTTGCATCACACTGCCCTTTAAGATAGCATACCATCTCAATGGCAACAACTGGGTGTTTGGGGAGGTCATGTGCCGGGCTACCACTGTCATCTTCTATGGCAACATGTACTGCTCTATTTTGCTCCTTGCCTGTATCAGCATTAGCCGCTACCTGGCTGTTGTCCACCCTTTCACTTACCGGGGGCTGCCTAAGCGTACCTATGCCTTGCTAACATGTGGATTAGTGTGGGTAACAGTTTTCTTATATATGCTGCCATTTTTCATCCTAAAGCAGGAGTACTACCTTGTCCAGCCAGATATCACCACCTGCCATGATGTCCACAATACATGCGAGTCTTCATCTCCCTTCCAAATCTACTACTTCATTTCTTTGGCATTCTTTGGATTCTTAATTCCATTTGTGGTCATCATCTTCTGCTACTCAGCCATCATTAGAACACTTAATGCATATGATCAGAGATGGTTATGGTCTGTGAAAGCGAGCCTCCTCATCCTTGTGATTTTTACCATTTGCTTTGCTCCAAGCAACATTATACTCATTGTTCACCACGCTAACTACTACTACAACAACACTGATGGCTTATACTTTATCTATCTCATAGCTTTATGCCTCGGTAGCCTGAATAGTTGCCTTGATCCATTCCTGTATTTTCTCATGTCAAAAATCACAGATCACTCTACTGCTTACCTTACAATGGTAAAACCATCTTAGAGAGCCATGTGCGAAAATATACGTTCTTGGGCTAATATACACATAATGCAAGGAGCTCTATCTTATACTTACAAGTAAGTATTCCTAAGAAAAAGTGCTTCAAAATCAAACACAACAAAAGCATTTTTTTAAGTACTTTATCAGTATTTTAAGACTATAATTCAAGAGGAAAGATTTCACCACTCTTTTTACGGTAACTTACACATTTCCATTTGTCTGCTCGTATTTTAAATCTGTACATCTCCAAATGAAATTCTCTTCTAGTTTTTTTCTCCTCCCTACTTCTGTGAGTGGCATCACCACCACTGAAAGCTGGCATCACATTTTAGTCTTCTGCCTCTTTTGGCTTTCATGCTGGAGGATGATTCTATCTTTATAACTCCTTCTAGGTTTGTAATGTCTCTCACTAGGACCCTTTATCCTAGTCCCACCTTTGCCTTCTAACCATTCTCCTCACTGCCAACCCGCCCTCCATTTCACAAGTAACTGCCAGACTAATCTTCCTCAAATATAATTTAAATACATCACTCAACAACGCCAGCTAGAAATCTCTCATTAACTCTATAGTGCTTCTGAATAAATCTTGATTTCTCTTCTCTCTGCCCCTGCCTCTGACTAGAAAGCTAATTCTATCATCTTTGCCCCAATTCTATCCAACTCTTAAAGTCCTCAAAGGACCCTTTTTCTTTGATTCTCAAGCTAGAAGTGCCATTTTTCTCACCTAAACTTCTGGAGTACTTCCTTACACTTTTAGTGCGGCACATATAAACAGCTCATTTATAAACAAATCGTAATTCCATAAAGATACACTAAGTACTATGTGTACAGTTGGAGAAGATGCTTGTCCTCTCCCTTCTTTGAGCTCTGTGACAACTCTAGGTTGAAGTCTTCTGAGTCTGTGTGGGCCCTAGCTTCATGCTTTGCTCATCATACTGCTGAATCAATGAATACAATCCCAAAGCATCTAAACAGCATGGAAGCCTATTAAAATCATACTGAAAGGGCAAAGTGGCCTGTCTTGCTTGGGACAACATCAATTCTGGTTGGACATGTAAAAAAAAAAAGTAAGGAAGATAAAAATATACTCATAAGGGCATTTCAAAATTTAAAATAACCCTTCCACTGTCTGTATATAATTCTTAACAGGAAAAGCTATATTTTGTTATAAATTCCCAGTATATTACTATAGGTGAACAGGTATGTTTCCCTTTGCATATGGATTAGATGGAAGGTGGGGTATTGGTGGTTAAGGGTCTGGTGGTATTACTGAATGTGAATGAGGTTAAGGAAGTCTTTACCTGTGAAGAATTGTGGAAATGCATTTACATTTACAGTAGAAATTTGCACTGACCATATACTTTGTAATAACCATAAACAGAATGAAAAAAAAAAAAGCCCAAATTTGTATTTGTGAATGGGTAGAGGTGTCTAAGTTCTTTCATATCTATCTCACTGGACTTAGGAAAAAAAGTTGCACATGAAGATCCTTTACAGTAAGTGTGTGGTTACACAAAAAATGAAAATCAGGTAAACACTAATGCAAGAAAGAAAAATCTGAAATAAGTTTTAAGATGACAAAAGCATCATTGGAAAGGTTTTTTTTTGAAAAAAAAAAAAGTCATTAACCATAATACAATTTTACCTAGCGGAAAAATACAGCAACATTTGAATCATATTACATGTTTATGGAGTAACCATATAAGTAGCAAAATAGAATGTTTTTTGGGGGATATAATTCGTATGCTCTGAAGAGAAGCTTCTATTTAAAAATAGCTCACAAGAGAAGGCCTCTAGGGAACAGGCATAGAACGTGTGGTCTACTCTACTAAGTGTACTCCAGCATCCCTGTCTGGCATCTTCTCCCTCAAGAGACAATTGGAATCAAGTAAAACGAAAGGTAATACTTGAAATATTGTTAAAGGGGACTGAGAATTCACACTAACTTAAATCACAATCCTCACTGAGTATCTATTCTCTGAAGATGCTACTCATCATGACCTTTCATGGTTATGTACTTTGACACAAGTTTTACTTTTTATAGGCAGTCCCTGAGTTAGGAACAAGATCCATTCCTACCTGTGTCTTTAGTCTAATTTGTAGTTAAGTCAGAACAGGTGCAAAGAGTTTTTATTTAGCCTTACTTTCTGCTCTTTCCAATGGGGTTGCTGAGTCTGAATCAACTTGATGACAACGGGCTTGGTTTGCTTTTTCAGTGCAAGAAAAAGCTTGAAGGCTTTTTAATTATTTAAAAGCTGCACACACAGCAAGTGAAGGTGATTGTGATGAAGCATTTGTTTGTAGTAAGGGTTGGTTCAGAATGAGGGCAACTTTGCATCATATTAAAGGGCAAGGAAGAGTTGTCTGTAAGATGGACATTCATAACCCAAAGATCTGCTGTACTGACAAAACCAGTAACATGATTCACTTCTGTCTATTATTTTCCAAGCCCAGATGTGGAAGGCAAGACACAAACACACAACCATTAACACAAGTGGAAATTTCCGGGTATCAAAATAGCAGAGATTAAAAAACAAAAACAAAAGACCCTGCCAAAAGACACCATAATCAGACTTTTTTTTCAGGAAAAAGAACAGGCTGAGAAAAAGCTTCAAAAGCAATGTGCTGGAAAGGAAAACTGTGCTTAAAAATAACAACTTAACCAAATATGATTCATCGCTTGGAAGGGTAGTGTTTTAAATCTGTTGGCAAATTGCCAACATAGTCTAAGCTGCTAACTTTAGAGACCAGAAATGGTTAAATGGGTGTGTATCCTATTCCTATGCACATGGAAATGGAAGTATGTTTTCATTTGACAATGTACATATTAAAGACTGTTCAAGATAGATCCACTCATCCTTTTTATTAGTTACAGAGTATGTCACAATGGATATACTACCATTTATTTAACTAGCCCCCTCTTGATAGGTATTTTGGTTGTTTCTGGTCTTTTTCTACAACAATGCTGCAATCCATACCCTTTTCCATTTGCCTTAATGCACAATAACTTACACTTTTGAATTAGATGGTTTTCAGACTTAGTTTTTAGATGGCTTTGGACAATTTGATTAACCTTGGTTTTATCATCTGTAAGATGGCAATAATGTTACTTAATTCATAGGCTGTAAGGATTAAATGAGATAATATACATAAAATATATATCATGTCTGATAAAGAGTTCCTACTCAAGAAATGTTCGCTTTAGTCAAAAATATTTTTCCCGTTGCAGATGAGGCAGTTTCTGGGTTCCTAATATGTATAAAGGGGTGATACCCACCCCTTTCAGTTTGGCCTGAATTGAGATATATCGCAGCCACAAGTAGCTGGGTGTCCTGCAGCATCACTCCTACCCTCAGGTGACAGGTCACACAAGCCCCAGCCCAGTATCTTTGAAACAGTGGCCAATATCTGTGGAACTCCTCAAAACATCATTATAAGTACTACAGCCAGATCAAATCCACTATTCTTCAAGAAGACCACTGCTGGGTCAGTTTCCTCCCGTGCACAGAAAATAACATACTAGTACCCACCTAAAAACCATAACCAAACACACTACCATCGAGTCAGACGTGACTCATAGCATCCCCTCCTTGGGTTTCCGAGGCAGTATCACTATGGAAGTAGATTGCCGAACCTTCCTTCCAAGGAGTGGCTGGTGGGTTTGAACCTCCAGGCTTCTGGTTAGCAGTCAAATGCCTTAGGTACTACACCACCAGAACTCCTAGTACCCACCTAGAACTGCTATAATCTGCTAATATCTCTGTTACTTGCCTGCATCATTCTGCTCTCCACCTATCTAACCAACTCTTCCTTATCCTGCAGGCACAGCTTCTGTTCTATTCCCATGCCAACTTCTCTTTGGATTCTAGTCCAACCATCTAATTCCAACCATCTCTTAACCCCCCTGTGTCACGCTCATTTTGACACTTTGCCAGATACTAATCTCTACTGTTAGTTAAATATTCTTTATGCGAATGCCCACTGCCATTTCTAAGCATCTTGATGGTAAGGACAAAACATTCAAATGGTGTGTATTCCTCCGTATCCCTTTCTTCCCTACCAAATGTTATATACTGGGGTATGCACATGGTGTGTACTCAATAAATATCCAATGAATTGAACTCTGAACAAGAACCCACTCACAACTAAGTTTTTAGTTAAAGACTAGAAGCAGTCATCAGTTCTGCACCTGACTTCTCCCTAATGCTTGGCACCAGAAAAAAAATATCAGCCCTATTAGTTCTATTTGGATTAATAAGTAATCACTGGGACAAAAAGATCATAAGCTTTAGGAAAAATGAGTCAAAAATCCACCCACCCAGGCCTGTAAGTTGATAAGGAACAACACGCACATTAAGACTTACCCTGAGTTTCTGCAATTTAGCCTGGTATAATACGTCCTGGTAGTGCTGAGCAAAGTTTGGGTCAACATTTCTAATCTTAGCGGTAGGTAACAGCAAGGTGTCTAAAGTCTTCAAAGGATTTCCCTCATCAATAGCTTCATTGATATATCCTACAGCTACAATTCCTAGAAAATAAAGAAAAAGTTTTCCTTTAAAATCATAGTACATTATAAATATTCCAAAGCCATTTACTGTAAACATCAGATTATAGAGAGGGAGACCACCAAAAAACTATTAGAGCTAATAAATGACTATAGTAAGTTGGCAGGACACAATCAGTATACAAAAATCAACTGTATTTCCATATGCCAGCAATGGGCAATATGAAAATTAAGGAAACAAATCCATTTACAATAGCACACACAAAAATAACACACTTAGGAATCAATTTAATAAAAGAAATGCAAGATACTGAAATTATACAACATTGTAAAAAAAAAAATTAAAGACCTAAATAAATGGAAAGACGTCTGTGTTCTTCAACTGGAAGAGTTAATGTTAATAAAATGACAATAGTCCTCAAATTAATATACAGATTCAAGGTAATTCTTTTCAAAATCCCAGTTGGCTTCTTTTACAGAAATTAAGAAGCTGATCCTAAAATTCATATGAAAATGCAAAGAACCAAATAAAGTCAATGAGATACCACTTCCTACATACTAGGATGGATAGTGAGTGTTGGTAAGGATGTGGACAAATTAGAAACCTCAGCCATTGCTGTTGGAAAGCAAAATTGTCCAGCCACTATAGAAAACAGGCAATTCCTCAAAATATTAAACAGAGTTACTATATAGCCCAGTAATTCCACTCCTAGGCATAGCTCAAGAGAACTGAAAATATGCCTACACAAAAACTTGTACATTGATGTTTATAGCAACGTTATGCATAAAGGTCAAAAAGGAGAAACAATTCAAATACCCATCCACTGATGAATAAACACAATGTATATCCACACAATGGAATACTATTTGACCTAGAAAGGAATATGAAGTAATGATACATGATACAACATGCATGAATCTTGAAAATATTAAATTAAGTAAAAGAAACTGAAGACAAAAGAGCACACATTACAAGACTGCATTTATATGAAAGGCCCAGAATAGATAAATACATAAACATAGTAGATTAATGATTGTCAGCGGAGGGGGAGAAGGGAAATAGGTGAGGAGTGACTGCTAATGGGTCTAGAGTATTGAGGAAAATTTTCTGGAATTAGATAGTGGTATAACTTTTTACATATACCACCAGCCACTCCTCGGAAGGAAGGTTGGGCAATCTACTTCCATAGTGATAACGCCTCAGAAACCCAAGGAGGGGTCGCTATAAGTCAGTCCGACTGGATGGCAAATAACAACAACAAAAAACCCCGCTAAGTTGTGTGCTTTAAAAGAGTAAATTTTATGGCATGTCAATTGTATCTCAATAAAGCTGTTATGAAAAGAGGAGGAAATAACTTTGCATACAGGAAGCAGCACGGATGCTAATTTCTAGTGCAATCCTCACTCAGATATTAGATAGTAATGCTAAGACATTAGGTGATGGAACCACAGAATACCAGAACTGGAAGAAAATAATGTAGAGATTATACAGAAAACTGATATATAGTTCTGAGTATAGATTCTAGTCTCTGGATTACTCTACTCGCCACTCTGTAACGGATGTCAAAACAAAGATAGTTCCAAACCAAACAACTCCCTACAGTGTTAATGAACAGGAGAATGACTTTCCAGGTCAGTACAGTCCAGCTGTCCAGGAAAACTTCCTGCTATGATGGAAATACTCTATATCTCTGTGCTGTCCAACATGACAGCCACTAGTCTGGATGTGACTACTGAGCACCTGAAATGTATCTAGTGTGACAGAGAAACTGAATTTTAAATTTTATTTAATTTTAATTATTTTAAATTTAAATATCCACATGTGGGTAATACCTATATTGTTGGAAAAATATAGGTAGGCTCATGGAAATAAATATAGTCATGCATGTTTTGGGAAACTTTTAAGGTTAAGTTCAGCTAATCAGTTTCCCGATATTGTTTCTATAACACCATGTAGCGAAATAACCCTAATTCACAGATGCACCAAAGGATCAATAAGTATATCCACCAATTTAATTTTCTATCACACCTAAGGCTCTTAGGATATAAACCATAAAGTTCAGGAATGAAAAGGACAGAAGCCAAGTAATAGAATCTGAAGTTTTGAAATTCTAGCAAAATGGATCGACCTGGAAGCTATTTCACAACATTAAGGACCCTTGATGGCACAGGGGTTAAAGTCCTCAGCTGCAAATGGTCAGCAGTTCAAACCCAGCTGCTCTGTAGGAGAAAGATGTGGCAATCTGCTTCCGTAAAGTTTATTGGAAACTCATTGGGGCAGTTCCACTTTGTCCTATAGGATAACTAAGAGATGAAATCAACTCCATGGCAATGGGTTTAGCCTCAACATCACCTCACTATTAAAAAAATTATCACCCAGTCATAAAAATAATATATTGTGTGTGTATATCTACCCATGGGTGCACACACACACGCACATGTACACACATATACAGGTATGTATCACTGTCCACAATATGCTCCATGAAATAGGATGTTATGGGATTTGGACATTGTGTGAACACCACATTATATACAAGAGAGTCATGCAGGACCTTTATCTGGTGAGCCCAGGACATACACTGCTGCAGCCATGCCAAGGGACTGTATGAAAACTTCAGTTCATCACTGTTGGTCCTGCAAGGCTGCTGCACAGTGTCTACCAACCATGCTGGTCCCCACTTGTCCACCATGCTGTGCATTCCCTTCCAGCTGGCAATCTCCTAGCCCACCACCACCAGCTCTCTTCCTTCCTTCTTCTCTGCCTGCCTTCCTCATCCGCCCTTGATGGGCTTTAAACTCTTTCAGCCCTGCCTACTCCACCTCTGTCTCTTTCCCTGGCCACTCTTTCTGCTCCTCCTCCTGCCACTGCCACAGCCTGAGGGCTGCCACCATAGGAGCCATGGCTTCAGGCCTGGGTGTCAACACAGAGTGCTGAGTGGGACAGTGGCCTCAGTGGAACATACCTCCTCAGTGGCTCTGGTGGTATCTGCATGGCCCCTGCCTGAAGTGAGTGTAGCAGGACAGGCAACCATGGATGGAAGCCAAGACCTCCTCCCCCTGCCATCCCAGGGCTGGGGTTGGTGCAGGGCCTAGAGAGCTAGTGAGAGACAGATCAGATCTCTGTACTTAGCAAAGTACTTCGGCTGTGTTCTGTTTTCCCGTCGGGATTTCTGAATTCTATCATAACTTTAAGGAGTTTTGGTGGCACAGTGCCTAAGGCAGTTGATTGCAAGCTAGAAGGCTGGTGGTTTAAACCTACCAACCACTCCACAGAAGGAAGATGAAGAAATCTACTTCCATGAAGATTTGCTACCTTGGAAACTCAATGGGGGTCGCTGTCAGAATTGACTCAATGCAGTGGGTTTTGTTTTGTTTTTTATTATAATCTTATGAGACCATAGACATATATACATTTGGATGTTACCTGAAGAGACATGAAGTGACATATATCCCTATGCAAACACAATACATATACAGGTAATCCCTGGATTACGAATAAGTTCCATTCCTAAATTTGCCTTTCAGTTAAATTTGTATGTAAATTGGAATGGTTAGGCATGATTTATATCTATTGTCAGTCAAATGTTATCTTACTATATAGCATGTAGTGTACATTTCTGTAAATAAAAACATTAAATAAACATTTCCAGGTACACCAAAATATCTTTAACATAATGCAGTAATAATAATGTTTCTATGAGTGTCAAGAAGTAGTGCCCCTTTGTTATTATGAACCAGTGTATGTACCTTGATTTTTAATCTAACAGGCTTCACACAAGTTGGTTTGTAACTAAAAGTTGTACATAAGTTGGACATTTGTAACCTGGGGACTGCCTATGTGCACACACACATGTCCACACACACATACTAATAGGGTGGCTTTTACTTCTCAGGTTAGTGCTGTTAGACAAGAAATGATAATGAAACTAAACATAAACAAGCTTAGAAAATAAACATTCTTAAAGCCAAAATTATTTCTCATTTTGTCAGTATTTTTTGGCAAGAACGATCATGTCACTTTATAAATGCTATATGATAAACTAAATACTTCTAATTTAAAAAAATTTCCATTTTGACATTCAAAATACTTAGCTAAATATTTTCTGAGTAGATGATCCCATAAACATCACATTGCTAAGAATTAAGATTTATCTATACAGGCTGTTCCTGGGTTACAAATGAGATCCATTCCTAAGTGTGTCTTTAAGAATTTGCAGGTAAGTCCGAACAGGAGTACAGGTGTATATGATTCTTATTTAACTTTACTTTAGAGCAAGAAAAGGTGGGAAGCCTTTTCAATTATTTAAAAAAGCTGCATGGGCAGCAAGTCAAGGTGACTGTGATAAAGATTTTGTTTCCAGTAAGGGTTGGTTCAATCATTGCAAAGTGAGAACAAATTTACATAACATTAAAGGCTAAGTCGAGCATAACACAGGGACTTACTGCAAAAGGAAAGAGATGATCTAAAACCCCTAGATATTACTCTGCATATAATACTTGTTTGAAGAATAAGAGAAACCATTTCTCTTACACGCAAGTACAATAATATCAAAACACTGGGAGAACTCTGAAAAGTCTAAGTACGATACACATGCCAAGGTATTATCATTTCAAAAGCATGGAATACTTCATGTCATTCTCTGGACACCCCCTTGGATAGAATATTCTAAATACTTTTAAACATCCTATCTGAAAATGGTCCTTACAGAACTATGTCCTAGAAAAAGAGAATGTGTGCTCTAAATGGCTGATCACCTGGGAATGAGTGCATTCCAGCTGACTTGATTGAAATCACCTGCTTAAGTTTTTGTTTGGTATGCTTGTAAGAACACAAGCTGTTGAGGTCATAGTAAATGACCTCATAGGAGCTGAAAGGCCTACCCAGAAGCCCCCTGGGCACATCTGCATCACTTCCTCTATTTATAAGTAAAGGGGAAATCCATTTCAACCACAATTACTGAGCCTCAGCCCACTCAACTGATGTGTGATAATAACATTCTAGTCCAATGAGAAAGTAGGCATTCTCAGAGTTCATGTAATCAAGACAGTGCTATCTTACAAAGAGTGGTACCTACCAAGTTTGGGAATCAGTCAGAGAGTCAAATGAAAAAAATCTTCCTTGTCTCATCTGCATGGTTAAAATAATGTTTCCTTACAGCTCTATGAAGGAGCTTTGGTTGGAGCAGTGGATAAGGCATTTGGCTGTTAACCAGATGGTCAGCTGTTCAAACCCACCAGCTATTCTGTGGGAAGAAGATGGGGGTAATCTACTTCTGTGAAGATTTACAGCCTTGGAAACCCTATAGGGTTCACGATGAGTCAGAATTGACTCCATGGCAGTGGTCTTCAAATGTTGGAACATAAAATTAATAGGATTCCTCAATTAAGAAAGGATGGTAATTCATATGGTTTTCAGGGAAGTCGAGTTTTAAATACACATTACTTTCTATCAGTGTCACTGAGATGACAGTGAAACCACAATTATCCAGCACAGAGAAATAACACACCTTCTTCTTTTCCTCATGTAAGCTGGACACATAGAAGTCACCAAAGCAGACCTGGACTGTGGAGACTGCCAAAAGGAATTGGGGGAAAAAGTAGAAAACAAGAGGGACATGATTCTTTGTTTTGCCTACCCACAAGGAGGGGTTCTATACTATCCAAACCACTACTACAGGAGACTCAGTGTGTGGAGCTGGGGGTCAGGGAGAAAGGCAGGAAGCAGAGGCTGGGACTGAGCTCTGACAGTACATGCTAATATGGATGCCATTGTTTTTTTCACCCTCGATGACACTGAACATGTATGCTCCAATTAGAGCTTCCCTCTTGACTAACATCTGGCAAGAATCACAAGCTCCCCAGCCAATGTGTCAGAAAAGAGCTAAGTGGGTTGTCTGCAGACCATCTGTGAAGAGGGATTCCAAAAGGCCTCATTGAAAAGAAATTCAAACAGGCAGCAGAAAGCTGAGTGGAAGCAAAAGAGGAAATTTAGATTTGTACACAACTTGACAAGGACAATATTAAGAAAGTGTCAAGGAAAGTTTAATTATGCAATTAATTAATGCAGTGTAGTAAATTACTTAGTATGGCTTTTCTACCCATAAGTCATTGTAAACTCAGTGGTGGAATGAGCAACTGGGGAGCTCCTGATTGTAAATGTTATCCACGTGGTGTATTTCTGTTGGGCGTGGCACAACGCAATGTTATGGGAGGCTCACTCTCAGGTGCTTAGAGCTC